>NC_058085.1:324900383-325225566 GCF_014858855.1 Bufo gargarizans | reverse complement strand
AGCAGCTTCATCTTCGTCACTGGGCATGCGCCGAGCCCAGTGACGTCCGATGTTAGCTCTTTCCCTCAGTCAGCCTGGTAGGAAGCGCAGAGGATTGCCTATCGGCTGCTGCACCCTGCGCTTTCTCCAGTCTGCCTGCCACAGTGAAGACGGCCAGCGATTTCTTTCCCCACCCTCCCTTCAGGAAAGAAATAAGTATTTGTTGGGGCGAATTAGGTCTTATTATATTAAGTAAAGGCAGGCAGACTGGAGAAAGCGCAGGGTGCAGCAGCCGATCGGCAATCCTCTGCGCTTCCTACCAGGCTGACTGAGGGAAAGAGCTAATATCGGACGTCACTGGGCTCGGCGCATGCCCAGTGACGAAGATGAAGCTGCCGCCCTCAGTCTCCTGATGATCGCACAGGCGCAGCCCTCAGTGGGTACTGCGCCTGTGCGAGACTTCGTTCGGCGTGAGGGAGGGGGAGGAGAGGGAGGAGAGGGAGGAGAGGCTGTGGCAGGCTGGAGGCGGCGGTTAGAAAGTACAAGGAAGGCGGGCTGGGCACTGAAAGAGGGGCGGTACTGGGCTCACTAAGAAGAAAAAAACGCCCCTCTGGGCACCTTCAGGACGCATTTCCTTATTGATCAAAGTCGTTTTTTGAAGTAACTGCTGGACGGATTTCAAGATAAAAGAGCACAGCCTAATCCAGGTAAGCTGTGCTGCATGGCTGCTTTAAAATCGTTTTTTGGCTGAGGGGAGGTGACAGAATCCCTTTAAGTACAATTCTTCTCTGGCACAAGCTGAGGAGGTATGGTGGTAGGTTGGTTGGTAGCAATTCAGCACTTAGGTGATACTGGCCTAGGGGTTATTTATTTGGTAATGGGTGGCTTGGCTGTATTCCCTCACTTCACAACAGTGTCTATAGATGCTGTCTGGACTCTGAAGACTTTTTTTCAAAAATCTGATCTGTTTATTAGAGGGTTTTTTTTACATGCAAAAGCACCTTAAATACAAAAAGTACTCTGAAGACTTTACTTGAGGACAATTTGGGTTGGTTTCCAATAGAGATTAAGTAACAGGAGCACTGCAGATTACTTCCTCACCACTCTGTAGCTAGACAGGAACTCCCTCTCCTGGCAGGAAGCAGGACCAGCTCACTGTAGCTGGCCAGCTAAGACCTGTCCTAGGTTGCTAATATAGCTTATATGTTTATACAGCTAAACCTGCCAATAACCTTAATACAGTTCCTATGTTTGTGTGTTAAAGACAAAAGCAGAGTTATTTACAGTGACTTCATGTTTGGATGTCATATAACTGTTATATATTGTGTTCACAGAAGCAGAAAAGATAATATGCCTTTAAAGGGTTTCTACCACTTCGGTGTCACATATTTAGCTGTCAGACACTAGCGATCTGCTAGTGTCTGCTCTGCCCAACCATCCTAATATAATTGCTTTTGGGGCAGCCGTTTTGATAAAAAAAGAACTTTTATTAATATGCTAATGAGCCTCTAGGTGCTATGGGGGCGTCATTAGCACCTAGAGGCTCCGTCTACCTTCAGAAACTGCCGCCGCCGAGCGCGTCCCTCCAGCCCGCCCATCTCCTCCTGAATGCGATCCTCCTTGTGAGCGTATGTATTCTGCGCATGCGCAGTGAATGTCTGACCGCTTCCTTGCTCAGACATCTCCACTGCGCCTGCGCGATGACGCCATAGTGCTCCGAGGAACAGGCGCAGTGGAGATGTCTGAGCAGGGAAGCTGTCAGACATTCACTGCGCATGCGCGGAATACAGGCGCTCACAAGGAGGATCGCATTCAGGAGGAGATGGTCGGGCTGGAGGGACGCGCTGGGCGGCGGCAGTTTCTGAAGGTAGACGGAGCCTCTAGGTGCTAATGACGCCCCCATAGCACCTAGAGGCTCATTAGCATATTAATAAAAGTTCTTTTTTTTATCAAAACGGCTGCCCCAAAAGCAATTATATTAGGATGGTTGGGCAGAGCAGACACTAGCGGATCGCTAGTGTCTGACAGCTAAATATGTGACACCGAAGTGGTAGAAACCCTTTAAGATTCATTATATAATGTAAGGTAAGCTCAATGACACAGCAGAAACAACAGAAAGCATAAGGTTAAACTGTTGTTGCTGGGCAGGAGTCTTGACCAATCACAGCCAGCCTCACACACAGCCTGAGTGGGAAATTCCCCGAGCAGGAGCTGCTAGAATCATTACACCAGAGGAGAGAAGCTGAACAGACATTCACGCCACTAAGAGCTGTGTTTTATAGAAGCAGAGAGGCCAAAATAGGTATTTAAAACAGTTATATAATGTTTCTACTGATAATATAGTGATTAGAAATATATACTGAACCAGTTATATGTGTGTTTCAAATACTATACAAACAAACCATACAAATGAACCACTGAGCCATACAATCATACAATCCATACAAATTGCAAATTATTAACTGCTCATACCAGATCTTACTGAGCCATAAAAGCAAACTGCTCAAAGCAAATGTATAGAGTAAACTGCAAACCAAGTGGAGAAAGTAGAACTATTGGTTAACCTCAGATATACCTCTCAGAGAGATCATAAAGTGCTTAAATAACTTAAAGTGAGAGTACAGATACTGAAGAGAGAAATAAATCCAACATTTTATGTTGATTGACAAGATTGAACAGTTGAACCACCATCTTATGCATACCGCCATTTGTGATACTTTATTCAAAACGTGTTTTGTACATGGACTATCTGCTTCGAAAGCGGAAGTTTTATATATGAAGAAAAGTTGAAGTTAATAAAGAAGTTATTTCAAGCATTTGGTGTGCTCTTTAAACCTACTGTTTCTATAGAACGGCGCTAGAGGAATTACAGAGTAATAGACAGTCTGGTTAGACTAAAAAGTTAGAGATATCAGAATTCTTCTAATGCCACAGTGCAAAAGACACTTCATAGTGCTGCGCCTGCCACAACCACTCCTACCAAGAGGGGAGGAACAGGGTGGTTAACCCTGCTCCTGCCAACCTTTGCCATAATTTCTTGCTAGTAGTAACAGCCAGGAAACAAACTGTAAAATACATACCATAATAATACAAATTGTAGTACCCTCAGGTCTGGGGTACTACATATGCATAAGGGATAATTATTTCATTGGTGAGGGTCTAACTGCTGGGAACCCCAGTTATCCTGAGAATGAAGGTCCAGTTCCCCCTATCCTGATGAAGCAGCAGGTCAAGTGATTGGAGCTAGTACTTGTCATTAGACTGCACTGTTGAAAATTCTGAGATGACTGGCAGTGTAATGTGTTGTAGTGTTGAACCCCCACCAATTATCCTGAGCATAGGTCATCAATATATACAGCCTGCACAACTTCTTTAACCTGGCACGTCATCAGGATGGAGAACTGGATGTCACAGAAGGTGTACAGAAAACTAAAAGACACAAAATGAAGATCCGACTAACTGGATCCAAAACTAAGGAACCAAAGGGATAGCCCTGCAACAGACCTGGCTCTCTCCCTAACTGCTCAGCCTATGCAAAAATCTCAATGGTAGATGATCGCATATCCTCGTTCCTCGACTGTATAACACCTAAACACCCTATAATAGTGAGGGGACACGACCACCGGCTCCCTACACTTGATACGGAGGGAGTCAGGGTCACCTGGGATCCAGCAAACAGGAAAATACAAATGAATGAACAAAACTTATCTGTAGAAGACTCAGTAGTAGCATCCAGCATGCACACACTCCAGGAAGTTGTATAAACCGCAAAGTGATGCAGTATGGGAAGGGATTTAAAGGGATGCAATCAGTGCAACTACATGACAGCTGAGAGAGGCTAACAAGATGAGAAAATGAAAGCAAAACAAAAGGAACCTCAAGGAGGAGGTTCTGAAGGACGTCTGTCAGAGCTTCTCAGATGTCTGGTGGTGACACTGGACCCGCGGGATTGGTGGATCGGACCTGCACCTATCTGTTATTAATCCCTGTCCTGTGGGTAGGGGATAACCTGTCTGTCTTTTCTGTCCTATAGATCATGATGCAAACAGTGGTAATGTTCAAAAATAATCAGAAACAAAACGAAGTCAGATCAGTGGAAATTCTTTGTGCCTACTTAAGGCTTCACTTGCAGAACCTCTTGAATTAAAGAAAACTGTGTAATGCCTTCTGATCCATAGAAGAGCTTTACAGGGTGTCCTCCAGTATGCCGATGGGGACGATGGTTTGGTAATTGGCATGATGAAAGCATATTCAGGATTTTGGAAGCTTAAAGTTTGAAGCCAGAGAGATGGGCGGATACAAACGATGGATTGGCCAGATTACGTCTTCTTTATTCATAGGGAGCTCAGACAATGCCAGGTAGCCGGCAGAGGCAGAGATGCCAACCGTAGAAAGCCGCACTGCTAGGTGAGAGCACAGGGCAGCCAGCATGGTGGAGACGTCCCCTCAGCCCTTTTCATGAGGGACATGCAAGTGAAAAAAGACGAAGGATCTAAAGCAAATCACAGAGGAGAAACAGCAGCTAGCAATAGCAGTCAAAGGGGAGGGGGAGTGAGGTGTCAAGTCCCTCTGTGGCAGAAAAGGAGATATTAGACGATACAAGGAGCTACAAACAGATTGCCAGCAGCAGATCTGTCTTTCCCTGGGCACGTTGCTCCCTCTCTGAGCTCCTGTTCTGCATTTGGATGCCATGGGGAACAGTTTGTCCAGCAGCATCCCTACAATTCCCAGAGGAAGCCAGACCAGACTCCACAGGGTCCATCAGCCGCACCACCTTAAAGGTAGGTCATAAGACTGATGATCAAAATCCTTTGTCCTGTGATAACTGCTGGGTTTATCTATTTGATGCCACAGAGAACACTAGAATAGCACAGTGACCTGTGGTTGATGATAAACTCAGCATGTCTAAATGCACGCTTCCACACACCCTTTCGCTGCTCACATCAATGGAGCCCTACAGGTGTTCTCTCCAGATGTTTCCACCGGAGCAGCCGCTTCCCTCTTCTGCCACTATATGAATTTCTTTATCTATAAATATAGTGCGAACAGAGGCTGAAATGTGCTGAGACTTCTCGAGATACTTTGCATAATCTTGGATAAACTCGGTGTGTGTGTGTATATATATATATATATATATATTACTGTATTTACTATGCTCGCATGGACAACTTCCTGTTTGTTACATGGAGCCAATTTTATTAAGGGTACGGCCACACGGTCAGGTTTCCTGATGCAGTTTTGGAAGCCAAAGTCAGGAGTGGGTCATAAAAGGAGAGAAAGATACAGGACAGATATGACTTCTCCTCTTTTTTGAATTCTCTTTGATTTTTCCTTTCCAAAACTGTATCAGGACACCGGACCTGTACCCTAATTTTGTAATTTTTTTTGTCAAGGCTTCTGAAATGATCACATGCATGTTGGCATCATCTTGAAACAGCTGTGATCTTTTGATGGATGAGTTTTAGTATTTTTATTCTTAGTGCAAAAATTCCTTGATTCAGTGTTTTGATGTTTTGAATATATTTAGAAACGATGACCCTTTTTGGCCCAGAACATGTTTATAAATCTTACTAAATCAAAGAGCATAGGCTATGAGGTTCTGTTTTTGGCCTGTTTGTTTTTTGTTTAAAATATAACTTAAATTAAATATTCAAAAAAGAAATGTGTTATTATTTACAAAAATGCCTTACGTGATACTAAAAACCATTGTTTTGGTCCGCATTCACTTCAATAGGGCCGTAAAAGATGTGGACAGCACTCCGTGTGCTGTCCGCATCCGTTGCTCCGTTCCGTGGTCCGCAAAAAAAATATAACCTGTTCTATTCTTGTCAGTTATATTATAGGAAGTTATATTAATGGTCGTCCATGCCATTCCGCAAATTGCGGAACGCACACGGACGCCATCCGTGTTTTGCGGATCCGCGGTTTGCAGACCGCAAAATACACAACGGTCGTGTGCATGAGGCCTAAATAGCAATGTTCAAGTGTTCCTTACTACCAGATACTAAACAACTGAAATTGCCCTAAAGAGGCTCACCGCTAGATTTATTGTCCTCAGAGGGATATCATGTATTTTTCTATCTCTATAAGCAATACCTAGGGCTACCCAAAAGCGCTCCAAATAGATAAGAAGGTAGGAGGAGAGATTACTCTCGTTCGTGTACCCCTGAAGACTTATTGTCGCGCAACAAATGTCGTCGTGTAGACCTAGCCTAAATCTAGCGGCGAGCCTTTTTAGGGCAATTTCAGTTGTTTAGTATGTGGTAGTAAGGGACAGTTGAAGATTGCTATTTAGATTGTGGAAAATGATCTCTGTTAACTTATATGTAACACTCCTATAATAGATACAGTTGTTATTAACAAGGGGACTCTAGGAGGCAATTCTCTCCCTGAAACCAGGTGGCAACATTTAATGTGTGTAAATTAAACAAGCAATTTGAAAAGACAATTGGATATTTAGTATATCAGAGCAAAGATAGTGTAAAAAACACCACATCTTATTGCTCTCACATAAAATAAAGTCCAGGCCCCGCTATGGATGATATACAGCAAAATAACAAATAAAACACAGATGCTCTTTGGTTTTTAGTATCACGTAAGGCTTTCTTGTAAATAATTACACATATTTCTTTTTTGAATATTTTATATATATTTTTTAAAAAGTTATATATTAAACGAAGAACAAACAGGCCAAAAACAGAACCTTTTGATTTAGGCCTCTTTCACACTACGGTTTTTTTTTTTTTTCGTTTTGCGGGCCGTTTTTTTTACGGTCCGTATACAGAACCATTCATTTCAATGGTTCCGCAAAAATAATGCAATGTACTCCGTATGAATTCCGCTTACGCATTTCCGTTCCGCTGAAAGGTAGAACATGTCCTATTTATTGCCCGCAAATCACGTTCCGTGGCTCCATTCAAGTCATAGGGTCCGCAAAAAAAAAACGGAACACATACGTAAATGCATCCGTATTTCTTCCGTATCCGTTCCGTTTTTGCGGAACAATCTATTGAAAAGGTTATGCCCAGCCCAATTTTTTCTCAGTAAGTACTGTATACTATATATGCCATACTGAAAAACGGAACTGAAACAAAAAAAAATGGAACAACGGATCCGTGAAAAACGGTCCGCAAAACACTGAAATAGCCATACGGTAGTGTGAAAGAGGCCTTAGTAATATTGATGTTTTGAATACCACAGGTACAGTCGCACTGTTTGCAGCGTTAGCTGGAGTTATATATTTACCTCCGATGAATACCGCCACCATACAGGCTCCCATGTTAAAATAAGAACAGGGTTAGCACTCAAGCTCTTAACTCACATTTCTTAACTCATCGTGTTATCTTGAGACAAAAGCCATTGAAGGTGTTTGCTTAACGTAGGCATGCTCAACCTGCGGCTCTCCAGCTGTTGCAAAACTACAACTCCCAGCATCCCTGAACAGCCTTCAGCTATCAGCCTACAGCAGGGCATGGTGGGAGTTGTAGTTTTACAACAGCTGGAGGGCCGCAGGTTGAGCATCCCTGGCTTAACGCATTTAGTTCAGATAACACATCTCATAAATCATGAATGTTAACTCTACTACATCCGTACATGGCGTGGTGACATTCTTTTGCTGGATGTCTTTGTATAGTAATAAACGACAATTCTGGCTCAATTTGTGCCGGGATACTGCCGTACATGACTTGCGGCACATGTCTTATGTGTCTTCAATACGTTTCGCACCTTACTTGACAAGGGCCATGTCTTAGTGTAGACATGGCATAAAATGTAACAACGTGCCAAAATTTTGCCACAAAGTAAGCAAACCAAGAAGTGGTGTAAAAATAGACGAAAGTGTTGACATTTTGTAAGGTTTTATTATACAATGTGATTCATTGTGATAAGTTTAGATTTGCACTACATTCACTGTCTATTAGACATGGTCAATAAATCTATCCCATATCTTCTTGGGGGTTGTAGTTGTCTACGTGCAACATGTAGTTGAACAATTCATAAAACTGATTGCCACACGTATGTCCGGTGTTCTCCCTAGAGACATACGGAGGTATGGTTGAGGACTATTGCACCTCTATGGGAGCCCTTTACAGCGCCAGAACCATGATACAGCTGCTCCTCACAGTTTAGGCTAGCTTGACATCTGCGGCACAAAGTCCGGCAGCCTACAGCAGTTCTCTGGATCTGGCATTGCTGGATGCTACCGCAGTGCCCGCAGTGGATTTTGTCCGGCCGATTCCCGTAATTCTATGCCAGAACAGCTTGCCAGCCTAGCTTTTCACTCTTGTGGAAAGCTAATCTGGCAGAATATTCCGGCAGAAAACAGCTTGCCAGAGTTCTCTGGATCCGGCATTACCGCACACTGCCAGACCCCATTAATTATAATGGGATCCGGCAGGGATATGGCCGTTCCCCAGCACAAATGCCGGGATTAGGCCACACAAAGACTGCATTTATGCTGGGGAGCAGGCGGATCTTATTTTAGTCAAAATACCTTATTGGAGGCCCCTGACATCACAATGCTATTACACGCTGCGGCTGGGGTGCGGTATTGTACCATGTGAGGTTTTACCACCAACTGCCACAGTTTGCAAACAATGTACTTCACCTGTATACGCCAAGGGGCTGAAAACTGCATTGCAAAAGTACAGGGCGCTACTACGTGTAATAACCCCCTTAAAGGGTTTGGCTGACCATAATTACTTATTCCCTTTCCAAGGGATAGGGGACAAGTATCTGATCCGTGAGGGGTCTGACTGCTGGGACCACGCCGATCACATTAATGAGGTACCAGAGACCAATGAGTGAATGGAGCGGTGGTCACGCATACGCTGTACCGCTTCATTAACCCCTGTGGGACTGCTGAAGAGAAGCCGAGTACAGGCCTCTGCTATCTCCGTCCCCCACCGATCCTGTGGATAGAGGATAGGTTCTTATGATGGGACAACCCCTTTAAGGCATTGTCAAGTATTTATCATACAGGTCATTTAATCATTTCTTACAGACTAGAGTTCAAGTGATCCTGTCTGCGATATCCGAGAACAGGATAAAAGCACTATCTAGAGGTCCTTTCAGAGTAAGGGCTCATTTAGACGGCCCTATGTTGAATTCCGCATCTGATCTGCAATTTTACGGATTAGATTATGCCCCAAAAGATGGGGACCGATGTCCGCATCTTTTCTTCCGTTCCACGGCTCTGCAAAACAAATAAAACACGTCCTATTCTTGTCAGTCAAAATCAGGACGTGGCCCCTCGGCACGAAGTGCATTTTTTTGTAAGTAGAGGGTAAAAACTGTGTGAAATTAACATTAAAAAAAAAGAAAATCAAACTTACCGCCTCCATTTGCTCGCAACGGGCCGGCCGCCACCATCTTGCTTGAAGATCTGGAAATCCTGTGCGTCATATGTCACCATGCACGGATAATTTTTTTCGTTTTTTTACACTATCTCAGGTTAAATCGATTCGCTAACACGAAGCACAAGGAAATTCGGCTTCGAGGCGAATCAACCTCATCCTGAAATTCAGATCGAATTCCACTTTGTGGGATTCGATTCTCTCATCTCTACTTGAGACCTAATACTGAAGAGAATTGAATTTACTGTTGAATTGCTCCGATCCATGTATGATTTTTACATGAAATGACTTGTGATATGAAATGTGTATGAAGCGTTGTTTAGAAATTCCTGTCGGTCTGGGGAATGACTGCTGCATGTGTGGAATTAAAGACCCACAGGATGAAAATCCTGACGAGATTTACAGTAAGTCAAGCTTGACGGGAGCAGAAGTCGCCTCGCCAATAAAATTTTCCTTCTGAAAGACAGACGCCATGTCAGAGCTGTGATTTGGAGAATATTTATGATTTTCTCCTGTGTAGGGAATGCTAATTCTGTGTTAGCAGTAGTTCCTTCTATAGCTGACGCAACGATCCAGATTATATTCCTGTTTATGGATCTGAAACATAAATCCTGAGAACAGAGTGAAATGTGGAATGAAGAAATATACTGTCTACTGTATAAAGGGGATCTGTCCTGAGGCCGGTGTCAGTAGATACTTGTATTCTCCGTAAAATAACAGAACTGGAACATCTACATCTCTTTCTTACAGCTCTGTGTAGTGCTGTTCCTCTGATATTCCTCCTGGAAATATATGAATAAATTGACAATTGTGTGTTATCAGTTAGGGGCCTCTCACTCCATTCTCTGTCACTGTCTAGTCGGTGTAAGGGCGCCTTCACAATAAAGAAAATTCTGCGACTGAAAATCCGTTCCATGTGCTTGCCGCCCCATTTAAATAAATAGGACTGATTTTTTTAGTCGCTGCCACTGGTGAAGGCGTCCTAAGAAACACTCTCTTGAAAAGGGGAATGGTAACACGCAGTTGTCAATGTATTCATCAATTTCTAGGAGGAATAACGGAGAAAGGACACAATGCAGAGTTATAAAGGCACAATGCCAAGGTACGACTGGCTGCATGCACAGCAACCAAAGACTTGTGTCCAACTCGTGCGCCTGTGAGATGGGGAAACAGCTCTCATTGTCTGAACACTGTATAGATTCAATTAAATCCTCTGGACTGACATTCTGCTGTTTGGCCACAAGATGCCGCTGTTTCCAAAACACAGCTAACAGGCTGCATGTATTTCCATATTCATGCACTATTTTTTTGCGGTGTGGACCGTCGGATGCAGATCACGGACCCCAGGGGTAATACACAGTAGAAACCCGCTGATTTAATGTGTGTTCGGTGTCCTGTTCTTCCCTTGTGGACAAATGTCGGAGGAAAAAGGGTTGGGCATGTTGAATTTCACCGGCCAGGGGAATAAAGTACTGTCCTTAGTAACACCTGCATGCTCGGCTGGGCAGAGTGTTTATGTATATTAGGTGGTGAGTCAACAGCCATCTACGGCATATGGCCAGCTGTCCATTATTTGTACCGTTATAGTGAATGACCTGACTTTCCTTGTACAAAAGAAAAGCTGCAATGTAATCTAACAATAAGAGGAGGATTTCTGGAGACAGAAGAAAGGTTGTCAACTTAGGTTCACAAGAAGTTCTGCAGCAGTAGTTGTATTCAGTAGGTCTATGCAGTGGATACTAGGAGTGATCATTACAGTGTCACCGTCTTCCACGTTCCACCCCTTAGTTTCTGGTGCCCGCTGATGCCTGAGGTTTTACATTTACATGGGAAATAAACAAGGCTGATAAGATCTGACAGGTTTCCTTAGGTTTAGCGGCGGAATATGAAAGCATGAATTTCAAGGATAAAGGCTGCCATTTAAAAAAATAGAGTGCTGTAGTGAACCCTAATGATCCACACAAAACAGTTCTGCTTACCGTCATGGGTGCATCTACCCTGTGTAAGGGCTCATTCAGATGGCCGTATGATGTCCGCAAAAATGCGGACAGCATATCGCCGTCTGAATGAGCCCTAAGGGTCCATTCACACGTCCGTAGAATGTGTCCGCACCTGTTCCGCAATTATGCACCCGCATTTCCGGAGCGCGGCCCCGAACTTCCCGTCCGCGGCTCCGGAAAAAGATAGAACATGTCCTATTCTTGTCGGCAATTGCGGACAAGAATAGGCAGTTCTAAGGGGGTGCCGGCCGGGTGTAAATACACTACGGAGGTGTGAATGGACCCTTACAGTGAGGAAAACGCTTGTGTCTAGTGCAGAGTTTGCTCTCTTTTCTCACCTACTCTGATTTCAACCATCTACCAGACTGCTCATTTTATTGGGTTTTTGTGTTGCCGAGTCATCGGTGATGTAGAGATTATGTAGAGAGCCAGCAGCCAGTATCCCATGAACATCCATCTTTTAGGCCTCTTGCCCACGAACGTAAGGGCTCCGTGCCCGTGCTGCGGACCGCATACGGCGGTTCCGCAATACACGGGTCACCAGCTGTGTGAATGGGTCTGCAAATCCGGAGATGCGGTACGGAACGGAAGCACAGAACGGAACCCCACAGAAACACTACAGAGTGCTTCCGTGGTGTTCCGTTCCATGCTTCCGTTCTGCAAAAAGATAGAACTTGTTCTATCTTTTTGCGGAACGGATGGATCGCAGACCCCATTCAAGTGAATGGGTCTGCGATCCGCATGCGGCTGCCCCACGGTCGTGCCCGTGCATTGCGGACCACAATTTGCGGTCCGCAGCACGGGCACGGAGCCCTTACATTCATGGGCAAGCGGCCTTAGACAAATGTAGTGCCCTGGAGCAAGGGTACTTTGGACTATGACAGGGATCAGAAACCTCCGGCACTCAAGCTGTGGTGAAACTACTACTCCCAGGATGCACACTTTCTTGGCTGTTCTTAGAACTCCCATAGAAGTGAATAGAGCATGCTGGGAGTCGTAGTTTCACCACAGCTGGAGTGTCAGAGGTTGCCGACCCCTCGACTATGGACATTTGTGGACACTTGCCCTTATATTACTACTATGCAAAGCCATCAACTCCCTAATTATTGCACTTTGAAGGGTTAAAGGGGTTCTGCACCTTCATTTAACTGATGATCTATCCTCTGGATAGATCATCAGCTTCTGATCGGCGGGGGTCCGACACCCGGGACCCCCGCCGATCAGCTGTTTGAGAAGGCAGCGGCGCTCCAGCACCACCGCGGCCTTCTCACTGTTTACCGCCGGGCCGCCCGCCCGCTGACGTCACGACTAGTATCAACTAGAGTGGGCGCGGCTAAGCTCTGTTCACTTGAATGGAGCTTAGCCGCGCCCACTCTAGTTGATACAAGTCGTGACGTCAGTGGGCGGGCGGGCCGGCGGTAAACAGTGAGAAGGCCGCGGTGGTGCTGGAGCGCCGCTGCCTTCTCAAACAGCTGATCGGCGGGGGTCCCGGGTGTCGGACCCCCGCCGATCAGAAGCTGATGATCTATCCAGAGGATAGATCATCAGTTAAATGAAGGTGCAGAACCCCTTTAACTTGCCCTGTGATTTATGGTGTTGTGTGCACTTATACTTATAAATTGCATTTGTAATACCCCAGAGTGGCATTACCACCTCTTTTGGGGCCCCCAATATCTTTATTAGTGCATCATGTGTCATCATATGTATTTATTGCCATGTCCTACAAAATGTGTATGTATATTTCCTTATAAACTACTGTTAACATGCAATGTGCCTGGTTCACCAGCAGATGGCATCAATCTTGGCAGAGCTAGTTTTCCTGGAAAGGAACCTTCTAGTTCCTTCCAACCCTCTCTAGAGAGGGAGGAGTCTTAGTTAGTGAGCCAGTTCAGAGTAGCCCCTGTATGGGGAAGCAGCAGGCCCTCGTCCCTCCTGAAGGAGCCTGCAGAAGTCAGTCTAGCCTTCCCCTCCTGGGGAGAGGTTGTGTGTCTAGCTTTTCCCCTGCTGTCACGGCCATGGCTATGACCGTGACTCTCAACCGCATGCGATTGTCAGCGGTTTGGTTTTGTTGTCAATCACAGGTGAGGGCAGTGGTATTTGCCTCACCTGTGGTTGCCGCTGACAACGTATATATGTAGCAGCTTTCCTGCTGTGCATGCGGTTGCACCTAGCAACCTCTATGTTAGGTGTGAGTATTGTGTTCACTGTGTGTGATTTCTATCTATGTATGTGTGCACTTGTTTATGTATTATGTGCACTTCCCCTTTAAGTGGTAGTTTCCCTTCTGTGTGCTGGAAGGGTTAACTCCCTTCCCAGTGTGTGTGTGTGTGATGTCACTGGGTGTGTCCGACTGTGGGGGTGTGGCTTCTTGGCCTATATAGCCTGAGTGTTTTGCATGGTTCAGTAGGTTGCTTCAGCCCTGCTAGCTGGAGCAGCCTCCTGTGTATTTGACCTGCCTGTGAGAGCCACCCCTGTGGTCATAAAATAATTGTCGTTATGTTTGATGTCTTTATGCGTGTGTGGTTGTATGTTGTTCTGTTGGGACTTTCTTATGTTTGGTGCAGCTCACGGTTCTGGTTTCCTGTCTGCTCAGGGATCCAGTCAGAAAGGCTGTGGCAGGTTGGTGGAACTGGGTGTTCGCCTGCCATTCCCGTGAGGCTGTTCATGTCCCCCTTTTCCCAACAGCTTGGCCATTGAGACTCCTGCTCCTCCGTGCCAAGGAGGAGTAGGTAGTCTTACTCAGCTCCTAGCGCAGGGACCTGCGGAGGGTAAGACAGGGCTCCGAGGTTCCTGCGCATGGGTCCTCCTACCTTAAAGGTCGGCCCATGCAGGTTAGGAGTTAGGGTCAGGGTAGGGATGCGTGAGGAGGTGACCTGCTCCCTATCCTGTTCTCATGGCCGAGTAGCCACTACATCATCTGGCATCTCACGGCTGAGGGTTTCCCCCATCCTCAGCCGTGACACCTGCTTGGGGAAGCAGCAGGACTCGTCCCTGCTGGACAGGCCCTGCTTGGCGAGTTCTACACGGTGGCATGTCCACTCCTGGGCTTGCATTGCCTAAAGCCAAGCTAAGTAACCTTGAAGCCAGTAAAAAGTTCCTAGGATTACAGTCAGAGACAGACTACAGACAGCTAAGCTGAGTTCCAACAGAAGAGGAAAATTTCCTATTTAAACCAGCCGACATAACAGTGCTAAGAGAGTGAAGATATAGCAGAGCTGAGAGTATTTGAGTGGCAAAACTAATGCCAAAACCTGCTGATGACCAAGATAAAGTTGTAAGATTGTTCCTTGATGCAAGTTTATGCCAAGTAAAGCTGTGTTCAACGTTACTACAAGTCTGGACTCCATTTATTCTACTTCCTTCATCATCCAAGTTAATCACCCCTTGTATTCACTGCTTCATCAAACCACGTCTGGGATCCAAGGATATCCATGTAGGAGCACCGTGACACGTGCATACAACACCTTCAGAGAGATTGTAGGGTCACTCTGGGCAATGCTGCTTCTGGGTACCAACACCATCTACAAAGTGGACTCCATGTCCTCGTTGCTTAACTGCAACTCGCGTCACGCTTACTTGTTCTGTAAGAGGTACATATATCATAAAAACCTCCTAAGTAATACCCCAGAAGACGGTATAAGGGCGTTGTACATTTATATGTTTATTGTAATATATCCTGCTCAATTGCACTGTTATTATACTATAGCTGCACTGCACTATGGAAAGCATTCATGCACAGCCCGCCAAGGCTAGTTTCACACTAGTGGTAAATTCTTTCGACAGAAGAACAGACTGTCAGAAGACATTATATCCGGCATAGCCGGACAAGGCTGGAGTGCTTCCAGGCCCCATTGAGTATAATGGGACTCAGCCGGGATCCAGCCTGTTTCTGACATTAGTGCCGGGATTCGGTCAGACTAAGGCTACTTTCACACTAGCGTTTTGGCTTTCCGTTTCTGAGATCCGCCATGGGCTCTCACAAGTGGTCCAAAACGGATCAGTTTTGTCCTAATGGATTCTGAATGGAAAAGGATCCGCTCAGAATGCATCCATTTGCCTCCGATCAGTCACCATTCCGCTCTGGAGGCTGCCTGCAGCGTTTTGCTGTCGGACTGACGAAGCGGAGCCAAACGGATCCATCCTGGCACACAATGTAAGTCAATGGGGACGGATCGTTTTCTCTGACACAATCTGGCACAATAGATTGAATTTCAATGGTGTTCAAGACGGATCTGTCATAGCTATAGGAGACAAAATACAACTAGATCTGTTCATGACGGATGCATGCGGTTGTATTATTGCAACGGAAGCGTTTTTGCGGATCCATAACAGATCTGCAAAAAACGGTAGTGTGAAAGTAGCCTTATACTGCTGCAAATAGATTACAGATTCGTCGTATGCAGCACTGGATCATGATGTGACAGCATATCAATGTAGCATACTGTGCGGACAAGCTGCCTGCCCCCTGCCATGGAGATACTTAAAGGGGCCCTATAGCCACTAAAAAGGAGGACTTCTAGCCATCCGCCCTGGCCTTGCGCCAAACAGAGAACCAGGAGTCTGAAAACCGGACTGTCTGGCCTAAAACCGGACGCCTGGCCACCCCTACTGCCGAGTCCCATTATAGTCGATGGGCTCCGGCAGGGTCAGGTGGTATCTGGCTTTGTCGGATACAATGTCTTCCAGCAGGCTGTTCCTCTGCTGGAACAACGTACCAGAAAAATGAACTGCTAGTGTGAAACAAGCTTTATACTGAGAGACTTTATGACTTTCTACCTATGCAAAAAACAGACACACCAACCTTCTGACTGCCTTGTTTATCTCAGTTTTTTATATTTGAAGACTTGTTTATGTCTGAAAAAGCTGCTTAGGCTACTTTCACATTAGCGATTTTGCGGATCCGTCATGAATCTGCAAAAACGCTTCCGGTACAATAATACAACCGCGTGCATCTGTCATGAATGGAACCGCTTGTATTATGTCTTATATAGCCAGGATGAAAGTCAATGGGGGACGGATCCGTTTTCTATTGTGCAGCGTTTTTCTGTCCGAGATGGGGACGCAACCAAACGGAATGGAATGCATTTTGGTGCATTCCGTTTAGTTCCGCTTTGTCCCCATTGACAATGAATGGGGACAAAACTGAAGCGTTTTCTTACGCTATTGAGATCCTATGATGGATCTCAATAGCGGAATTGAAAACGCTAATGTGAAAGTAGCCTTAGTCATTCTCATATACTTGCATGGAGGCTCTATAAAGGTCTATGACAGACAAAAATTGTAACAATGTTTCTGTTTAGTCCGTGCTTCTCCATTTCACTCCTCCCACTAGAAAGTTCTAGTTTGGCTAGAAACTGTATATAAGGGGAGCAGTTAGAGTCCTTAGTTTTCTGCAGATATGGAGCAGTGTTTAGTAGGAGAGACTGCAGAAGAAGACTCAGGTTTACAGCTCATTGACTAGGTAGCCATCCAGACAACTAAGCCACAGACCCTGGGCCACCAGACTTCAGCCAGGGTACCCGTTTTCTGAGAAAGAGAGGGACAGCTAGCTCAGGCCTTTCCCCAGCATCAAACTCTTCTTCTGCCCAGGAGGAGACTGAAAAGACAGTTCAGTGCCTTGTCTGTATTGTTTTGCACTTCAGTTCCTCCAGTAAAGAAGCACACTGGTTTACTGCAAACCCTGACTATTCAGACTTACAGTATTTCCCATTGGGGTGCACCACGCCTTACCATCCCTTCCAGAGAGCAGCAACACATGTTGACACCTCAGCAGTGTACGGAGGACCCAGTGTAGCGTTGGGGTCACCCCAAACACAGGCACTGAACAAGAAAACTATGTTTGCTGGATTTCTAATGGTTACATAATTACATAGTGTAGTTGGTAGGTTGAAAAAAGACAAAGGTCCATCTTATTCATTCTGGTGTGTATGTTGATCCAGAGGAAGGCAAAAAGCCCCTATGAGGTGGTTGTGAATTGTCCATTATTTCAGGAAAAATTTTCTAACTGACTACAAATTTAACAAAATGAACACCCGTCTCCAGAAATCTGGTACCCATAGCCTGCAATTTTTATACTTTCAGGAAAGGCATTCAGGCGGCTCTTGAAGATGTTCAGTGAGCCGACCATCATGACCTTCTCTGGCAGAGACTTCCAGAGTCTCACTGCTCTCACAGTAAATAATCTCCATCTATGATGATGATGATGATGATGAAATATTATTTTCTCTAGATGTAAATGTACCCCCTTTTCATGGTCACAGATCTAGGTGTAAAAAGATGAATAGACCGATGTCTGTACTCTCCATTTATTTATTTGTACATTATAATTAGACCTAAACAGTCTTTTTTCCCCCCAAAGTTTGATAACCAATCTTGGCACTCCAGTCCATGCTTAATTACCTTGGTCACCCTCCTCTGCATCCGCTCTAGTTCAGTTATATCCATCTTGTACACCGGTGCCCGCTCCTTCACAGCCAACATTTATTATTGTCCCAATGCATGCAAAAAATTTAACAACTTTTCAATAGATAAAAATGTACTATTATTTTGTTTCTACAGCTTCTATACAGACCTATGTGTCTCCAAGGTGACAGACAACAAAAAATTCTGTGTAGTCAGATTTTGCAGTCATACTCTCTGTTCTTTACTTTATACTAAAACACATGTATGTTATCAAATATGGTGTCCTATTGAGATGGAAATCTCCCCCAGCAGTTTTTACTGTCCACTAAAGCCCTGTAAATGTGTAAAAACACAGAGATACCCCTAAGGCTGTGATGACTAACCTCCGGAACTCCAGCTGTGGTAAAACTACAACTCTCAAGATGTACACTTGCTGTTCTCAGAACTCCATAGCACTACCATGAGACATTGGGCATCTATCAGATGTCCATAAAGAGTTAAGACAAAATGCCCCCATTTACAGCTGATTGCTCCAGAGTTTTTGGGTACTGAATAGTGTTTCTACCACAGTGCAGTTAGGCTTCTTTCACGCAGGATTGCCTGGCAGGGGATCTGTACTAACGTGTGCTGCGGCAAGTCCGCTCCGGCCTCTTTCACTATAATGGGGACGGGGCCGGAGGGGCGGCCGCAGCACGGCAAACATGCGGAGAGGCGGCCGGACAAAAACTGCAGGTACTAGTAGAGCTTTAGACAGGAGATCTAACACTTCTAAAATGTATATTTATTACAACAGAGAACTCTACCACCTGTAATGAGACCACTTATGGTATTAGATATATTATTTGGATTGCTACAGATGCAATTCCCTAATGTAGCTCCAAGGTGGAACTTTACTGTATCAGATATTACAAGGCATTTACCGTATTTCTCCCCTGATTGTGTAACTGCCTTGCAGTATAAGCGGAGGAATCTTTTTTTCCCTTGCCCTAGGCTACTTCAGAGTGTACAAAGGCACCGATCATATTAAGCTCTCGCTCAATGCATGTTGGTAACTTCTTTTGAGATCTGCTAAAGGCACAATTGCTTCAATTTATCTCTGCAGCTTTTATCATGAATATAAAATCTGATAGAGAATGTAATAGGGAGATGGTCCATAGATGTAATAGAGCAATAAAACTGAGAATGAGACATTATTACTTTCTTTATCATGCTGTATTGATCTGAGATCCTAAAAATATAGCAGCATGGCAGTCCCTGACGTCTCCTGATTACAGGAATTTAAATTAGCATTATGTTATTAAAAAAAAAATTGGCATAAGCTTCAGTACTAAGCACAACCATGGAAAAGACTGGCGTTCCTTTAAAGGACACCTGTAACCTCCCCTGACCTGTGTTTTAGTAACTACTTGCACCGCCCTTGTAATGGCACCGAAGCCTCTATTCATATCACTCTATGTTGTGCCATTCCTTTATTATTCCTACTAAAAATGAACTACTAGCTTTTGCAATGAAGGTCCAAATGGGTGTTGGGGGCATGTCCCTGCACAGTCTGACACTATCCAATCAGTGCTCAATGTCAAATTGTGAAGAGACACACCTCCGACTGGTAACACCCATCTGAACCTTCATTGCAAACTGCCAGTAATGCATTCATAACTTCTAGCAGGAATAATAAAGAAAAGGCACATAGAATTATAAGACTAGATTCTCCAGAATTGCTAATGCGACGCACGGCAACACCAATGGGTCCCTTAAAGTAAATATTTTTCGTGACGCCAATTGCAGTGAATCAACAAGGGCACAGGGCCCCTTTTCAGTGATACTGTGGTAGATGGTACCCAGGTGTAGGAATGCCAGAGTAGTGTAGGGTAGCCTATAATGTCCCTTAATGTTTTGTGCACGTGTCACGGTGCTCCTACCTGGATACTCTGGATCCCAGGCGTTGTCGCCCAAAGCAGAACAAATAGGGTGAATAATTGAGGGATTTGAAGACATAAATTGAGTCCAGATCTTGTGATGAAGTTAAATAACAGCTTTACTTGAATAAATGTTTCTACAACAGTTTCAGGCTTTGTCTTGGTTCCCAGCAGGCTTTAGCATTCACTCTGGCAGGCAAACAAACTCAATCCTGCTACATCCGTTGCTCTCTGGCCCTGCTGTGCTGACAAGCCTACTGTATAACTTTGCTCCTTTCTTTATGCTGCAACTTCTCTCTGTAGTCTGTCTCTAGATTAATACAAGGGAATCTATACCTCCTGGCTTCAGAGGCTCCAAGCTGTGGCCTCCACATCCAGCAGAGCTTAGGGTGCTCTGGCTGGCTTAGGCAAGGCACGTCCAACAGGGACGTGGCCCTGCTTCCTTCCCCTAGCAGGGGGTAAGCTGGAACTGAACTCTAACTAATCTCCACCCTTCCTTAGAGGGAGAGTTAGAATGGAAAGAAGGGTTCCATTCTAACTGTAGCTCTGCCATGCTTGCTGCCACCTACTGGTGAACCAGGTACATTACATGAACAATAACAGTTACAGAATTTGAAATACACATTGCAGTGGACTGAAATAAATGCATAAGATGTTAGCCCATAGGAGACAGTAGCAGGGTGCAGAAGTGGTAATAGCACTCTGGGTCATTACATTATTACATGGAGAACACAAGTGGTTACCAAAACAGACATGTCGAGAGAAGTGACAGGTTATTTTTAAAATTCCTTTTAAAAATGTGAAGTTTGTGAAAGGAAAGGGAAACGGATGTCTTCTGTGACCCAGTGGATCACTGCAAAAGGGTTAATTTAATGCTAAGGAGTTAAATGTTGTGATTTGTTGTTATGGTACTCTTTTCTATGCACTGTGTATCCCTAATGGCTATGTATGGGCAGTAAATAGTTAACACTGGCAGTCCTAATTAGGTTTCCCGGAGACCGGCTGGACCTGTCCCTCCTGGCTTGTAGTACTGGACGTGTCTAGTCATCAGATCTAGAGGCAATACCTGCATGTGTGAGCTCCTAAGAAGTAGGCCTGAAGAGAAGCCTGGTCCAGGGAATCTTCACCCCTGAGACTGAAAACTACCAGAGAAGAGAGACTTTTTTATTGAACCAAACAGGCCTGGTCTTTGACGCTATCATCCTTCCACTGGGTCTATACCTGCCCTCCTGCCTTACACACCACCATCACACTCACCTAACATCAAGGGCACCCCAGCCACCATTAGGCCTTATGCACATGGCTGCGCTGTGTTTTGTGGTCCGCAAATTACGGAACAGAACAGGCCGCCAATAATAGAAATGCCTATTCTCATCCACAAAACGGACAAGACTAGAACATGTTCTATTTTTTTTCGGGGCCACGGAACTGAGCAATGGATGCGGACAACACACGGAGTCCACATCTGTCCACATATTTTGTGGCCCAATTAAAAATGAATGGGTCCGCATCCGAGCCACAAAAAATGCGGCTCGGATGCAGACCCAAACAGCGTTCGTGTGCATGAGGCCTTAGGCTGGAGCTCTAATACCGGGGGGGGGGGGGGGGGGATGGGGTGCCTTGAGGGAAAGAAGGGTTGCGTCCCTCAATTCACTGCTCGGACCCAGTGATCTTTGGAGACAGGACAGCCAACGTGAATCACCACCATTAGTGCCACAACTACCACTCCCCTCCTCTGGCTGTCCCCTGTGGGCTCGCTGCACATGTTGGGGGGGTTGTCCTCCAATTCAGAACCCATCTAAAATGGAAAACCACATTGTAACACTGCTGTCTTGTAGCACTAGAAGGCTATAAAGAGTTGCAATGCTGAGCCTGCCGTTACTCCGTTCTCCAGATTTCTTGCTGATAATAAGATCTCAGAGGTCTCTAAGGACTATATGGGGATTTCACATTTCACCATTGCCCTCCATATGACAGAGCAGCCACACGTTGATGCAAAGAGGCCTTTTGGGCTGGCTGGGAAGCCACATGAGATGATTCAATCTTCTCTGCTGTGTTATTAGATCACTACTGATTGTAAAAAGAACAATAATATCTAATATCTTATATATTAATGCTTTGATGGGAACCTGTCAGCAGATTCATGCTGTTCTAACCACAGGCAACATGAAATACAGACACAACTTACTCTGAAATGCTTTTGAAATAGTTATAAAAAGAGCCCGACACAAGGAAATGTTTCCTCTGGTTTCTCCATTTTCCATATAGGGAGAGATCTGTCAATCAAGCCAAGTTGGGTGTGCAGAGACTGGAGGTGAGCCACCTGGTAGATACATTTCCATGTGGACAGTTGTTCTTAAAGGGGTTAACCCACAATTTAAAGCATTTTTTTTAAACTCACTTATCTTCAGGACTTCTCTTTCTGTGGGTGGGCAGCAGCTCACACGAGAGAATACAGCTCCTGCATCTCCCAGGATGCAATTAGCTCTTGTTACCTCTTTACCACCACCGCTCCGCCCTATAGTCTCGGGAATTGGCTCTCTGACAGAGAAATTAGGCCAATGGCTAGATACAATCTTACAACCTTTAGTCAAAAGAACACCGGGGTATATAAAGGACACAGGAGATATACTGAGAGGGTTCTATGATAAAAAATGGTCCCAAAATTATACATGGTTGACAACAGATGTAGTCAGCCTCTATCCTTCCATCCCCCATCATATAGCGCTCCTAGCGTTAGAATACCACTTACATCGCTACAGTGTGCATGGTGACGTTTTCATTGACTATGTACTAAAGATAACTGATTTTCTACTCACACATAATTATTTTAGTTTTGACAACAAGTTTTATTTACAAATACAGGGTGTGAGTATGGGAGCGAAGTTTTCCCCATCACTTGCAAACGTCACCATGGTGTACTGGGAGGAGCGCTATATATATGACACCGATAATCCCTTTGGTGACTGTATAGAGTGGTATGGCAGATACATCGATGACCTGTTATTCATTTGGTCTGCCGATGTATCTGCCATACCCTCTTTCCTGCAATATCTCAATGGTAATCTTTATGGCTTGCGGTTTGTTGGAGCACATGATGGCTGCAAAATTAATTTTCTGGATGTAACTCTGACGGGTATTCCGGGACAGACAATATGCACCCGAACATACCGTAAACCCATAGCGGGAAATACAGTACTGCGAACTGACAGCCATCATCCTCTCCACACAATAAAAGCCATTCCAGTAGGGGAGATGAGCAGAGCCAGGCGCAATTGCAGCAGGGACTCTGACTTCTATGAGGAGATACAAACAATTGCCAACAGACTACAGGATAGAGGTTATCCACTGTGGATGACCGAAAGAGCATCTAATATAGCCAAGGGAAAAAAACGGCAAAATTTGTTATTTGGAACCCCCTTAAATCACAAAAAATCTAACAGAAAAGAATGTAATAGAGAAAAAACTGCTGAAAATAGACAGGAGAGTGAAAACGGAATCAAACCAGATAATGTGGATAAATCCACCAATATCCCAACACTTGTACTAACCTTCAGCAACCAATTCTCTATAATAGAAAAAGCGGTCTCCAAGTGCATTCCCATCTTGTATGAGGATCCACAATTATATAAAATACTAAGGGGAGGACACAGAGTAGTATCCAAGAGACCTGCGTCTTTGGCTGCCTCACTGTCTCCTTCTTGTTTCAGTTTAAAATCAGTGGGAAAATGACGGACATGCTGGTTGCGATATACAGGCTTTTCACGATGTGGCAGCTCCCCATGCAGAGCTTGCAATTATGTTACCCCAAAAAAACAATTCCAAGATTCTGAAGGTACCAATAAATATCATATTAAAACTTACATTAATTGTAATACATCAGAGATTATATACATCATTGAATGTGAGGAATGCCGGCTAATATATGTGGGTTGTTCAACCAGAAAATTTAAAGTGAGGCTGTTGGAGCACATTAATTATATATTAAATCCTGCATATGTTAATATCTCAAGTGCGGCAAAACACTTTACCACGGCCCATAATAGAAGTCTATCTTCATTTACAGCCTATGCTATAGAAAGAGTGTTTTTGCCCACAAGAGGCGGAGATTTCAAAAAGCTTGTATATCAAAGAGAAGCTTTCTGGATTTTAAAATTAAATTCCAGAAGCCCTGCAGGACTAAACCAGAGAAAGGAACTTATGTATATTTACTAATAGCATTAACAACTACACCATGTTGCAACTTTGAAGGATATTATTGTATAGCCTAATTGAACTGAAATGGATTGCACCCAGCAGATACAGAGGAGTGTTCAGACAGGGCGTTTCCAGATGCAGAGGAGTGTTCAGCCAGGGCGTTTTTAGATGCAGAGGAGTGTTCAGACAGAGCTTCTTTAGATGCAGAGGAGTGTTCAGACAGAGTTTTTTCAGATTTTTTCATATATTTGTTCATTTTTTATATCTCGTGACTGCACTCTTATTTCTCTCCTCCCTACCTGCTGGATGCAATAATATTATAGAATGTTTGTTCATAATGGCTCATTTTGGATTTTAATTTTTAATTCTGAATGTGTTTTTGTGCACTTAAATTTCTGTTAGCACTTTTAATTACAACACCTGAGATAACCAGCACCGCCCTGCTAGTTTAATGGGGGAGGGATTTCTGTGTTCACCTCTCTATATATACACTGTGTTGGAAATTTACTGTGGAGGTCATGATTAAGAACCATCTGGTTCGAAACATGTAGACCGTACTGGGGCTTATTTTTGGAGGTTTCTATCACCGCTGTACATTTGGTTTGTGGAATAAACGTCAAGCAAGAAAAACAAGGTGCTGGATCTTTCTTCCTTTCCGTTCAATTTTTTTTTAACTCACTTATCTTCAGGACTTCTCTTTCTGTGGGTGGGCAGCAGCTCACATGAGAGAATACAGCTCCTGCATCTCCCAGGATGCAATTAGCTCTTGTTACCTCTTTTTCTCCCGCATCGAAAATAGTACCTTTAAATATAGCCCCAAAGATGCATATGGTATGTAAGGCCCCCACAATTTTATTCTCCCCTGACTAGATAGAGATATAGTCATCCGCTTCTATGAATTTTGAAGTAGGAATGAATGAATGGTGTCTGGAACGCTTCACCTGCTTCACAATGAGATCGGTACACCAGCACTGAGGGGAGGGGAAGAGAGCAGAGAAGGTACTGAGCAGATTAGTCCACCTCTGAATGCAGAAGGTGGACAAGAAGGATAAACAGCAGGGGGCGCTACCAGACAGAAAAATGTGATGTACATCAAGAACCTACTTGAAGTAGCACTCCCAGAAAAAAAATTATTCTCTAAAGGTACATGATGTAAATTGAAGTGAATGTAATCATATTACTGGTGACTGTATTTGTGAGTTATAGCCTCCCTTCTGCTTCTCAGCTGTGTCATGTGACCAGCACTCTGATTTCCAACTGACACAGCATCTTATGTGTGGACAGGAAGTCAGTTTCTCTATGTATTCCTATGGGAGCCTCAATGTCAGTCTCATAGGAAAGAACAGAGAAGTAACTAACTTCAACTGACTTCCTGTGTCAGTTGGAGATCAGAATTCTGGTCACATGACACAGCTGAGGATCAGAAGGGAGGTTATAGCTCACAAATACAGTCACTGGTAAGAAAATGACCTTCACTAGAGATTACATTATGCACCTTTGTAACAGGTCAGAGAATAAACATTTTTGTGGGAGTGCTACTTTAATTTGAAATGCCCCTATAATGCTTTTCATGGGATAACCCCTTTAAATGCTGTAGCATTTCAGAGTAAAACAGAGTGATTTGCAGTGAGGGAGCCTTTTGCTATTTTATGCCACCTGTAGTCAGAGCGGCATGAATCTGCTGACAGCTTCCCTTTAAGGTTGAATTCTCACACAACAGATTTGTCGCAGAAATGTTTGTGACTGAAGATCAGTTCCATTCATGTGATTCTAGAAGGCACAAGGTTTTGTGTACGCGAATTCACCCTAAGGCTGCATCCACATGGAATATCATTTCAATGGAAAAAAATTGTCAAGGAATTTGCTATGCAAAATCTAAGTTGCAAATTGACAAGCTATGGGTTTAAAATCCTCTCTGCAGGTCAATTTCCATGTAGTTTTTTTTTCTTCTCACAGCAAGTGGATGAGATGCAGTAAGTGTTCTAGCTCCCCCTAGTGGTGTCTACAGACATCCAGAATTATATCATTTATCTCTACGTCTATGTAGACCTGATGATAAAAGATGGGGACTCACTTTAAATGTCTTTTTTTCCTGTGTAAGTAACATTTTCATGGGATACTAACTGTATAATTGTATCTACTGAATTTCCAAATTACTCTGTAGAAAGGGAACACAAGTGGCATATGATTTATATATTACTCAATGAGGCTGTCTGCCACTTTCCTTTATTGTCGGCGTTAGTACTGTTCTCATGGTGACTCAGTGCTGCAATCCTCAGCATCCCTATTCACTGACACTGTTCTAGCAGAATGGGGTCTGCATTATACTGAGAAGAATCTCAGCCCCTAGCAGCATCAGTGGAGTCCCAGTGAACATCCCACGGTTTCCTGCTTGTTCCCATCCTTTTATATTAGCGCATTGCTCCTGACACATGTAGCCAAACAGTCATCGATGAGTAGCCACTGTTTAGCCATCCTCTTGAAAACTGGAGCATGAATCATAGAAACTGCAAGATGATATCACCATTTTATCATCTCCTTCCCATCTTCTCATGCACACAAACGTGTGCCGGCCGTTCCGTGCATTAGGGACCGCAATTTGCGGTCCCCAATGCATGGGCACCATCCATGCTGTTTCCGCAAATGGGTGCAGACCCATTCAACTTGAATGGGTCCGAGATCTGTCCACACTGCAAAAAAATAGAATATTTTTTTTGCGGTGCAGAGGCACAGAGAGGAGCCCCACGGAGACACTCTGTACTGCTTCCGTGGGGTTCCGTGCCTCCGTTCCATACCGCACCTTCCGGATTGCAGACCCATTCATATTACTGTTTGCAGGCTGCAATACAGTCCCGGCCGGCACACATTCGTTTGCATGAGCCCTTCGTCTACCACTTGGAACCGAACCTGAGTTCTGGAAATGTTTTTTTACAGTATAAATCAATTTCTGAAGTCATTATGCGAAGTCTCGCAAGACTTCGCGAAGTTGTAACTTTGGCTCATCGGAACCAATACATTTTAATACTGTACGGAGCGCTCTCTCTGTATAGTATTGAAATGAAGTTTTATGCGAATCGACTTCGGATGTTTCATCCGAAGTTGATTCGCTCATCCCTAATCAAGATCCACCCCCACGTGACAGTGGAGACAAATAAGATTTTTTTTTGTAAGGGCGGCCGTAATTGTGTACCTACGGCTTACACAATGTACTACAGTCAGCCCTCTATATGGCAGCATGAATCCTACCCTGGTCCACTGGTAGCAGCAAACCTGTCAGACTGAAGGGAAAAACATTGCTGCCACATGTGGATTTATCCTAATCGCTTTGCCCTTATTACACCAGTGTAAATTTACAGTTGTCTGACGTTCCGTTCCATCTTTTTGTATCCCACATTTTGGGTGAATTGTCCAATGGGTGAGTGGAGTGCCGTCAGCGTGCAGCAAAAGGGGGGCACCCTGGGGATGGAACGACAATAATTCCGACACCACCGCATAGGGGCACACTGGGCCCTCTACCTTATACAAGGGGAGCCAAGTGCCCCACGCAAAAATGTCCGATTTGGAGCAGCGGATGAATATACGGAGGGAGGAATTACTGAGAACTACATCATCAAACAGTAGAGCACCCGGTCGAAGGCGCGATTGAGAAACCAGCTCCCCAATCCTAAGGGCTGCAAAAAATGTTAAGCAAAAAGTCGCACAGAACGGCACAACTTCCAACAAAGAGGAGGAAACAGAAGACAAAACGTCACATAATCTAGTTAATAGAGAATAAGATACCGGGCGCCTATGCTCACAACGAACATACTCCTTGCGCCAGCCCTTAAAGGGATTCTGTCACCTCGTTTTCGGTTCTAGAGATGCGGACATGCACGGCTAGATCGCCGCTAGCATGTCCACAATATGTCGTATTTTTCGCCCCATAAGACGCACTTTTTCCCCCCCCTGCGTCTTATGGGGCGAATGCCGCCAATTTACATCGCAGAATGCGATGTATTAGTGAGGAGGGAGGAGGACTGTAGTAGGCGGGAAGAGAGCGGCGGGGCCGTGCAGGCACTGTACTCTGGCCCCGTCGCTCAGCATGTACTGTATTATACGTAGTGTTAATCATCATATCTAAACTTAATAATGAAGGGCTCCCCCTGCTCCCCATGTGCTTACCGGT
The DNA here is from genome assembly GCF_014858855.1 of Bufo gargarizans. NCBI lineage: Eukaryota > Metazoa > Chordata > Amphibia > Anura > Bufonidae > Bufo > Bufo gargarizans. Next base: position 325,197,554 of record NC_058085.1, on the reverse strand, counting down.
ACACACGTCACGCTCCTGTAGTAAGCACTAGCAGCTAGCAGGCAGGCCGGGCGGCCGTAACTCACGGAGGTCACGTGCCTGCTCCGCCTACTTTATGAATGAAGAAGGCGGAGCAGGCACGTGACCTCCGTGAGTTAAGGCCGCCCGGCCTGCCTGCTAGTGCTTACTACAGGAGCGTGACGTGTGTACCGGTAAGTACATGGGAAGCAGGGGGAGCAGGGGGAGCGCATCATTATTCAGTTTAGATCTGATGATTAACACTACGTATAATACAGTACATACTGAGCTGTGGGGCCAGAGTACAGTGCCTGCACGGCCCCGCCGCTCTCCCCGCCTACTACAGTCCCTCCCTAGGAATCTGTGAATGGCATAATGATGGGGAGGGGCGTCTGTGATTGGCAGTATGATGGGGGGGATCTGTGTATGGGACTGTTAAGGGGAGATCTGTGGATGACACTTACAGCAGTGTCATAATAGTGCCATCCACAGATCCCCCCATCATAATGCCATCCACAGATCCCCCCCCCCCCCCACCATCATAATGCCATCCACAGATCCCCCCACCAACATAATGCCATCCACAGATCCCCCACCATCATAATGCCATCCACAGATCCCCCATCATCATAATGCCATCCACAGATCCATCCCCCCCATCATAATGCCATCCACAGATCCCCTCCATCATAATGCCATCCACAGCTCCCCCCATCATAATGCCATCCACAGCTTTCCCCATCATAATGCCATCCACAGATCCCCCATCATAATGTCATCCACAGATCCCCCCCCATCATAATGCCATTCACAGCTCCCCCATCATAATGCCATCCACAGCTCCCCCCATAACAGTGTCATTCACAGATCCCCCACATAACAGTGCCATCCACAGATCCCCCATAACAGTGCCATCCACAGACCCCCCCCCCCCTCATAATACCAGCCACAGATCCCCTCCATCATAATGCCAACCACAGCTCCCCCCATCATAATGCCATCCACAGATCCCTCCCATCATAATGCCATCCACAGCTCCCCCCATCATAATGCCATCCACAGCTCCCCCCATAACAGTGTCATTCACAGATCCCCCACATAACAGTGCCATCCACAGATCCCCCACATAACAGTGCCATCCACAGATCCCCCACATAACAGTGCCATCCACAGATCCCCCCATAATAGTGCCATCCACAGATCCCCCCATCATAATGCCATCCACAGATCCCCCCCCACCATCATAATGCCATCCACAGATCCCCCCACCATCATAATGCCATCCACAGATCCCCCCACCATCATAATGCCATCCACAGATCCCCCATCATCATACTGCCATCCACAGATCCATCCCCCCATCATAATGCCATCCACAGATCCCCTCCATCATAATGCCATCCACAGCTCCCCCCATCATAATGCCATCCACAGCTCCCCCCATCATAATGCCATCCACAGCTCCCCCCATAACAGTGCCATCCACAGATCCCACAAAATAGGGCTGTGTGCTGTTATTTTGTTTAAAAAATGATTTTAGAGATATGTAAATGAGTCCTGTAAGGAGCCCAAGGGGCTGTACTAACCTTCCTGGTGCCCAGCCATGCCCGCCTGTGAAGGAGCCCAGCACCGACTATGTCCTCCGAATCTCCTCCTTTCGACACACCAGGAAGGTTAGTACAGCCCCTTGGGCTACTTACAGGACTCATTTACATATCTCTAAAATAATTTTTTTGACAAAATAAAAGCACACAGCCCTATGGGACAGGTATATTGCGGACATGCTACGGCGATCTAGCCGTGTATGTCCGCATCTCTATAACCTAAAACGAGGAGACAGAATCCCTTTAAGGGCTTGGCGGATGATGAAATGTTTGGTGATGTCGGGCCAGCCACGCAATTTAAAATAGAAACCAAAGCCCGAAAGCCTACGCTGCGCTACGATAGCAGAAACTCATTGGTCCCTCAGCCATAATAGTTACGAAATCGTCACCTCTAACCGGGCTGCCGGAAGCTCTCCCCCTGCTGCATCACCAACCCATGCCCACCATTCAGATCACGGCTTAGGCTACTTTCACACCTGCGTTCGGTGCGTATCCGTCTTGTATCTGCACAGACGGTTCCGCACCGATAATGCAAACGCTTGTATCTGTTCAGAACGGGCCCGTTTGCATTATTCTTTAAAAAAAAATAAAAAAATGTCTAAGTCAAAACGGATCCGTCCTGACTTATATTGAAAGTCAATGGGGGACGGATCCGTTTTCAATTGCACCATATTGTGTCAGTGAAAACTGATCCGTCCCCATTGACTTACATTGTAAGTCAGGACTGGATCCGTTTGGCTCTGCATTGTCAGGCGGACACTAAAAAGCAGCGTTTTGGTGTCCGCCTCCGGAGCGGAATGGAGGCTGAACGGAGCCAAACTGATGCATTCTGAACGAATCCTTATCTATTCAGAATGCATTGGGGCTGAACTGATCCATTTTGGGCCGCTTGTGAGAGCCCTGAAACTGATCTCACAATCGGACCCAGAAACGCCGATGTGAAAGTAGCCTTACCATGTGCAGTCCAAGTCGCGGGTGTTACCGACGTTCTCACTAGTGACATCATGCGGTAATCAGCAAATCCCATAGCTACTGCGGGCATGGAAGGCCTTCCTGGTCCACCCCGGCAAGAAGTTCTGGAATTCCTGCCAATGAAAACGGGAAAGATCATCAGCAGCATTGTGTACGCCAGGGACATGGCGAGCGCGAAACCAAATGTTGAGCTCCAAACATCGAAGCTATACAGATGCTAGAGCAGTGACAACACAGGAGGCGACAAAGATGTCAACCTATTAATACATTAGACCACCGACATGTTGTCCGTCCAGAAAACACACCCGTTTGTTCCGAATGACCCCATAAATTAATAGCAATGATGATAGGAAAAAGCTCCAGGAATGTAATATTGGAGCGCCAAACATCTGGCCATGGGGCGGCACACCACTCGGAACTGAATATGGCCCCAAAATTGGTAGATCCCGCTACGTCGGTAAAGAGGGACAGATCTACAGAGGAAAAAATTCCCTCCAAACCAGTAAATCTAGATTAAGGCGTGTGGTCAAACATATGTGGTGCTCAGGTTTTTTAATGCCTCAGGTGGCCAGAGAAAGGCGGCGCGAAAAAACCCGACCCATGGGCATTATTCGACAGGCAAACACTAAAAGGTCCAGTAAACCCTGCATTTGGCGCAACGTGACTGACTTGACTGAGCAAAACCCCTCGATCAAACTTAATAATTTATTTAACTTATCCTGAGGCAGACAGAAAACCATCAGGGAGGTATCGATTTCGATACCTGAAAATGTGATGGTCGTGGTAGGGCCAAACGTCTTATCCTCTGGCAGGGAAACACCGAAATGGGGCATGAAAAAACTAAAAGGTATCCATCAGAAATTGACATTGAGGGGAATCCCCTGGGGAGACAAACAGAAAATCATCCAAATAATAACCCATTCTAGGAAAGTACTGAACAATTCGAAAAAATAGCAGAAGATGGAACACCCCATCGGCAAGCAAGTGTCATAAAAGTACAAATTGTCCACTAAACAACCCAGAAGATGATAACAATCTGGGTGCATCAGAAGCAGGCGAAAAGCAAGGCTCCTTGTCCTGCCGCTCTGACCAGGACCACCACCCTATCAAAAGGCACATAACAAACCGAAGCGTCATCCCTAGGAATGCCGTCGTTAACTGATGGGCCCCTAGAGAAAGACAAGTTGTGGATCAGTCAGAACTTGCCAGGTTCCCTTTTGGGAATAAGGCCTAATGTCGAGACGAGGATGTTATAAAAAGGGAGGGTGGGGGATGGGGAATGAAAATGGGCCTACAATCCTGCCTAAGGAAACTTCTTTATAAAAAAAATTCCCTACAAAAATCAGGGTTGTCCCTAGCGGACTTTAAATTGCTAGCGAATGTAGGGGAACGCGAAAAATAGAACGGGATGAAAAACCGAAAGAAACCCCACATCAGATTTGGCCCACGGCTTCCTTATTGGGGTACAGATCTAACCACTTGGACATCGCGGCTTACCAGAGTCTTTCCCACTAGTGGGGACTGGGGGCTTGGACACGGGGGAAGGGGTTGCGAGAGCAACGGACCGCAGCGTGAGATTAGCCGCAGATTGAACACTTATGCTTGTATTTACACAATGCTAAAAATGTGCAATGTCCCTCGTTGTAAAGCCTGCATGCTGCAGGTCTTAGAGGAGGAGCCAGCGGCCACGGAAGGAAAGGGATGCACTTTTTGTGTCATCATAAGGTGGAGCCATAGGTCAGTCGCCTTAATCCCCAGCCTATCTCCGGATGCAGCACTAAATGCCAACGTAACTCCTCATCATAAAGCCATCATGCAGAGCATCCATGAGGCTTATATGCGCTATAGATGGAATCCATATATACGAAAAGTTCCGCTGACCGTTCAGGGTGGCGGAGGGCCATAATATACCCCAATACCGAAAAGGCTTGCAACTGATTACCTATAGTATGGGCAACTTTTGGTCTGCACTCCCCAGTCTCCTGCATCCAGTGGAGGAACGCACAGGTAGGGAGGGGGGGGGGGGGGACTGAGACGAGCGGGTGGGCGGATATTATGATAAGTCCGCCTGCCACCCGCAGCATACAGAGGACCTTCAGAGGGAGCAGACGGAGAGAGGGTGGATAAGGAAGGGGCTTGTAATCCCGCCAGCAGGCAAGATAGAAAAGCCGACCCTTCATTTTGCAAGTGAGATGCGATAGCAGCCATAGTGCTCTTTCGTCGGCCATACCTGCTGCAGCCCTGATGAGCTTTCAGTGAGGTGCTGGAGAACGAGGCCATCCTCAGGCCTTGCACCTCTGTTTTTTCATATGGCCACTACCAACTCCTTTAGCCAACCAGGATTTAGGGAAAGGGAAGATTTGATGACTGGGGGATGCCTCCTTTTGACCTGAACATCCTGCCAACAAACACCCATGCTGGCTGCACTACTCTAACCTGGCTGCCAACCTCCTTCTTTAACCCTTTGCCGCTGCCGCACCTCTCTGCAGTCAAGGACGCCTTCATTTAAACACCTTGGTGTTGTCTACACAGTCAGTGTTTGGTCAATGATTTTCATCAGTGATTATGAGCCAAAACCAGATGAGAGTCTAAAATACAGAACAGGTGCAGATCTTTTCATTATACCTTATCTCTGTGTAGGCTCCACTCCTGGCTTGGGCTGGTGGAAATCACTGATCATACACTGACTGGGTGAAAGCGACATTAAGGCCTAGTTCACACTTCAGTGTTTGGTCAGTGATTTCCATCAGTGATTTGTGAGCCAAAACCAGGTGCAACTCTAAACACAGAACAGGAGCAGATCTTTCCCTTCTACCTCATGTCTGTGGAGGCTCCACTTCTGGTTTTGGCTCACAAATCACTGATGGAAATCACTGACCAAACACTGAAGTGTGAACGAGGCCTAAAGGAGTTGCCCCACGATAAATATTCTACAGTTTTTAAACCAGCACCTCGATCTGAATTCTTTTGTAAGTGCATGTAATTAAAAATTTTGCATAGCCACTGAGTTCAATAAAACATATCTGTATAGCAACACCTGTAGTTAGTTTTTTTTCTTATTTCTTTGACCTGCTCACTGAGATGGCCGCACATGTTCATTTCTATCCTTTAACTGCCTCCTGAGCTGTGATAGGGAGAGCATGGACACGCCCCCTGAGCTGTGATAGGGAGAGCATGGGCACGTCCCCTGAGCTGTGATAGGGAGAGCATAGACACGCCCCCTGAGCTGTGATAGGGAGAGCATGGACACGTCCCCTGAGCTGTGATAGGGAGAGCATGGACACGCCCCCTGAGCTGTGATAGGGAGAGCATGGACATGCCCCCTGAGCTGTGATAGAGAGAGCATGGACATGCCCCCTGAGCTGTGTTAGGGAGAGCATGGACACACCCCCTGAGCTGTGATAGGGAGAGCATGGACACACCCCCTGAGCTGTGAGAGGGAGAACATGGACACACACCCTGAGCTGTGAGAGGGAGAACATGGACACACCCCCTGAGCTGTGATAGGGAGAACATGGACACGCCTCACTTGCCTGCAGCAGAAAGGACACTCCTCTTGAGCTGTCAGCTTGATATAAATCTAGCAGAGCAATGAATGGGGAGATCTCTGGATCCATGTGAGGTACAGGGCTGGTTCTAGCTTTGTTAGAAAGGGGTTGTCATGTCCTGTATGATTTTCATTGTTTACGTTAGTCATGGGATAAGCCCTTTAACCACCTCAGGACCGCCGTACGCAGGATTGCGTCCTGCCGGCGGTCCTGCTCTTCTGGGTGGACGCATATACGCGTCCTCCCGCGAGAGCCGAGATTTCCTGTGAACAGGAACGGAAGGTAAGCGAGTGGATCTCCAGCCTGCCAGCGGCGATCGCTCGCTGGCAGGCTGGAGATCCGAATTTTTTAACCCCTAACAGGTATATTAGACGCTGTTTTCATAACAGCGTCTAATATACCTCCTACCTGGTCCTCTGGTGGTCCCTTTTGTTAGGATCGACCACCAGAGGACTCAGGTAGGTCAGTACAGTAGCACCAAACACCACACTACACTACACCCCCCCCCCGTCACTTATTAACCCCTTATAAACCCCTGATCACCCATGATCACCCCATATAAACTCCCTGATCACCCCCCTGTCATTGATCACCGCCCTGTCATTGATCACCCCCCTGTCAGGCTCCATTCAGACGTCCGTATGATTTTTACGGATCCACGGATACATGGATCGGATCCGCAAAAAGCATACGGACGTCTGAATGGAGCCTTACAGGGGGGTGATCAATGACAGGCGGGTGATCACCCATATACACTCCCTGATCACCCCCTGTCATTGATCACCCCCCTGTCATTGATCACTCCCCTGTAAGGCTCCATTCAGACGTCCGCATGATTTTTACGGATCCATGGATACATGGATCGGATCCGCAAAACACATGCGGACGTCTGAATGGAGCCTTACAGGGGGTGATCAATGACAGGCGGGTGATCACCCATATACACTCCCTGATCACCCCCCTGTCATTGATAACCCCCCTGTAAGGCTCCATTCAGACGTCCGCATGCGTTTTGTGGATCCGATCCATGTATCCATGGATCCGTAAAAAATCATGCGGATGTCTGAATGGAGCCTTACAGGGGGGGTGATCAGTGACAGGGGGGTGATCACCCTGATTACCCTGATCACCCCCTGTCATTGATAACCCCCCTGTAAGGCTCCATTCAGACGTCCGCATGCGTTCTGTGGATCCGATCCATGTATCCATGGATCCGTAAAAAATCATGCGGATGTCTGAATGGAGCCTTACAGGGGGGGTGATCAGTGACAGGGGGGTGATCACCCTGATTACCCTGATCACCCCCTGTCATTGATAACCCCCCTGTAAGGCTCCATTCAGACGTCCGCATGCGTTTTGTGGATCCGATCCATGGATCCATGGATCCGTAAAAAATCATGCGGATGTCTGAATGGAGCCTTACAGGGGGGGTGATCAGTGACAGGGGGGTGATCACCCTGATTACCCTGATCACCCCCTGTCATTGATAACCCCCCTGTAAGGCTCCATTCAGACGTCCGCATGCGTTCTGTGGATCCGATCCATGTTTCCATGGATCCGTAAAAAATCATGCGGATGTCTGAATGGAGCCTTACAGGGGGGGTGATCAATGACAGGGGGGTGATCAGGGAGTCTATATGGGTGATCACCCCCCTGTCATTGATCACCCCCCCCCCTGGTAAGGCTCCATTCAGACATTTTTTTTGGCACAAGTTAGCGGAAATTTTTTGTTTGTTTTAGTTTTTTCTTACAAAGTCTCATATTCTACTAACTTGTGTCAAAAAATAAAATCTCACATGGACGCACCATACCCCTCACGGAATCCAAATGCGTAAACATTTTTAGACATTTATATTCCAGACTTCTTCTCACGCTTTAGGGCCCCTAAAAAGCCAGGGCAGTATAAATACCCCACATGTGACCCCATTTCGGAAAGAAGACACCCCAAGGTATTCCGTGAGGGGCATATTGAGTCCATGAAAGATTGAAATTTTTGTCCTAAGTTAGCGGAAAGTGAGACTTTGAGAAAAAAACAAAAAAAAAATCAATATCTGCTAACTTATGCAAAAAAAAAAAAAAATTCTAGGAACTCGCCATGCCCCTCATTGAATACCTTGGGGTGTCTTCTTTCCAAAGTGGGGTCACATGTGGGGTATTTATACTGCCCTGGCTTTTTAGGGGCCCGAAAGTGTGAGAAGAAGTCTGGGATCCAAATGTCTAAAAATGCCCTCCTAAAAGGAATTTGGGCCCCTTTGCCCACCTTGGCTGCAAAAAAGTGTCACACATCTGGTATCGCCGTACTCAGGAGAAGTTGGGGAATGTGTTTTGGGGTGTCATTTTACATATACCCATGCTGGGTGAGAAAAATATCTTGGCAAAAGACAACTTTTCCCATTTTTTTATACAAAGTTGGCATTTGACCAAGATATTTTTCTCACCCAGCATGGGTATATGTAAAATGACACCCCAAAACACATTCCCCAACTTCTCCTGAGTACGGCGATACCACATGTGTGACACTTTTTTGCTGCCAAGGTGGGCAAAGGGGCGCATATTCCAAAGTGCACCTTTCGGATTTCACCGGTCATTTTTTACACATTTTGATTGCAAAGTTCTTCTCACACATTTGGGCCCCTAAATTGCCAGGGCAGTATAACTACGCCACAAGTGACCCCATTTTGGAAAGAAGACACCCCAAGGTATTCCGTGAGGGGCATGGCGAGTTCCTAGAATTTTTTATTTTTTGTCGCAAGTTAGTGGAATATGAGACTTTGTAAGAAAAAAATAAAAAAATAAAATCATCATCATTTTCCGCTAACTTGTGACAAAAAATAAAAAGTTCTATGAACTCACTATGCCCATCAGCGAATACCTTAGGGTGTCTACTTTCCGAAATGGGGTCATTTGTGGGGTTTTTCTACTGTTTGGGCATTGTAGAACCTCAGGAAACATGACAGGTGCTCAGAAAGTCAGAGCTGTTTCAAAAAGCGGAAATTCACATTTTTGTACCATAGTTTGTAAATGCTATAACTTTTACCCAAACCATTTTTTTTTGCCCAAACATTTTTTTTTTATCAAAGACATGTAGAACAATAAATTTGGCGAAAAATTTATATATGGATGTCGTTTTTTTTGCAAAATTTTACAGCTGAAAGTGAAAAATGTCATTTTTTTGCAAAAAAATCGTTACATTTTGATTAATAACAAAAAAAGTAAAAATGTCAGCAGCAATAAAATACCACCAAATGAAAGCTCCATTAGTGAGAAGAAAAGGAGGTAAAATTCATTTGGGTGGTAAGTTGCATGACCGAGCGATAAACGGTGAAAGTAGTGTAGTGCCGAAGTGTAAAAAGTGCTCTGGTCATAAAGGGGGTTTCACCTAGCGGGGCTGAAGTGGTTAAACTGTAGCCACTTAACCTTTTGACTAGCTAGCACTTCTATATGGCTCCTTTCTAGTAAAATATCATTTTCTTGTATTATAACACCTCCTATCAGTGAAACTCTAGTTTTATCTATCAATCTATCTATCTATCTATCTATCTATCATTCCCAGACAGATAGTGAGGCAGATGGTAGGCTTATAAACAGCAATTACTTCCAAATGCCATTTGCAGCTTAGTTTAGTTCCTTTCTAATTATCTGGGGGTGACGTCAGTTCTCCATCAGCTTACAGAATGGTTCCTCTGTCTGGAACGAAGAAACCTCACACTGACTCCTGATATTGACTGCAAGAAGCCTACCATCATATCATAACATATCAGAAAAAACACCACACTGCTACATATGGAACATAGTAAATATGCATAAACTGACAATGCGCGATCCCCATTTTATTTGTACTGCTGATTTACGTTCTAGTATCCCAAATGTTTTTAATAAAATAATTCGGCCTATTTATACTACTTATCTCACAATTGTGACAAAAAAAAATGAATGCAGAATCCACAACAAAACTGCAGCCTAAATGTGTATGGATCACTGAAGCTAAATCGTTTGTCTCGAGATGTTGTGTTTTCAAGGTTCATTTACTTTTCCATTAAAACAAAGGATTAGCATAGAGGAAATGTGTGATCGGACTGCGTCTCGTTAAAATTTTCTTTACTCAGAATTGATGATGTTTTTGTCATTTGGCCTTGAAGGCATAAAAGTTCCCGTACATATTAGTGTATTGTTGGCCCAACCTGCCGCCTCTGGCAGGTTCTTCCGAGGGTCTACTGTGTATGGGGAGCTCCCAACTCTCCCCCTAGAGATGATGAATATTCTCCTTAGGCCTCTTTCACATGAACGATACGGATTAGGCCACTTTCACAGTCGCGTTTGGTGCGGATCTGTCATGGATCTGCACAGACGGATCCGCACCACATGCATCTGTTCAGAACGGATCCATTTGTATTATGTTTAACATTGCCAAAACGGATCCGTCTTGAACACTATTGAAAGTCAATGGGGGACGGATCCGTTTTCTATTGTGCCAGATTGTGTCAGTGAAAACGGATCTGTTCCCATTGACTTATATTGTGTGTCAGGATGGATCTGTTTGCCTCCGCATCGTCAGGCGGACACTAAAGGCTGGGTTCACACCTGAGTGCATTCAATAAGCGCTTTTTACGGGCGTTTTTATCGGGCATGTTTTAGGCGTATTTTGGGGCGTTTTTGTATTTTGGAAACGCGCGTAGTACGCGCGTTTGTGTGATTAACCACAGAGGCATCCAATGAAAGACTGCCACAATACGCGCGACAATACACCCCAAAGAAGCTCCTGTACTTCTTGGGGTGTAGGGTGTTTTACAGGGCGTTCGTACGCGCTGTAAAACGCTCAGGTGAGAACCATGCCCATAGAAACATTGGTTTTTGCCTGTTGAGCGTTTTACAGCGCATAGGAACGCGCTGTAAAACGCTCCGGTGTGAACCTAGCCTAAAACACTGCAAGCAGCCCCCAGAGCGGAATGGAGAATGAACGGAGGCAAACTGATGCGTTCTGAGCGGATCCTTTTCCATTCAGAATTCATTAGGGCAAAACTGATAGCCCTGAACGGATATCACAAACGAAAACCAAAACACCAGTGGGAAAGTAGCCTTAGGCCTCTTTCACACTACAGTATGTTGAATTCAGTGTTTTGCGTTCCGTTTTTCACGGATCCGTTGTTCCGTTTTTTTCTTCCGTTGTGGTTCCGTTTCCGTTCCGTTGTTCCGTTCCGTTTTTCCGTATGGCAAATACAGTATACAGTAATTTCATATTAAAAATTGGGCTGGGCATAACATTTTCAATAGATGGTTCCGCAAAAAACGGAACGGAAACGGAAGACATACGGATGCATTTCCGTATGTGTTCCGTTTTTTTTGCGGACCCATTGACTTGAATGGAGCCACGGACTGTGATTTGCGGCCAAATATAGGACATGTTCTATCTTTTCAACGGAACGGAAAAACGGAAATACGGAAACGGAATGCATACGGAACACATTCCGTTTTTTTGCGGAACCATTGAAATGAATGGTTCCGTATACGGACCGTATACGGAACGCAAAAAACGGACCGTATACGGAACGCAAAAAACTGTAGTGTGAAAGAGGCCTTAGGTCCGGATGCGTTCAGTGAAACTCGCACCATTTTGCAAGCAAGTTCAGTCAGTTTTGTCTGTGATTGCGTTCAGTTTTTTCCGCGCGGGTGCAATGCGTTTTGATGCGTTTTTCACGCGCGTGATAAAAAAATTGAAGGTTTACAAACAACATCTCTCAGCAACCATCAGTGAAAAACGCATTACACCCGCACTTGCTTCCGGATGCGATGTGTTTTTCACTGAAGCCCCATTCACTTCTATAGAGCCAGGGCTGCGTGAAAATGCAGAATATAGAACATGCTGCGTTTTTCACGCAACGCACAACTGATGCGTGCAATCGTGCAAAAAAAATTCTCATGTACACAGACCCATTGAAATGAATGGGTCAGGATTCAGTGCGGGTGCATGCGTTCAGTGCGGGTACATGCGAGTAGGCACGCAATTGCAGTCAGTTTTGACTGCAATTGCGTTCCGATGTTCAGTTTTTTGGGCGCGAGTACAATGCGTTTTGCACGTACGTGAGAAAAAACTGAATGCGTACCCAGACCCGAACCCGGACTTCTTCACTGAAGTTCAGGTTTGGGTTAGGTGTTCTATTCATTTTATTATTTCCCCTTATAACATGGTTATAAAGGAAAATAATAGCATTCTTAATACAGAATGCTAACTAAAATGTGCTTTGAGGGGTTAAAAAAATAAATAAAAATTAACTCACCTCATCCACTTGATCACGCAGCCGGCATCATCTTCTTTATTCTTCTTTCAGGACCTGCAAAAGGACCTTTGACGTAATCGCATTCAACACTTGGTGAGCGCGGTGACGTCAGCGCAGGTCCTGCTGAATGAAGACAGAAGATCCTTCTATCTTCATTCAGCAGGACCTGCACTGACGTCACACACTTAATCCGTACAGTATTCTAACAAAGTTTTATGCGAATCGACTTTGGATGTTTCATCCCAAGTTGATTCGCTCATCCCTAATAGTAATGGTGGATAAGGGTACGACCACACGGTCGGGTTTCTACACACAGTTATGAAAACCAAAATCAGGAGTGGATCCTGAAAGGAGAAAAAATATAAAGGCCACATATGACATCTCCTCTTTTTTGAATTTACTCCTAGTTTTGGATTTCAAAACTGCATCAAGAAACCTGACCGGGTTGTCATACCTTAAGTGCCCGTTCACACAACGTTTTTGGTGCTGTTTTTTTAATGTGTTTTCCGCATGGAATCTGCGTCAAAAAAGCACCTCTAAAAAGCTTCCCATTCATTTTAATAGGAGGCGGAACTTGCTTTCTCATGGAAAAAAGAAGCAGCATGCTCTATCTTGGACCGAAATCAGCACCGATCCTCCGACTGAATGGGAAATGGAAAAAAACTGTGCCAAAAACCACACCAAAACAGCGCAGAAAATCAGTGCAAATTATTTCAGCGTTTTCAAAATCTGTCATGTGAACATCCCCTAACACTAATGCATAGTAATGGATAGCTACCACTGCATCTGTGCCCTGCAAAAAAGAACAATAGGGCTCCCTTAGTCTCTGCGCTGGGGCTATAGGTATGTCCATGCTTTGGTACCAAAAAGTGATATGCTGTCAGGGCTGTGTAATACTTTACAGAAAGCTGTCGGATGAGCAGCCCATGAACATGCATGCTTGGCTGAACGTGCATGTATTTTAAATGGGGAAGGGGATAAACATGTTACCAGACACCTCAGACGGCCGCTTATCTCCTTGAGAAAAAAGGATTGGGAATGCAGAGTGGAGAGGCCCCTGTGCCCTCTGGATGATATCATTCTAATGCGTATGCCCTGCGTAGGCCCTAATCGCAGAGGCAGACATGTTCCGTTACTGTATTGAGCAGCGTCACTAATGGTTTATTCACAGTGAGGAGTCGTAGTCTTCCACTTGTTACCTCTCAAGACGAGGAATATGTGGGATGTAAAGGTTGGTAGTGACGCGCATCCTACAGATTTAGCCCGCTGACATCATCTTCGTTAGACGCTAACTCTTCTTAAACGTTTCTGCATTTACGTCAACTCGAGGCGTCTGTCACTGTGACATGGTAATGGTAGGGCAGCAGGCCATACATCTGCACACTCATAGCAAGGATGAGACGGAACCGGCTGCATTAATTGTATTATGCCTAACGTATTCAACTGCTGCTGCGATGAAGAAAATGGGCCCCGTCCAATCCCTAGTGCTATTAGAGGGTGCGAAGCTATTTATGACTTCCCTCTCATAAAGAACTGCATTATTAGCAATTAGCAAAAGGTTAGGAAATTGTCCTAAGGGCTCATGCACACGGTTCGCAAAACATGGATCCGGAAAAATAAATGCATGACATCCGTGTGGCGTCTGTGTTGCGTGCCTGTCCTTTTCCACAAAATGGACAAGAATAGGACATAGACAGAATGCACACGGAGTCATATCCGTTTTTTTTTTTCAATGGTTCCGCATATGGACCTGAAAGAAAACAGAACGGAAAACAAATACGTTTGTGTGTATGAGCCCTTAGGGTGACAGAAAGTGGTTGAGTTTAAGTAACAAAAAACAGTGACCATAATCAAAGCCTAATTTAATCTTTGCTATAGGGCCCCTTTTCTTCTCTGTCTGCCACCGCGTGTTAAGAGGGGTTATCCCATCAATAAGACAAAAAATGACAATCAGACATCATACAGGACATGACAACCTCTTTCTAACAAAGCTAGAACCAGCCCTGGACCCTATATGGATCCAGAGATCTCCCCATTCATAGCTCCAATTGTTCTGCTAGATTTATTTCAAGCTGCCAGCTCAGGGGGCGTGCCCTTTCTCAGGGGGGTGTCCTTTCTGCCGCAGCTGGTGGCAGTTGAAAGATGGAACTGAGTATGTGCTTCCATTAGGGCTGCAACGATTAATCAAAGTTATCGCTAATATTCGATAATAGGATTCGTTGTCGACGAATCCTGTTATCGAATAATCAGCCAATTCGTTGCTATGCGGGCTGGAGCAGGCGGTCAGGCGATACACCTGGGGTTCTTAACCAGCAGTAACTTTTACATGAACTTTAAATCAGCGCATCTTTATTACCTTACAATCAGGCTCCGGTAACAGGCCGAGCGGGTGGTGGCGTAACGTCACTTACTCACGTGACGCGCCTGCTCGGCCTGCTTCATTCATAAAGTGGGCGGAGCAACGCGTCACGTGAGTAAGTGACGTTACGCCACCACCCGCTCTGCCTGTTACCGGAGCTTCATTATAAGGTAATAAAGATGCGCTGATTTAAAGTTCAAGTAAAAGTTACTGCTGGTTAAGAAATAGTCTACTGCTGTGAGCGGCGGGGCCAGGGCTGTTATGAGAGGGGGATCTGTGGATGGCACTGTTATGGGGAGGGGGATCTGTGGATGGCACTGTTATGGGGAGGGGGATCTGTGGATGGCACTGTTATGGGGAGGGGGATCTGTGGATGGCACTGTTATGGGGAGGGGGATCTGTGGATGGCACTGTTATGGGGAGGGGGATCTGTGGATGGCACTGTTATGGGGAGGGGGATCTGTGCACTGTTATGGGGAGGGGGATCTGTGGATGGCACTGTTATGGGGAGGGGAATCTGTGGATGGCACTGTTATGGGGAGGGGGATCTGTGGATGGCACTGTTATGGGGAGGGGATCTGTGGATGGCACTGTTATGGGGAGGGGGATCTGTGCACTGTTATGGGGGAGATCTGTGGATGACACATATAGCATAAGATGCGGACAGCACAACATGTGCCCTGCAAAAATGATAGAGCATGTCCTACTCTTGTCTGCAATTGCGGGCGAGAATAGGCATTTCTATCATAGGACTGGCCTTTTGCGAAAAGCACACAGGCGGGTATCCGTGTTTTGCGGATCCGCAAATTGCGAACTGCAAAAGACATACGGCCGTCTGAATGGGCCCTAATATCTACTTTGTGACATCACAGATCATTCAGCTATGGCCAGTTAGGGTGATAGCTTGTAGCAGATGGGGAAATATAATACTAAGGCTCCTTTCACACGGCCGTTGCGGTAAAAGGTGCGGGTGCGTTGCGGGAACATGCACGATTTTTTCTGCGCGAGTGCAAAACATTGTAAGGCGTTTTGCACGCGCGTGAGAAAAATCGGCATGTTTGGTACCGAAACCCGAACTGCTTGGGATCGGTGTTCTGTAGATTGTATTATTTTCCCTTATAACATGGTTATAAGGGAAAATAATAGCATTCTGAATACAGAAGGGGTTAAAAAAAATAAAAATAATAATTTAACTCACCTTAGTCCACTTGATCGCGCAGCGGGCATCTCTTCTGTCTTCTTTCTTTGCTGTATGCAGGAACAGGACCTGTGGTGACATCACTCCGGTCATCACATGATCCATCACCATGGTAAAAGATCATGTGATGACCGGAGTGACGTCACCACAGGTCCTGTTCCTGCACACAGCAAAGAAAGAAGACAGAAGAGATGCCCGCTGCGCGATCAAGTGGACTAAGGTGAGTTAAATTATTTTTTAATTTTTTTAACCCCTCCAGCCCTATTTTACTATGCATTCTGTATTCCGAATGCTATTATTTTCCCTTATAACCATGTTATAAGGGAAAATAATAATGAACGGGTCTCCTTCCCGATCGTCTCCTAGCAACCGTGCGTGAAAATCGCACCGCATCCGCACTTGCTTGCGGATGCTTGCAATTTTCACGCAACCCCATTAATTTCTATGGGGCCTGCGTTACGTGAAAAACGCACAAAATAGAGCATGCTGCGATTTTCACGCAACGCACAAGTGATGCGTGAAAATCACCGCTCATGTGAACAGCCTATAGAAATGAATGGGTCGGGATTCAGTGCGGGTGCAATGCGTTCAACTCACGCATCGCATCCGCGCGGAATACTCGCCCTGTTTGCCGACTTACACTGCGCATCTCCTTTCTTTCTGTGAATAAGCAATGGTAAAGCTAAAATGTCCTTCACTGCTTTGTCTTCTTGATGAGGTCTGAGGCCTTTACTCCTTCGAGGTACGCTTTAGGGAGATGTGTCGTGGTTGCTTATTGCTTTAATTCTTTAAAAGGGATTTTACAGTTTTACTTAATGTTTCAGTTTCCAACACAAAACATGGTCAAAGTAGCCCAATACAGATGTCATCAAATGGTAATTTGGTGTTAAAGAGCACCTGCCAGCAGGATCAACCCTAGTAAACCCGCTATACAGCCTGGAAGGGTTAATCTGGCTGATTAAAATGATACCTTGTGAAAATCAGTGTTCTTACATAAAGAACAAAAAAAGAGTTTTGTTTTTTTCAGAGCACCAAAGGGGTAAGCACTGGAAAGCTGAGGTGAACCAAGGGGCTAGGCCCGCGCCTCAATGCACTGAAGCCCTCATTTGCATAAAAAATAAAATCCTTTTTTGGGGTAGGAATGGCACAAATGATTTTCATGAGATCAATTTAATCATCAGGATCAACCATGTCTGGTTTAATAGAGTAGATCCTGCCAACAAGTATCCCTGAGAGGCTTCTGTGCAACTGGTGGGAGCCCTAGTTTGTGGACCCAAAACTAGTGTTGGATTAGGGCTTATTCACACAAGCAATGTTCACGTCTGTGCTGTCGAAGTGTAGAACAGACAGTACACAGCCTGAACATTGACACATTATAGTCAACAGCCAACTAACCCATCATCAGTCCATGCAGAGAACATCACAGGTTCAATCCTATAGGGCAGTATGCCTGTTTTAATGGGGTTGATCCCACTGACAGGTTATCTTTAAAGATTTCTGATCAATGTCCGAGAGGCTTCTGTATGTTACCATGATGGAGCTTGCATTGTGGTAACTGGTGGGAATACTAGTTTACAGACCCACTGCAAAGGGTTAATCACCAATGACAGAGTTCATGCAATGTGATTTGCTATGTACATGCACTTAATGGCATTGTATTGACAACATATGGTTAAAAACTTACAAAATTCTGCTAGGTTGCCAGGAGATGCACTAGGTTCACCCCTGACTGGTTAGTGTTGAGGGAGTCTAATCTGAAGTAGCCTGAAGGGAATTTGTGTCTGTTCAGCCTCCTGCACAACTAAGCCCAAGTTCAGAGAACCCTAATCTCTGACCCAACAACTGCCCAGAAAGCAACCATACTACTAATGTAGGAAAGACGATATAGAAAGGTGTCACCAAAATATTTATCTGAGAGTTAAAACCAGACAGTAACACATATCCTTTTTTCTAATCAGTTTAGAAAAATTGCAGACTTCTTTATTCTATTTCCTGAACATGATTACGGGGGCGGCCATCTTGCCTGAGCTGTTCTTAACAGCCTTTAGAAAGCATTAAAAAAACTGCTTTACGGCAGCCCCATGGTCCATAGACATAATGGTCAGGAGGAGACCTCAGTGACTTCTATGGGAGAGTTTTCTAGGCTGCTCTGTGACCTGTGCAGAGGTCATTGTACAAGGAAAGAATAGATAAGCTCCGACAATCACCTAATGTGAATGGAGGATCCTGTCTTATCTATACACAGAGGTGATATCATTACAGGCAGGATAGGAATGATACATAAGCAGATAACTACAGTAAAGTGATCTGTAAAGACCAAGAAGTGGTGACTATCATTAGGCTTAGTGGCCAGTGCGAAAACAGCAGGATTTTATGGTTTTTCTTTAAATATAGATACTACCATGGAAAATTAAGAGTAACATCACCAAAAATTCTTTAAAAATGTGTTAGACATAAAAACGTGATTTAAACAATAGGTCATTTTCTGATGACACATTCTCTTTAAGGCAGAAAGTCTTTGCTGCTGTGGAAGGGAATATTGCTAAAATATCCTATCTACTCAGACAGATTGGCCACCCGTATCTCAGTTCTGCACTCCTCAGTCTGGAAATTGCAGAAGGATTTAACAAGAACCTTATTGCATGTCTGTGGTTCTGCTGAGAGACTGCACGATGTACTATAACCACCATCATTGTTGCCAAGGCCTGCTGCTCCTGGGGGGTCCACTGCGTAGTGGAGTGCCAAGGGGGGGGGGGGGGTCAGTCTACCCCGGGTGCCAGCTCTCAGGGGGGTGCTGGGCCGGCTGCTATGTGCACATCTATTAATACAGATAGAAGCGCTCATTGCTGGAGGGCAGGGGAGCTGCGGATATTTCATTCACTAAGCGCAGCTCCTCCTCTTGTCCAGGCCCGGTCCGGCGGAGAGAAGGAGTGCAGTATGTGGGCTACAGGAGGTCATTATACTGTGTGGGGGTGTGGCACTGGGGGTCATTATTATGAAGTAGAGGGCCACTGGGGGGTCATTATACTGTGTGGGGGATCACTGTGTTGGCGGCATTGGGGGAGTCATGATACTGTGTGAAGGGCCACTAGTGTAGTGGTCATTATACTGTATGGGGCCACTGGGGCTCACTATACTTTCTGGGGGGCACACTAGGGGTCATCATACAGTGTGGGAGCCACAGGGGGGCATGTAAATGTAAAAAAATGCCACAAGGGGACCCACTGAGATTTTTCGCCCAAGGGCCCACATGAATCTGGAGCCGGCCCTGATTGTTGCACTCCATACACTGCTTTTAAGATAATATTGCATACTGTGGAACTGTGCCTTTTGCTGGTATCTGTACTACAATCCCTATCATCAAGTTAGTAAAGAGAGACATTATTTATTGCAAACAACGGTCCTGATCCTTGTATGGTTCACCAGTCCTGCCCTGCACCCAGCAAAACATCCAACATCAAAGGCACCCCAATCAACACCAGGCAGGAGCCCCAATACCAGGGTATGCCCCATGGAAGAAAGGGTGTGCTCTTTTCTCATTGCACGGCCCTAGGGAGCGCGAGAGTGTGAATCGCCACAGTGATCCGTGAGTACTAACACCACCTTCATAGCCACAACTACCACTCCCATTCTCCACGCACTCCCCAGTGGTCCGCTGCAACCCAACTAATGCGGGATTAGGGTCTATTCACATGAGCCATGTCCTGTCCAAGTTCAGAAAAGGGAGCACACAGCCTGGAGACTGAGACATTATTGTCACTGGGCCCATTCACGTGTCTGATTTTCCACACTATTGGTCCGTGCAGAGAACATCACAGCGTGCAAGCGTGCACTTCTCTCCTTGTTCCAATTCTTGTGCCAGATGTGCCAACCCAACTCAAAATTTGACAGCACACCATGCCATCCATGTGCGGTTCTTTTAAAAGCGTCCATTTTTGGCGAGCAGCATACAGACAAGGTTGGAAAGGTAGTTTTAAATAAGCCCCACAACTCTAAGAACCTGATTATTTTCTTTAATTTCTCAAAGAAAAAAAACACGCAAGCTATATATAAAATCCAAATGTTTTGTATTTTGAAACAGTTGGAAACCCCATGCTTACAAATCTCTTTACATCAACTTTATTATGCTCCCATTAAAGGGACTGTATGAGATTGCCGGTAAAAGAAAGGATGCCCCTGGCATCAGCTTCATTCTCATGAGCATGGGCTATGTCTGGTAGTAACAGCTCAGTCTTTAATTAGGGATCAGCTGCAATGCCCGACAAAAGCCATTGGCTGAGCCACCACATCCCATCTCATGTCGTCTTCTATGTTTCAACCCAGTCCAGTACAGTCTCTTTCTTCATCTTCTCCTAATACTATAGGTAGCTGTTGGCTCTAGAAGTTCAACCAAGAATTTCAAAAGAAAAACCTTTCCGTTGGGAATGTTTTCCTTGTTTCCTTTCCTGGGACCTGTTGTCATTTTGGGTAGAGTAAGACATAATGGACAATATACTACACTTATGTAAATGAAGACTATGGCAATATTTCTTGAGTATTTCTTTCCCTGTGATGGATCTTGGCACGTTGTGGAGTACTGCTCATGTAGAGCGTCCTCTTTCACCTTGATGGTAATTTGATACCTTTACATACAAGGGGAAAAAAGGTGACTGATTATTTCTGCTGACTGTGATCCTCTGATAATACAAGCAAATATAAAGTAATGTATAAAGCAAAATCTCCCGAACACTTTACTAGCCCCTGGTGCTCCTCGTAAGGTCGTGGTGATGCGAATTTCCTGACATAGCATTCTCAATGCTTGTAAAATTTGGAAAATGGTGAAAGCTTCCATATCACTAAAGAGCCAGTACAGTAAGTAGTATTCATGGGGAGTTGTGATGCTGTTACATTATATATTCATGGGCTTATCCTTGTAAGGGTGATCTGGATGACTGTATCCCAGCTCTTCTCACCAGTATTCATGCACAGTGTTCTCTCCCGAGCTGCCGCTGTCCTTGGCAGACATGTCTTTCTTCTAGTGACCTGGGGGCCCCTATCGGATAGTTCATACCCTCTCATGGAGGTCAAGGGTGAAGAACTCACAATCCCTTAGACTCCTGCTCCGTGGTTTAGCCTTACGCCAGATCCATTGGTGACCCAGTAGGTCCATATCTCCATCTCTGTTGGCCTGATGTTACATATGGACTTCTTACTATATTATTAATAATTTCTCTTTAAATTCTGGAGGAAAATCAGGAATCTTACAAAGCAAACAGCAGAAGAGAGTGCAAAGATAAAAATGAATGAAAAAAAAAGTGTTAGAAGGCTATATTATCTTAAACTCTAGTCTTAAAGGTACTTAGTATGAGGGTACGGCCACATGGTCAGGTTTCTGCATGGAGTTGTGGCAGCCAAAACCAGGATTGAATTTAAAAAAAAGAATAAGAAAAGAAAATAACTTGTACTGTATCTGTTCTGTATATTTTCGCTCCTTTTATGATCCACTCCTGTTTTTGAATTTCGAAGCAGAAACCTGACGTGTGGCTGTACCCTGATAATCCAGCCGCTCTGACATCCCATTCTTAATGAATGTGGAAAACTTGTATAAGGCTTCATGTACACGACTGTTCAGTTTTTTGCGGACTGCATAAAACGGATTCCGCCTGTGTGCCTTCCGCAATTTACGTAACGGAACGGGCGGCCCATTGTAGAAATGCCTATTCTTGTCCGCAAAACGGACAAGAATAGGACATGTTATATTTTTTTTTCGCGGGGCCACGGAACGGAGCAACGGATGCAGACAGCACACGGAGTGACGGATGCAGACAGCGGCTCGGATGCGCACCCGAACAACGGTCGTGTGATGAGATTGACTATATAGCTAGACTGGCAGATAGTGAAGGCAGGTATAGAAATAGTGTTAGAGAGTGCAATACAAAGGAATGCAGTACATATTCAAAGTCAAGAAATTGAAATCAGTAAAAATAAAAGTAAAAACTAAACATAGTATTTGGAGAAAACAGGGAAATGACCTCCAAAAACATAGCGACTAATGGAGATTGGACACAAGGACAAAACTTAGAAATCACTAGACGTGGACTGGTAAAATAATAGCAATGCAAATAACTTATAAAGGCCAAACAACGACTAACCAGGGACCTGCGTCAGACTGGGTATCCTTGAGCCTGCGTCCTATCCTCTCTCTATACAGAATATGTGCGCACTGCTAATTTAATTGTGATCTTTGTTATCATTGCACACACATATCATTGGCAAGGTCAAGTACTTTATTTGTTGTCTGCAGCTGGAATTTTAAGACCCCCCCTTCCACAGGGGGCCTTAGTCCTCTGATAAACCAGACAGTCCCCGACTTTACAGGGAGGTGGGGCATAGCTATAGGGGAAGCAGGGGATGCGGTTGCTTTGGGGCCTGAACTCAGAAGGGGCCCATCCAGAAGGAGGACTAAAACATTTTATTGTCAGGGCCCCCTTAACAGTATTACTAAATGACATTATATACAGAGACACTATAGGAAATGGACGGGGCATCTGCCAGGCCAAGTCTGAAAGCGCGATTTTGACTAGCCTCAGGAGAGGGGGAGTTGTGAAGAAGTTGCTGGTGGGGAGGAGCCCATTCAAAAATTTGTGGGGCCCGGTCATTTCTAGTTACGCCACTGCAGGGAGGGGATCTAGATAGTCAAAAGATAGTGATGTCATTTGAAAAGACAAGTGTCAAGGAGGCTTTTATAGGTGTTTTCTTATCTCTTATGATCTTTCTTATGATCTGTGAGGGTCCGACATCTGAGAATGGGGTTGATCCTGAGAATGAAGGAGATGTAGTGCTATAGCGCTGCATGCCCAGTTCTTCCTGGCACAGCAGTGCTCCCAGCCATAACTGCAGCCTGCCCTATCCACTGAGCAAACACTGCAGGAGACACAGAGCTACACAAGGGTTGTATCAGGAAGTGATCCTAGAGGTCAGACCTTCAGACCCCATACAGTAGATCAAAAAGGTATATGCCATCACTTTATGAGATGGATAAAACTCCCTTAGGGCGCATTCAGACAACCATAGTGTTTTGCGGATCTACACATACACGGATACCAGGCGTGTGCATTCCGCAATTTGCCATAATGGAAAATACCTATTCTTGTCCGCGATTCCGGACAAGAATAGGACATCCTTTATCCGCATCTTTTGAGGCCCCATAGAAATAAATGGGTCTGCACCCGTTCTGCAAAATTGCGGAATGGATGCGGACTCATTCATGCGGCAGTCTGAATGAGCCTTAAACTCCTTTTCTGGGATGAAGATATTGAAGGCCTATTCTCAGGATAGGTCATCAATATCAAATGAGTGGGGGTCTGACACCCCCACCCCCACCATGCAGCCTCCAGAAACTATAAAATAAATGTAACCAGAAGCACAAGGTTCTGTCCACCACATAGTGGCTGTGCTGGGGTTCTCCTATGCGTGTGAATTGGAAGCGATCTCCAGTTCGCCGGCACTGTAAACTGCATAATGGACAAAGCCTTCTGTCCACTGTATAGTTTCTGGCATCGGCGGCTGCCCAAAACAACTGTTGGACTCTCACCCATCTGATATTGATGACTTATCCTTAGGATGGGTCTTCAAAATTTTAGTTTTCGCAAACCATCTTCAGGAACTGGAAAGAAGGTACATGGTCTAGACCAGTAGGAAGAAGCCATCACAATCATGAAGACCAAGAAAGGCAAGTCAGGCATGGAGAGACCAAACTGGCACAATGAATGGGTAAGAAGAAGTGGCAGAATGTCGGCTAGGAATAAAATCATTACCAGTCGTGACTCACAGCTCATGTTCACCGGGCGCTGCCTGCCAGCTCTAATGAGTGTAAGTGAAATTCTAGAACTGACTTGTTTTAGTTGGTTGAGAATGACTAGAATCACAAATTGGGATACGCTGTGATTAGAGCGTGATGAGTGCTCAGAACGATATCCTGGATGAAGCGTTCATGGTTGACAGCACAGCCTGCAGCGGGCTTAATAGCTGAATGTATAGATGTGACAATAATGGAGTATTGCTTTAGTTCGGTATTAAAATCAGCCTAAACGGCGGTGGTAATGGAAAGCAGAGATTGTCTTATATTAAGCTGGAACCGTTACAAAGCGAGAAGGGGTTTTGTGAATGTCAAAATGTATTTCCACAAGGCAAGCAGGAAAATGCTCCCTGCTAAGAGTATATTATATGTGGTTTAATTAACATAGAGTATGTGGATTAGGATACATTGCACACATGAATTACATTATGACACGGGATAGCGGGCGGCATGATGTCACAGAGGAATGTAAACACACGTCTTCTGACCTCCACCTGCAAACTATGCACTCTGCAGGGACTTCCTAAGCGGGGGAAATCTCTTAGACATCACTTTATAGCGTAGCCCTACCCTTATACAGGCCTATCCGTGAACTTCAATTAGTATCAAAATAAAGTTCTAAATGTGACATGAGTAAAGGAGCCCGGGCTTGTTAGCATGTGTTCCCTGCTGAATAGCCAATACTGCTCTATAGACATATGTACCTGACGTTCTTCATGTATTCCACATATCCGTAATAACTGAATAATGCTTGTGCGCCTGTCATCTTATGCGGCTTACTTGTTTAAAGAGCATCTGTCAGCATGATCAACCCTAGTAAACAGGGCATGCTGCCTCATAGGGTGGATTGTGCTGAGTACAACGACCTCCTTGTAGCATTTTGATCCATTGTTTTTGGGTAAATACAACTTTTATTGTTATACTAATGAGGTACATGGAGCACCAAGGGGTCTAGCCCCTCGGAGCACCAAGTCACCTCCTCCTTTCATCTTCACTCACTCTCTCCCACTGATTGACAGGGCCAGGCATCATCACAGTTACGATGCCTGATCCCATAGTCTCATGCATGTGCAGTTTGACTATAGATATCTGATATTCATCTCACCATTGCTGTTATTGTAATAACCCCTGTAATTAAAGAGGTTGTGCACCTTTGGAGAGGATTTTAAGCAAACCCTTCTTCATGGGCAGACCTACGAAGGGAAGCCTAACTGCTTCTCCCTGCTCCTTCTCTCCCCGGCCTTGGCTGCTCTTCTCCCAGGATCTCACTTCAGCTGCAGTGACCTGCTAGACTTGCATCATGACAAAGGGTCAAGTAGCACAAGGGCAGCAGGTCACTGCTGCAGCCAACAATTGCCTGCAGCAAGAGTGTGAAAATGGGCATTGACATCCTAGGAACACAGCAGGGCAGCCAAGACCGTGGAGAAAAAGGGTGGGGAGCTAGTGCCAGGAAGCACTTCACAGTTCTGCCCAAGAGGGGCTGTTTGCCACCCCCCATCCCCCAAGTGCACAACCCCTTTAAGCTCTACACTCATGATGAAAACTGCTCTTACCATACTATAAAGCTGGTCGTACACATTAGATTAATGTTGGTTGAACCCACCATCCTTCTAATGCGTATGGGGGCCGCCCGACTATCTGCCAACAGCAAATCTTTGAGATGAAGATCGGGCTGTTGGATTCCAGCATGTCTTTTGTCCTTGCAGAAATAAGCCTCCTCCGGAGGTGTCTGGCTGCAGCTGTTTCCCCTCTTCTCATTCAGAACACATGCACACTTGGCTGAGCCCAGCATGTACGTGTATGGAAGCACCACGAGAGACAGCTGTCAGGTGAGCGCTATCTAAGATGCATGGTGAGTACTGTTGGGCGAGCATGCTCGGCCGAACACCATTTTGACTCATGGCTACAGCATTGCAGTGAGTGCCAGTACCCTCCCGCATGTTTCTTGGCTGCGTAGCAGCGAACAAACGTGCGGGGAGGAGACTCGAGCATCGCGATGCTTGGCACATAGCAGTGTTCAGCCGAACTCCGCGTGTGCTCGAGCGCGATGCTCAAGTCTCCTCCCCGCACGTTTGTTCGCTGCTACGCAGCCAAGAAACATGCGGCAGGGTACTGGCACTCATTGCAATGCTGTAGCCATGTTGGTTACTGGCATTACATTGATTGGCTGGCCGGAACGCCTCATCACGTGGTTCGGCTCAGTTTTAGTCAGGGAAAGCTGCAGCAGAAGGGACAGATAGTGTAGGGACAGGAATTTTTTTTTTTTTTTCGGGCAGGGTTTACTGTGGAAAGGTGTTAGAGACCCAAAAGTCCTTTTAAGGACTATTGTTTTAGGCTACTTTCACACTGGCGTTTCTGGGTCCGCCTGTGAGATCCGTTTCAAGGCTCTCACAAGCGGCCCAAAACAGATCAGTTTAGCCCCAATGCATTCTGAATGGATAAGGATCCGTTCAGAATGCATCAGTTTGCCTCCGTTCAGCCTCCATTCCGCTCTGGGGGCGGACACCAAAATGCTGCTTGCAGCGTTTTGGTGTCCGTCTGACAAAACTGAGCCAAATGGATCCGTCCTGACTTACAATGTCAGTCAATGGGGATGGATCCGTTTTTGCTAACACAATATGGTGCAATTGAAAACGGATCCGCCTCCCATTGACTTTCAAAGTAAGTCAAAACAGATCCGTTTGCATTATCATGAAAAAACAAACAAAAAAAACCCGGATACAAGCATTTGCATTATAGGTGCGGATCCGTCTGTGCAGATACCAGACGGATCCGCACCTAAACGCAGGTGTGAAAGTAGCCTTATCTGGCTGCAAGATATATTATTAGCTCAACCTGTGCTAAATTGCGTGCAAATGTTTGGCCGCTGCTGACAGTGACACAACATCTGCTACATCTGTTGTGTTACATTTGCGCATCCTAAATATCTGTGACATTCAGCGCAAATATTTAGCCGCTGCTAACAGCGACATTACCTGCGCTACATCTCCTGTATAATGTTTGCGCATCCTAAATATCTGTGACATTCAGTGTAATTTATTTGCGCATGCACTTACAAAACCTGCACTACTGTACGTGTGACATACTTGCAAGCATATATACCATTTAATATGCTCAAGGCGAGCAGTAAGGGACGAGGAAGTGGCTGTGCTGCTGATGGTGCACGCAGTCAGTGTCCTAATCGAAAATAACAGACACTTCAGTGCACAAACCAAAGATATAGAAACATAGAATGTGTCGGCGTTAAAAGACTACGGTATATAATTTTTGGTCTAATATAAACATTGCAACTACGTATTATTCGTAAGGAACTTTGTATTGACTTTTCAGGAATTCTTAACAAGGACATATAGATAAATACACCTTGGATGATAAATGGATGCTTGAAATTTTATTCAAATTTTATCCGAAAAATCCCATCACAATAATTCTATGCGATTTTTTTTGATCCGATTTTTACTCGATTCTATAATATTCGATATTCCTACTCCTTTTGTAATTGGTTATATGGTTATAGTGTATAATTTTAAGATAAATATTTTAGAGTAATATCCATAACAAATTGAATCAATAATAATTTTAATAAATGCGTTATATATGTGAAATTTCAGATGGTGAGTGCCTGCTGATTAATATATAATTAGCATGATCTGCCTCATGGCATCAAAGTTGGGCCGAATGCCTGGGATCAGTGTCTGCGGGTCACATCACTGCCTCCTCTTCCCCTGTGTTTCGTGCTGGCCAATCCCCTGTCCAAGATGCAGACCCGGATGCCTCCCGCCCTGCATCTGGACCTTCGCAAGCACCATCAGCTAGCACATCCACTTCTGTGTCCCAGCGCAGCGTACAGATGTCTATACCCCAGGCCTTTGAACGAAAGCGCAAATACCCAGCCACCCACCCACAGACCATAGCACTAAATGCGCACCTTTCCAAATTGCTGGACCTGGAAATGTTGCCATTTAGGCTTGTGGACACTGAGGCTTTCCGCAGCCCGATGGCGGTGGCGGTCCCTCATTACTCAGTCCCCAGCCGCCACTATTTTTCCCGGTGTGCCGTCCCTGCCTTACACCATCATGTGTCCCGTAACATCACCTGTGCCCTAACCAACGCAGTTATTGGGAAGGTCAACTTAACGACTGACACATGGAGAAGTGCTTTTGGCCAGGGACGCTACATTTCCCTGACAGCACACTGGGTGAACGTTGTGGAGGGCTGGAGCAAGTCGTACCCTGGGATGGCACCGACACCAAGGATTACGGGTCCTATTTCCATCAGGACTTCCGCCACCACGTACATTAATGGCTGCAACCCCCCTTCTCCTCCTCCTCCTCCACTTCCACCTCTGAATTCTCATCTTGCAGCACCAGTCAGCCATCAGTCAGTAGCTGGAAGCAGTGTAGCACTGCAGTGGGGAAGCGGCAACAGGCCGTGCTTAAACTACTGTATTTTTTGCCCCATAAGACGCACTCCCCCCCCCCCCCCCCCAAAATGGGTGTCTTATGAGGTGAATACAGAGCAAAGACATATAAAATGTGCGGCGCGTTGATTATGCTTGGTACATCACAGGCTGCGCTGCATAGGAACAGCAGCCTGCGATGTACCAAACATTAAAATTACCTGAAGAGGGAGAGCCCGGCGGCTGCAGCACATGATCACTGATGGGGACCGGCCACGGCGTGCACTGGGTGGTAGGGTGGTCTGCTGCAGTGTGCGCTGGGTGATTGAGAGACCGGCCAGCCCTGTCTGGGGCTGGTTGATAGGGACCGGCTGGCAGTGAGAACGTTGGTGGGAGCGCGGGAGCAGGCAGATGAGGCGCAGAGCAGGCTTTCCTGCCACATGCCTGCTCGGCCTCTAAGTCTTCACACTTCCTGTTCCTGTGTACAAGGTATGAGGGCTGATGAGAGGCTGGGGGGCTGATGAGAGGCTAGGGGGCTGATAAGAAGGGGCTGATGAGAGGCTAGGGGGCTGATAAGAAGGGGATGATGATAAGAGGCTGATACGAAGGGCTGATGATAAGAGGCTGATAAGAAGGGGCTGATGATAAGAGGCTGATACGAAGGGGCTGATGATAAGAGGCTGATAAGAAGGGGATGATGATAAGAGGCTGATACGAAGGGCTGATGATAAGAGGCTGATAAGAAGGGGCTGATGATAAGAGGCTGATACGAAGGGCTGATGATAAGAGGCTGATAAGAAGGGGCTGATGATAAGAGGCTGATACGAAGGGGCTGATGATAAGAGGCTGATAAGAAGGGGCTGATGATAAGAGGCTGCAGGGGCTGATCTGAGGTCTTAATGGGGGTCTCATTTATATTGGGGCTCTTATCTGAGGTCTGATTGGAGGTCATACACTTTAGGGTCTGAACTGACATCTGATTGGGGGTCTGATCTGAGGTTTTATTGGGGTCTTATTAACATTGGGGGGTCTGATTGGGGCTGTCAGCTGAGGCCTGATTAACATTGGGGGTCTGATTGGTTGTCTGACCAGAGGT
This sequence comes from Bufo gargarizans, assembly GCF_014858855.1. Classification (NCBI taxonomy): domain Eukaryota; kingdom Metazoa; phylum Chordata; class Amphibia; order Anura; family Bufonidae; genus Bufo; species Bufo gargarizans. The sequence continues at coordinate 325,168,269 of NC_058085.1, read as the reverse complement.
GTAATAAAAAAATGTTTTTCTTCTTTTTGTCCTTCTCTAAAATCTAGGTGCGTCTTATGGGCTGGTGCGTCTTATAGGGCAAAAATTGGTAATTTGCTTAGGTGACAAACAGCACACCACCGCAAGGTGGCAGGGTATAAGGGACCAGACTGAGCTGTGGCTCTCGCCACTCAACCTACAACCAGGCATGGCTGTGTCTGATAATGGCCGTAACTTGGTGACGGCTTTGGAGTTTGGCAAGCTCACACACATACCATGCCTAGCCCACGTGTTCAATTAAGTGGTTCAGCGGTTTCTCAAAACCTACCCCAATTTGCCTGAGCTACTGGTGAAGGTGCGCCTCGTCTGTGCCCTTTTCTGAAAGTCATCTACAGCTGCCTCCGGTCTGGCAACACTGCAGCAGAGCTTGCAATTGCCAGCTCACCTACTGTTGTGCGACGTGAGCACGCGCTGGAACTCCGCGTTCCACATGTTGGCCAGGCTTTGTGAGCAGCAGAGGGCGGTAGTGGATACCAGCTGAAACATTGTCGTGGGTATGGAAGTCTGTTGGATTAGATTTTATGCAACTTTGAGGAATCAACACAGATGGTGAGCGGCGATGCCGCTATTATCAGCGTAACCATCCCACTTCTGTGTCTACTGAAACGCTCGCTGCTCACAATGAAGGCGGACGCTTTGCATGTGAAAGAGTGGAAATGGGGGAAGACAGTACACAGGGTGATAGCCAGACCACCCTCAGTTCGTCTTCTCAGTGCGAATTGGATGATGATGAGGAGGAGGAGCAGGAGACGGTTGCCTCCGCTACAGAGGGTAGTACCCATAGCAGGTTAATTTCATCTGTTCAGTGTGGATGGGCCAAAGAGGATGAGGAGATTGAGAGTCAATCTACTGATGAGGACAGCGAAGTCTTGTCTGTTGGGACTCTGGCACACATGGCTGACTTTATGTTAGGCTGCCTTTACCGTGACCCTCGCGTTATACCCATTTTGGCCAACACCGATTACTGGTGCTTTTCATCTCTCATTTCTGTGGTGGAGAGGACTAGCAAAATGGTGAAATACCAGAAGGTCCTTGTGGAAAAATTGCTCCAAAAATTTCCAGCTGACTACGCTGGCGACAGAGTATGTAGTTCCTTGGGCAACCGAGGAGGGGAGACGATCGGGAATAGACAGCAGTTCCAACAGAGGCAGGGCAACGCTCTCCAAGGCCTGGGACAGTTTCATGACACCCCGCCAGCACCCTCACCCTGATGCGCGGCCTAGTGTCACAAGGACGGAAAAGTTTTGGAAGATGGTGAAGGAGTACGCAGCAGACCGTGTCAGCGTCCTCATTGATCCCTCTGTGCCTTACAACTATGGGGTGTCCAAGCTGGACACGTGTCACGAACTGGCGCTCTACGCCTTGGAGGTGGTGGCCTGCCCTGCCGCCAGCGTTTTGTCAGAGCGGGTATTTAGTGCTGCTGGGGGCATAATAACTGATAAGCGCATCTGCCTGTCAACTGAAAATGCTGACAGGTTGACTCTTATCAAAATGAACAAGGCCTGGATTGCCTCTGACTTCTCTACTCCACCAGAGGAAAGCGGCTGAACATAAAGGCACTTTACATGTGGCTTTTATGGTGTATTGAATGCACTATATTCCCATGCACCCCTTCCACCACAAAAAAGGGTATATGGTTCAATCTTCCTTTTCTCGTCCTCCTCTTCCTCCATCATATCAACATGCTTATTAGGCTACCCTCGCTCCTAATATTTTAGAGGGTCAGCTCAGCAGCAGACCCTCACCTCTAATGCTTTAGAGGGTCACCAGCAGCAGACCCTCGCCCCTAATGTTTTAGATGGTCAGATCAGCAGCAGGCCCTCACCCCTAATGTTTTAGAGGGTCAGCTCAGCAGCAGACCCTCACCCCTTATGTATTAGATGGTCAGATCAGCAGCAGGCCCTCGCCCCTAATGTTTTAGAGGGTCAAGAGCAGGCCATCAATCATAATTTTTCAAGGTTGTGTATGATGCCCTCCTTTATGTGTAATAAAGGCTGTATTGGAGTGACGGTTCCTTGTAATTTTTGGCAGCCCTTTCCCTTAGTGCAGCGGTTCTCAACCTAGGGGTCGCGACCCCTTTGGGGGTCGATCGGCCCTTTCCGGGGGGTCGCCTGAGGCTTCCTATTGTGGGTCGCCCGCACAACGGCAGCGGCCCCTTATCCTCGCGCACAGGAAGTGATGTCCTATCACTCACTGCCTGTGCTTGAAGGAGCCTGAAGGAGCCTGAAGTCGGGCCGCCTGTCTGCTGAGGTCCGAGTTTTTTCGTTAATGACACCGCCGCTGAGCACCACTGCCACCAATGATTTAAATGAGCCTGGCTAATTTTATTTTAATTATTTGGCTGAGCAAGGCTTAAAGGGAACCTGTCACCCAAAAATCGCCTATTAAGCTGTTTACAGTACCTTATAGTGCTGTATAGTCGTTTCCTGATGCACTTTTTGTTAGTTTTGCAGCATGTATGCTCAGTCAGAAATCGATGTTATATTCAGCTGCTGCCCCGTGCTTCAAGTCAGGCTTGAAGTCACGGGGGCAGCGGCCTCGGCGTCTTACATGGCCCTCTCCCCGCCCCCTGCCTCTGTGACTGACAGCCGAAATCCGATTCCGGGACCGCGCTCAACGGCCGCATGCGCAGTAAAGGGCGGCAGGAGCGCGGTCCCGGCTGCCGCGCGTACTACGCGCCGTCTTACTTTCGCCGCACTGCGCATGCGCCCGACATCCTGTATCAAACGCGCCCGCGCCCAGCACTTCTGATTTATTTATTTGGGGGACCCTGAGCACCATTAATTTATTTATTTGGGGGAAACCTGATGCACCACTGATTTATTTATTTGGGGGTACCCTGAGCACCGCTGATTTATTTATTTGGGGGGGGGGGGGGGACCTGAAGCACCGCTCATTTATTTATTTGGGGGACCCTGAGCACTTCTGATTTATTTATTTGGGGGACCCTGAGCACCATTGATTTATTTATTTGGGGGAAACCTGATGCACCACTGATTTATTTATTTGGGGGGGGGGGGGTACTGTGAGCACCACTGAGTTATTTATTTGAGGGGTACTGTGCGCACCACTGATTTATTTTTTAGGGGGTATTTGATGTTTATTATTTATTTTAGAGTTATTTATTTGGTTTACAAATATTTTGTATTTATGCTAAAGTTCTGTGGTTATGAATGAATACTTGTGTATTTGAATTAACATTTGGTGTATTGGTGTCTGTGCGTGTTTTTGGTGGGTCAAAAAGATATTTACATTACAATTCATAACAGTAGCAAAATTAGTTATGACGTAGCAAGGAAAAAAATGTAATGGTTGGGGGTCACCACAACATGAGGAACTGTATTAAGGGGTCACAGCTTTAGAAAGGTTGAGAACCACTGCCTTAGTGCATAGGCTTTATGAGTGTAGGAGTCCCACTACCTGAACAATTGTACCACAGTGTGAATGAGGCCCTCCTTTATGTGATATACAAGTTGTATCGGAGTGTCTCTTCCTTGTAATTTTTGGCATCACTTGCACTTTATATACAAGTAAATATACAGGAAAGAATGTTTTCTAACATTTTTTCCGCTAAAATCGATTTTATCTTCGAATTTGTACGTATTATTGTCAGTCTGTAAAAGTGGCGTATTACTCGGACAACATGGTTCCCAGCAGCGACCTGGGAGTCCAAGATGCATCCAGACATCCTCCCCATGCTGTTTCCAAACCATTTCAGTGGTGGTTCCATCAATTTCTGACCTTTTCCTGTGAACCAGACGCCCTCCCCTCTTCAGAGCAGGGCCTGCCTGGTTTAATGCTCTGGTTCTTCCATTGACTTCCATTGTGCTCGGGTGCTCTGTAGAGCACCCGAGCATCCCAAAGTGTTCTACTCGAGCACCAGAGCACCCGAGCACTTTGGTGCTCGATCAACACTAATGGTGAGCTAAACAGGATTGAATCATCTGTGTTTTTTGATAATTTTCAATGAATACAAATGCTGAATATTTGCATAACCTTCCCCTGGGCAGCACATTTATGGGGGTCAATGTTTAACAACCTGAATACCTGTTGTTTGCAAAAAAGAAGGAACAAACCGTACCTTGTTCTGCCTTCTGAGTACAGAATGTTTCCCGTTTTGTAATCATCAAGGCTGGATCAAGGTCAATTGAGGCTGCCAGCAATAACCACGCACGGGGGCACCATCCTAATTATTTCAAACAGTGCACAACTTACTCCAGCAAAGAGTGCTTAAAAGAGCATCTGTCAGCATGATCAACCCTATCAAACCAGGTATGTCAGGGTTATGGTAGGGTTCATCATGCTTAATGAAACAATATCTTTCTTTTCACTATAGGATTAAATATAGCTGAGATATATAATTTTTATACTTATATTTATGTAAATTACCTATTTGGAGCATCAAGGGGCTGGCCAGAGCACTAGGAGCACCACTAGCACAATGCCCTCTGTGCTTTCTGTACTCCCCCCTCCCGTTTGAGTTAAAGAACTAGACATATCTAGGGATGAGCGAACTTATGTTTTCAAGTTCGGTGTACAAGATTTGGGTTATCTAAGAATTCCATTATGGACTCCCCTACCACGGACCATAACTTATGGTCCGCGGTAAAGGAATCCATAACAGAATTCTTACATACCCGAACCGTGTACGCGAACTTGAAAACACAAGTTCGCTCAACATTAGACATCTCGCCTAGCCCTGTGTTCTCGCGCCAGCACTAAGGCTCAGTAGATTCCTGAGCTTGGGAAGCAGCAGAAGATCCATAGCACAAGCGCCAAATGGGCTCAGTGATTCTGTGCCTGCGCAGTAGATCTGATGCACACTGATTTCTAAAAGCTAATCAAAATTGGTATCTTTCTGAATCCAGGGGGAAATCAATGATGAGATCCCTGTGAAACCAGGCGCCGATCAATGATAGTATTTCTCTAAAACCAACGAACAGTCAACGATAGGATAAATTATGGCGATATCAAATATAGCTATTAATCCCTTTAATACTGTACTGTATGGCTATACATTTGATTAGTTTAATTTGGCTTAATTGGAATCTATGGAAATATGAAAAACCTACATTGATGGACGGATACGTACACATTGCCGCACATATTGCTCTTACCAGAAAGCACACAAGTCATCAAGGAATCCCAGACGGTCATACTAAGTGCTCTATGGATGCTGGGTAACCCTAGCTGATCTTTAGCAGTGTCTGACTGGTGTATTTAGGATTTAGGGCACAGTCGATTTAGTCGAATCATATGTCGTTTTTCATTACTTGCTCTTAAAAGAATTAGACAAGGTGGTAAGCTCTGTCAGGGAGGACTGAAGAGGATTAGATACTGATACACAGCCTGGCGTATAAATAGCAGAAACTTGTATCTGTGTCTGGATACCCATATTCTGCATTAAAGGGGTTATCCAAGACCTATAATGCCCCCCAGTATGCCTGGGCCCCTCACACAGATTGTATTTACCTCCCTCCCCGGCACCTGCGTTGCTTCTGATGGCGATAGACATTTAGGTACCAAAACGATGCCACCCAAAGACCAGTTTAGGGTCTAGATTCATATTTTATTATGCATTAAAGGGGTATTCCCATCTTCAGTTTTCATACTTACCTTCCTCCAGCGCGACGTTCACTTCCTGGATTCGACGGTGCTTGATTGAAGCCTTCTCCCGGCCGGGCCGCGCTTGCGCGGAAGACTGAAGTTTTTCTCCCGGCCGGGCCGCGCAATGTCCTGAACGCGCATGCCACCGCGCATGTGCTATGGTGACTCATTCCTGGCCTGTATAGTACAGAGCCAGCGTGCACGTTCGCGGCTCTGTACTATACTGGCCAGGAAGAAGTCATCATGGTGCTTGCGCGGCGGCGTGCGCATTCAGGACATTGCGCTGCCTGGCCGGGAGAGAATCTTCAGTCTTCTGCGGAAGTGCGGCCCGGCAGGATTAGACAGGAGAGGTGGCCGTAACCAGGGGAGACGAAAGACAACAATCAGGTAAGAGGGGACTTATTTTCTCAAAAAGGGTGGGAATTGGGTAATAAAATGCATTTAGAAAAAAGAAGGACAGGAGCGACGTGGTTTACCTCTGAATTGTCCAGATCACCTGTGGGTAATTCCTGGAAGCATAGATAACTCCTGGAATGGGTGAACCAATCCTAACACAAAAATATGGAGCAATCCAGCTTCCATAAAAATCCTTAGTTTATTTTTTATTTATTATGTAAAAAGATAAAAAGCTATACCCACAGACAAAAGCGTCTACGCGTTTCAGGTCACTGCATACAGACCCTTCCTCCTGAGTTTTATTATGGCATTGTTTATTTTATAGATGAAAGCATAAGTTTTACTCCTGCGTTTTCTACTTTCTGACTAATTACTGGTATAAATTCTCCTACTGCTCTCGTCAGGAGAAAACATGAAATATCTTTGTGGATTATATGAAAATGATATTAGAGGCAATATCTGACTCATGCTTTCTCTGGGATAGCATCCTCCTACATCATATCTACCCTGCCTCACATATTAGGGCAGATGTAGGAGGAAGATACTCAGGAGCAAGTATGAGTCAGAGAAACTAATAAATGCAACTCCTAGAAACTGCACTTTCTATTCTATTCTGCATAAGACCTGATTCACACAGGCATATCTTCCAGCCATGTGTCATATGTGTACACAGCAGACTGCACACGGACAGCACTGCAACCCCTTAAAGGGCATCTGTCAGCAGATTTGTACCTATGACTCTGGCTGACCTGTTACATGTGCACTTGTGCTCACATTGCTGAGAAAAATGATGTTATACTATATGCAACTGAGCCTCTAGGAGCAACGGGGGCGTTGATGTTAGACCTAGAGGTTTTGCTCTCTCTCTGCAACAGCTGCGCCCTTGCACTTTAATTGACAGGCAGTGAAAACATATTCACACTTGGCCCTGTCAATCAAAGTGGAGAGGGTGCTGCAGCTGCAGAGAGAGCAGAACCTCTAGGTGTAACGGCAACGCCCCCATTGCTCCTAGAGGGTCATTTGCATATATTAAAGCATAATTTTTTCTTAGTAATGTGGGCACATATGAACATGGGGCAGTGTTCTCCAGTTGGCAGCTGTTTTGACCCTCCCCCTATTCTAAACTAACTTTCTCTCTCTTAAGTTTGTGAGAAAGGTATCTTGTGAGCCCAAGACAAGTTGTCTTCTTACTGAAGAATCAGATTACATCATCCTATAGAAGTCTATTGAGAAGGGAAATGGGGAAAGATTAAGGAAGTGCAGAAAGATCAGACAGCAAAGAAATGAATCAGTAGACTCAGCAGCTAATAGTGTTATATCTCATCCCAAGTGTTTTATTCACATCTATACTGCTCAGTACTTATCTGTAGTGTCCAATACACTGCTTATGACTGATTCTGAGTAAGAGAGAGGATCTGCTGCCTCCATGTGTTTTCTGTGGGCAGACATGATGAACAACTAGTCTCCGCCAACCAGCTCAGAGACAATTGAGAATTATAGATGTTTCATACAAAGGAGACAACTGCTAAAATGCCAGTTACAAGTTGTATGATGGTCAGATATAGTGTTATCACTCATGAATATGCATCTGGCAGCTTATTCTGAAAAGTTATCTGAAAGAATAGGTATGGTTTAATCTGATCTTTAATTTTAAATTATCTTTATCATCTAACCACCTTTTATGAATGTCCATACAAGTTGTCATTGGCAGCCTCAGTCTCAACTTATGCTCTAGCTTCGGACTTGGACACAGTGACCCCGTAAGAGCAGTCTGATCACGTTACAGTAATCCCTTCTAATTTGTCTTGACTTCCTCAGATGTCATCATCTGCACCTGACTCATTTTATACATCTTCCTGCTACATTATCAGGTTTACCTATAGCTTTATAGCTTGGTATGCTGATGTCCTGATTTCTGACCCAACCTTTAGTTGGAACATCTGCTGTGAAGTCATGCCCTCCTTACATTCTACATTCCAACACTATCCCAAGATCGCTTCAAAGCTTGGGGAAATCTGATTAATTTGGCATTATGTCATTTTAATCTGGGTTTTACTTATTTTAGCAGCTGACATCACTTTATATTTGCAGGAGCCTCATGATCAAATAAAACAACAGTTGGAGTAGTTATTAGGGTACTTTCACACCAGCGTTGTTAGAATCCGGCAGGCCGTTCCGTCGCCAGAACTGCCTGCCGGATCTGGAAATCCGTATATCTGTATTTTTTTTTTTCCGGATCCGTTAGACTTATTCATTAAAATACCGGATCCGTCTTTCCGGTATCATCCTGAATAACGGATCTGGTATTTTTTCTAAGCTAGAAAGAACTGCGCATGAGCAGACCAGAAAACCGGATCCGGCGATGCAGCAATTTCCGGAACACATGGTAATGGATCCAGCATTAATACATTTTTAATCCGGCAAGTGCGGAAGTGTTCTGGGATTTTGTCCGGAAAAAATACAGCAGAATGCTGCGGTATTTTGTCCGGTCAAATACCGTACAAGGGACAGAATGGAAGAAATCCTGATGCATACTGAACGGATTGCTTTCCATTCAGAATGCATTAGGGCAAAACTGGAAAAAGTTTTTTTCCGGTATTGAGACCCTTTACCGGATTTCAATACCGGAAAAGAATAACGCTAGTGTGAAAGTACCCTTAATCGTGCACTTTTTTTTGCTTGCAATTGTTTCATTCATTTAGCATTTAGGCTCTCCCCTGAATGGTTTTAACTGGGAAGATAAGTAATAAATATACAGTATTACCAAAATGATTACAGTGTATCACTAATTTCCTGTTACCTTGGCAACAATTTCTATTATGCACCAATTTCTATTATGCATTCAAAATAATCAACATACAAATATTTTACTATTTTGTGTGCAAAACTCCTATACAAATCTAAGGGTCTTCTTGGTTACAGATTGATCTGGCAGTCATGTCTAATTCCCTTTTCTCTGTCTGACCCACCCGTGCCCTTCAAATCAATGGAGCAGCAGACACGAATGCTTGTCTGCTGCTCCATTCAACTCTATTGGATTGCTGGAGATACAAGAGCTTATCTATCTCTGACAGCCCTAAAGAACTGAATGGAATGGCAGATCGAATGTGCGACCGCTGGTCTATTGAAACTGGGGAGCATTGGCCCGTTCTCGTGATTGTTGGGGGCCCAGACAACGATGAGACATGTATCTGCAGCAAACCCAGAGGAGCTGGTGCAGAGGATGAGAGTGGTACTGGCCCTGACGATTTTTTGGGACACGGTGTGAAATGCAGTATTGAAGAATGAGGCCGGAATTAAACATATAACAGTACTTTAAACTAGGTGCAATGAAGAACAGAACTCTAAATATATCCAATAGCAGCAGATTTCAAGTGCAAAACCTCTCTGGCACGAGTAAGGATTATGAAGGCAAGTTGGATGGTGGCAATTTAGCACTTAGGTCCTACTGGCCTAATGATGTTCTGGGTGATGGGTGTCTTAGCCGTAGTCCCTCACCACGCAGCAGTGTCTGTAGATGCTGGTTAAAGCAGTTCATTCACTCTGCTGTCAAACTTCTCAAGACTTGAAGCAAAAGAAGAAGTGATCTCCCTGGAGAATCCTCCTTTGGAGCAGTAGCTAAGGCTTTTGCTTCCTCTCCTTCCCCTGTCTCAGCAGTAACTCCCCCTTCTGGCAGGAAGCAGGACCAGCCCTCTCCTATAAAGAGGGGAGGAGCAGGGTTGTTAGCCTTGTTAACCCTTGCCATCCATTCCTTCTGATAGTTATATAATACAATACAAAATATATAACATGACAATATAAAATGATATAAAACTATTTACAAATTTGAAGTACCCCCAAGTCTGGGGTATGACATATCCCCTAACCTGTGGATGTTTTTTTAATTGTTTTAAAAAAAGTTCTTCTTGATTTATTTTCTATGCATTAAAGTAACAAAAAAGGATTATATACTGTTTAAATTTGGTTCTGTCATTTCTGATCTCAGAGTCTGCAGCTCATTGGAGAGGACTGTTTATATACTTTCTACAGGCTCGTACATACAGGATATATATACAGATACTCAGGGACAGTGTAGGACTGGGGTGCCTAGGGCCCACCAGGAAATTTTATTTTGGGGGCACACCGTACGGATACATTCAAATATTCATTCAAGATGCTGCCAGATGATTGAATATGGGGGTCCCTGCAGCAGCTTTGAGAAGGTAGGTCCTGGGGAGAAGAGGACACTGGCAGCTTTCCTCTATACCTAGAAGTCATCTCAGCTCTGATCGTGTCTATAATAATAAACTGGGGAGTTTCTTTAATAACCTAGCAGGTTTTTTTATATGAACAAACGCTGGTTGAGGTGCTGTACATTGAATATATGTATGTCGTGCAGTAAGTTTACTGCATCTACTGTGTTATGTGCCACTTGTGCAGGGGGTGGGAGACTAGCGACCCGCTGTGAAAGTCACTATTAAAGGGGCAGTCATTGTGAAAGTCACTGTTAAAGAGGCGCTCACTGTTAAAGGGGTGGTCAATGTGAAAGTCACTGTTAAAGGGCAGTCACTGTGAAAGTCACTGTTAAAGGAACGGTCACTGTGAAAGTCACTGTTAAAGGAACGGTCACTGTGAAAGTCACTGTTAAAGAGGAGGTCACTGTGAAAGTCACTGTTAAAGGGGCAGTCACTGTGAATGTCCCTGTTAAAGGGGCGGTCAGTGTGAATGTCACTGTTAATGGGGCGGCCACTGTGAAAGTCACTGTTAAAGAGGCTGTCGTTGTTAAAGAGGCGGCCACTGTAAAAGTCACTGTTAAAGGGGGGGTCACTGTTAACCTCTTGGGGACACAGGGCGTACCTGTACGCCCTGATGTCCTGATACTTAAGGACACAGGGCGTACAGGTACGCCCTGTGTATTTCCGATCACCGCGGCGCGGCGGGCGGTGATCTGAACAGAGTGCCTGCTGAAATCATTCAGCAGGCACTCTGTGACAATGCCGAGGGGGGTCCTGTGACCCTCCGTATCGGTGATCGCAGCAAACCGCAGGTCAATTCAGACCTGCGGTTTGCTGCGTTTCCAGGTTATTCGGGTCTCTGGTGACCTGATAATCCGGCATAGGATGGTGATCGGTGGTGTGATAATACACCACCAATCACCATCCTTAGATCCTGAGAGGTGATGGTGACATCACCTCTCAGGATCGCTTCCGGGGGCGGGCGGGGGTTAACTTCCTCCAGCTCTGCTCTCCTCCTCCACATTGCTTCCTGGAGTGAGAGAGAGAGCCGCCCGTTGTCCAGCTCCTAAGCCCAGCACCCCCACTGACCCACCATAGTGCCATCTGGCACTAAAAAGGTATCTAGGGACAGGTTAGGGAGAGCTTAGATTAGGCAGGAATACTCAGGGAAAGTTTAGGAAAAAAAAAAAAGTTTTATTTTTGCATTACCCTGATCGGGTGTCTGGGGTCCACAGCACACTCAGCTCTGTGACCCGAGACCCCCCCACGGGTGCTGCAGCTTGCCCCCCCTCCACACAAATTTTTTGGGGCGCAAGCACTTTTTTTTTTTTTTTTTGCGTGCGCTGACTGTGGCCGGCACTCTTAGCGTCCAGCCACTGTTAGCACATTGCCCACCCCACCGCTGATCAGCAAGTTTGAATCTTTAAAAAAAAAAAAATTTGGGCTTTTTATTTTATTTTTATTTTTTTTCTGTTAGGTTTAGGGTAAGTACGCGAAGTTTTCCACACACACACACACACTCCCCTATGGCCCGCCAGACGTTCTCGGCCGAGGAGGCATACGCCCTGCTTGCCTCCGACTCCGAGAGCCCCAGTGAGGATGAGGATGACCTCACTTTCCTCTTGTCATCCGCAACCTCCTCATCATCTAGTGATGAGGATGAGCCCCCAAGGTGGCGGAGACGCCACCAGGCGGAGCAAGGGGACCCCCATGCTAGGGACCCTGTGGCCTACACTAGTACAAGCAGCTCTGGGGCTCGTACTAGTTTTCCGGCCCACCAGATAAGTCCACCTGAGCCCCCTACCAGTGAACTTGTCTGGTGTACCCCAGAGGATTTTGAGCCCTTGATTCCTGACTTTGATGGCCAACCAGGAATCCAGTGGGCTTCAAACAAACAAACAAACAAACTTGTTTGCCCAACAGTTCATTGCTCAACATCCGGGCTCCTTTTTGGCTAGGTCCGGTGGCTGGACTCCGGTCAGTGCAGCCGAGAGGAGGACATTTTGGGGCCTCGTGCTGCACATGGGCCTAGTCAAAAGATCCAGTGTCAGGCAGTACTGGAGTGGGGACGTCATCTACCAGACCCCACTCTACTGTATGGCCATGACACATTCCCATTTTGAGGCCATTCGGAAATGCCTGCATTATGCAGATAATGCAGCATGTCCCCCCGAGGTCATCCTGCCTATGGCCGCCTGTACAAAATCAGGTCGGTCATCGATCACTTCGGGGCCAAATTTTTGGAGGCCTGTGTACCTGGAAGGGAGGTCGCTGTTGATGAGTCTCTCATTGCTTTTAAGGGGAGACTCATTTTCTGCCAGTATGTTCTATCTAAGCGGGCGAGGTATGGTGTGAAGCTGTACAAGCTTTGTGAGAGTACCTCAGGGTACACTTACAAGTTTTGTGTGTACGAGGGGTGATATTCCCGTATTGAACCCCCAGAATGTCCCCCCACTCTGGGTGTTAGCAGGAAACTTGTGTGGGACCTTATGCACCCACTGCTAGATAAGGGTTACCACCTGTACGTGGATAACTTTTATACTAGTATCCCCTTATTCCAGTCTCTCGCCGCAAGATCCACGTCCGCTTGTGGGACCGTGCGGAAAAATCAACGCGGCCTCCCTACCCACCCCCTCCAGGTACCTATCCCCAGGGGTGAGACCAGTGCCCTTACCAGTGGAAACCTGTTGCTCATCAGATATAAGGACAAGAGGGATGTCCTTGTACTGTCCACAATTCACGGTAACGGCATCACCCCTGTCCCTGTGCGAGGTACCGCGACAACGGTCCTCAAGCCCAATTGTATCGTGGACTACAATCGGTATATGGGAGGAGTTGATCGCTCTGATCAAGTCCTCAAGCCATATAACGCCATGTGCAAAACCCAGGTATGGTACAAAAAAGTTGCAGTCTACTTGACACAGGTTGCCTTGTACAACTCTTTTGTGCTGTCCCGGAGCGCTGGCAACACAGGGAAATTCCTGCAGTTCTATGAGGCAGTCCCTGGCCAACACTTTCCAGGTGTGGTCCCCCATACTGGAAAGAAGGGACGGTCCTCAAAAAAGTGCAGAGTGTGTCACATGAGGGGGATACGGAAGGACACCACCACTCAGTGTGACACGTGCCCCAATCATCCGGGCCTCTGCATTGACTGGCTCTCAGACTTTGGAGACACTAATACCCCAAAACATTTTTTGCAAAAATGATTTTATTTTGTAAAACTAAAATAAATAAAAAACGTATACATATTAGGTATCGCCGTGTCCGTGAGAACCTGAACTATAAAAATACCACATGACCTAACCCCCCAGATGAACATAGTCAAAAACTGTGTAAAAAAAAAAAAAAATTTTTGTCGCCTTACATTTCAAAAAGTGTAATAGCAAGCGATCAAAACGTCATATGCACCCAAAATAGTGCCAATAAAACCGTCCTCTCATCCTGCAAAAAATGAGCCCCTACCTAAGACAATCGGCTAAAATCTTTAAAAAAATGACTCTCAGACTATGGAGATACTAAAATGTATTTTATTTTATTTTTTAAAGGATATTATAGTGTAAAACCTAAATAAATATAAAAAAGTAGACATATTAGGTATTGCCGCGTCCGTAAAAATCTGCTATATAAAAATACCACATAATCTAACCCCTCAGATAACCACAATCAAAAAAATAAAATAAAAACAGTGTAAAAAAATCCATTTGTTTGTCACCGTACATCACACAAAGAGTAATAGCAAGCGATCAAAAAGTCATATGCACCCCAAAATAGTGCAAATAAAACGGTCCTCTCATCCCGCAGAAAATGAGCTCCTGCCTAAGACAATCGGCTAAAGACTAAAAAAAAACTGACTCAGACTTTGGAGATACTAAAATGTTTTTTTTTGTTTAAAAAAGGATATTATAGTGTAAAACCTAAATTTAGGTATTGCCGCATCCGTAAGAATCTGCTCTATAAAAATAACACATGACCTAACCCCTCAAATGAACACAGTAAAAAAAAACGGTGCCAAAACAGCAATTTTTTGCCAAATTTTCCATTTTAATCCATTTTTTCTTTAACAAAGCAAGGGTTGACAGTCAAACAAAAGTCTATATTTATTGCCCTGATTCTGTAGTTTACAGAAACACCCCATATGTGGTCGTAAAATGCTGTATGACCAATGCAGGGCGCAGAAGGGAAGGAACGCCATACGGTTTTTGGAAGGCAGATTTTGCTGGACTGTTTTTTTGACACCATGTCTATTTGAAGCCCCCCTGATGCACCCCTAGAGTAAAAACTCAGTAAAAGTGACCCCCATCTAAGAAACTACACCCCTCAAAGTATTCAAAACTGATTTTACAAACTTTGTTAACCCTTTAGGTGTTCCACAACAGTTATTGGCAAATGGAGATGAAATTTCAGAATTTCAATTTTTTGTAACCTTTCCTCACAAAAATGTTATATAGAGCAACCAAAAATCATATGTACCCTAAAAATAGTCCCAGCAAAACTGCCACCTTATCCTGTAGTTTCCAAAATGGGGTCACTTTTTTGTAGTTTCTACTCTAGGGGTGCATCAGGGGGGCATCAAATGGGACATGGTGTAAATAAACCAGTCCATCAAAATCTGCCTTCCAAAAACCATATGGTGTTCTTTTCCTTCTGCGCCCTGCCGTGTGCCTGTACAGCAGTTTATGACCACATATGGGATGTTTCTGTAAACTACAGAATCAGGGCAATAAATATTGAGTTTAATTTGGCTGGTAATTCTTGCTTTGTTACAGGAAAAAATGGATTAAAATGGAAAATTTGCCCAAAAATTTAAATTCTGAAATTTAATCTCCATTTGCCAATAACTCTTGTGGAACACCTAAAGGGTTAACAAAGTTTGTAAAATCAGTTTTTAATACCTTGAGGGGTGTAGTTTCCAAAATTGGGTAACTTTTTGGGAGTTTCTACTCTAGGGGTGCATTAGAGGCGCTTCAAATGGGACATGGTGTAAATAAACCAGTCCAGCAAAATCTACCTTCCAGAAACCATATGGTGTTCCTTTCCTTCTGCGCCCTGCCGTGTGCCCGTACAGTAGTTTACGACCACATATTGGGTGTTTCTATAAACTAAAGAATCAGGGCAATAAATATTGAGTTTTGTTTGGCTGTTAACCCTTGCTTTGTTACTGGAAAAAATGGATTAAAATGGAAAATTTGCCCAAAAATTTAAATTCTGAAATTTAATCTCCATTTGCCAATAACTCTTGTGGAACACCTAAAGGGTTAACAAAGTTTGTAAAATCAGTTTTGAATACCTTAAGGGGTGTAGTTTCCGAAATGGGGTAACTTTTTGGGAGTTTCTACTCTAGGAGTGGATCAGGGGCGCTTCAAATGGGACATGGTGTAAATAAACCAGTCCAGCAAAATCTGCCTTCCAAAAACCATATGGTGTTCCTTTCCTTCTGCGCCCTGCCGTGTGCCCGTACAGTAGTTTACGACCACATATTGGGTGTTTCTATAAACTACAGAATCAGGGCAATAAATATTGAGTTTTGTTTGACTGTTAACCCTTGCTTTGTTACTGGAAAAAAATGGATTAAAATGGAAAATTTGCCAAACAATTGAAATTCAGAAATGTTATCTCCATTTGCCATCAACTCTTGTGGAACACCTAAAGGGTTAACAAAGTTTGTAAAAATCAGTTTTGAATACCTTGAGGGGTGCAGTTTCTAAAATGGGGTCATTTTTGGGTAGTTTCTATTATATAAGCCTCACAAAGTGACTTCAGACCTGAACTGGTCCTTAAAAAGTGGGTTTTGGAAAATTTCAAAAAAAATTCAAGATTTGCTTCTAAACTTCTAAGTCCCCAAAAAATAAAATGGCATTACCAAAATGATCCAAACATGAAGTAGACATATGGGGAATGTAAATTAATACCAATTTTTGGAGGTATTACTATGTATTATAGAAGTAGAGAAATTGAAACTTGGAAATTTTTGGTAAATTTGGTATTATTTTATAAATAAACATGAATTTTTTTTACTCCATTTTACCAGTGTCATGAAGTACAATATGTGACGAAAAAACAATCTCAGAATGGCCTGGATAAGTAAAAGCATTTTAAAGTTATTCACACATAAAGTGACACTGGTCAGATTTGCAAAAAATGGCTTGGTCCTTAACCCCATAGGGACACAGCCTTATTTCACCTTAAGGACCAGGCCTTTTTTTGCAAATCTGACCACTGTCACTTTAAGTGCACATAACTTTAAAACGCTTTGACTTATCCAGGCCGTTCTGAGATTGTTTTTTCGTCACATATTGTACTTCATGACAGTGGTAAAATGAAGTCAAAAAAATTATTTTTTTTGCACAAAATAATACCTAATTTACCCCAAAATTGCAAAAATTAGCAAATTTCAAAGTTTCAGTTTCTCTACTTCTGTAATACATAGTAATACCCCCAAAAATTGTGATGACTTTACATTCCCCATATGTCTACTTCATGTTTGTAGCATTTTGGGAATGATATTTTATTTTTTGGGGATGTTACAAGGCTTAGAAGTTTAGAAGCAAATTTTGAAATTTTTCAGAAATCTTCAAAATCCCACTTTTTATGGACCAGTTCAGGTTTGAAGTCATATTGTGAGGCTTAGATAATAGAAACCTCCCAAAAATGACCCCATCTAAGAAACTACACCCCTCAAGGTATTCAAAACTGATTTTACATACGTTGTTAACCCTTTAGGTGTTGGACAAGAGTTATTGGCAAATGGGGAAGAAATTTGAGAATTTCATTTTTTTGTCTAATTTTCCATTTTAACCCATTTTTTCCACTAACAAAGCAAGGGTTAACAGCCAAACAAGACTGTATCTTTATTGCCCTGACTCTGCCGTTTACAGAAACACCCAATATGTGGCCGTAAACTACTGTACGGCCACACAGCGGGGCGTAGAGTGAAAGGTGCGCCGTATGGTTTTTGGAAGGCTGATTTTTATGGACTGGTTTATTTACACCATGTCCCATTTGAAGCCCCCTGATGCACCCCTAGAGCAGAAACTCCCTAAAAGTGACCCCATCTAAGAAAGTACACCCCTCAAGGTATTCAAAACTGATTTTACATACGTCGTTAACCCTTTTAGGCGTTGCGCAAGAGTTATTGACAAATGGGGATGAAATTTGAGAATTAGATTTTTTTGTCTAATTTTCCATTTTAACCCATTTTTTCCACTAACAAAGCAAGGGTTAACAGCCAAACAAGACTGTATCTTTATTGCCCTGACTCTGCCGTTTACAGAAACACCCAATATGTGGCCGTAAACTACTGTACGGCCACACAGCGGGGCGTAGAGTGAAAGGTGCGCCGTTTGGTTTTTGGAGGGCTGATTTTTATGGACCGGTTTATTTACACCGTGTCCTGTTTCAACCCCCCTGATGCACCCCTGGAGTAGAAACTCCCTAAAAGTGACCCCATTTTGGAAACTATGGGATAAGGTGGCATTATTTGGGGGACTATTTTTAGGGTACATATGATTTTTGGTTGCTCTATATTACATTTTTGTGAGGCAAGGTTACCAAAAATTGAGATTCTGAAATTTCATCTCCATTTGCCATTAACTGTTGAGGAACACCTAAAGGGTTAATAAAGTTTGTATAATCAGTTTTGAATACCTTGAGGGGTGTAGTTTCTTAGATGGGGTCACTTTTAGGGAGTTTTTACTCTAGGGGGGCATCAGGGGGGCTTCAAAAGGGACATGGTGTCAATAAAAAAGGCCATCAAAATCGGCCTTCCAGAAACCATGTCGGTCCTTTCCTTTTGCGGCCTCCCTTTTACTGATACAGCAGTTTACGACCACAAATATGGCATTTCTGTAAACTGCAGTATCAGGGTAATAAATATTAACTTTTGTTTGGTTGTTAACCCTTGTTTTGTTACCGAAAAAAACGGATTGAAATGAAAAAGTGCCAAAAATTGAGTTTTTTGCGGGACGAGCGGACGGTTTTTATGGCACTATTTTGGGGGCTATATGACTTTTTGATCGCTTGCTATTAAATTTTTTGTTATGTTTGGTGACAAAAAAAAATCTTTTTTTGCAATTCTTTTTTTTTTTTGGACCGTGTTAATCTGGGGGGGTTGGATCATGGGGTATTTTTATAGAGGAGATTATTACCGACGCGGCGATACCTAATATGTATACTTTTAATAAATTATTTTAGTTTTTTTGGGTGTCTCAAGTCTGAGAACCATTTTTTTTTTTATCCCATGTCAGTCCTAAATTGGGATATAAATTTAGTACTCCATGGAAGTGTGATACTCCCTGAAGCAACCAATAATGCAGAGGCCCGGATGATCGGGGCACGTGTCACATTGAGTTGTGGTGTCCTTCCGTATCCCCCTCCTGTGACACACTCTGCACCTTTTTTGGGTTCGTCCCTTCTTTCCAGTATGGGGACCACACCTGTAAAGTGTTGGCCAGGGACGATCCGGGCGCCTACAGTTCCCGAGGTACTCCGGCCTGCTCTTTCCCGGTCCGAAAAGATCAGGGCCTTGAGGACTGCCTCATAGAACTGGAGGAATGTCCCTGTGCTGCCAGCGCTTCGGGATAGTACAAAAGAGTTGTACATGGCAACCTGCACCAAGTAGACCGCAACTTTTTTGTACCATGCCCGGGTTTTGCGCATGGCGTTATATGGCTTGAGGACTTGATCAGAGAGATCAACTCCTCCCATATACCGATTGTAGGCGACGATACAATCGGGCTTGAGGACCGTTGCCGCGGTACCTCGCACAGGGACAGGGGTGATGCCGTTACCATGAATTGTGGACAGCATAAGGACATCCCTCTTGTCCTTATACCTGACCAGCAACAGGTTTCCAGTGGTAAGGGCACGGGTCTCACCCCTGGGGATAGGTACCTGGAGGGGGAGGGCAGGGAGGCCGCGTTGATTTTTCCGCACGGTCCCACAAGCGAACGTGGATCTGGCGGCAAGGGACTGGAACAAGGGGATACTGGTATAAAAGTTATCCACGTAAAGGTGGTAACCCTTATCCAGCAGTGGGAACATAAGGTCCCACACAAGTTTCCCGGTAACACCCAGAGTGGGGGGACATTCTGGGGGTTGAATCCGGGAATCTCGCCCCTCGTATATACGAAATTTGTAAGTGTACCCTGAGGTACTCTCACAAATTTTGTATAGCTTCACGCCATACCTCGCCCGCTTGGTGGGCACATACTGGCGGAAAATGAGTCTCCCCTTGAACGCAATGAGAGACTCATCAACCGCGACCTCTCTTCCAGGTACATAGGCCTCCATGAATTTGGCCCCAAAGTGATCGATGACCGGCCGTATCTTGTACAGACGGTCATGGGCAGGATCACCTCGGGGGGGACATGCTGCATTATCGGAATAATGCAGACATTTCCGGATGGCCTCAAACCGGGAGCGTGTCATGGCCGTACTGTAAAGTGGGGTCTGGTATAGGACGTCCCCACTCCAGTACAGCCTGACACTGGGTTTCTTGACCAGGCCCATATGCAGCACGAGGCCCCAAAATGTCCTCATTTCGGCTGCACTGACCGGCGTCCAGCCACCGGGCCTGGCCAAAAAGGAGCCCGGGTGTTGAGCGACGAACTGTTGGGCGTACAGATTCGTCTGCTCCACCACCAGATTTACCAGTGGGTCACTGAAAAAATGACGAAAAAAGTCATATTCAGTGTAGCCCACTGTGGAAATCTGGATTCCTGATTGGCCTACAAAATCAGGAATCACGGGCTCGTATCGCTCTGGGCTACACCAGACAAATTCACCGGCAGGGTGCTCCGGTGGATTTAACTGGTGGGCCGGGAAACCAGTACGAGCCCCAGAGCTGCTCGTACTAGGCTGGGCCACAGGGTCCCTAACATGGCGGTCCCCTTGCTCCGCCTGGCGGCGTCTCCGCCGCCTTGGGGGCTCATCATCATCGCTAGATGATGAGGAGGATGTGGATGACAACAGGAATGTGGGGTCATCCTCATCCTCACTGGGACTCTCGGATTCGGAGGCAAGCTGGGCGTATGCCTCCTCGGCCGAGAACGTCCGGCGGGCCATAGGGGAGTGTGTGTCTGCGTGTATATGTGCGTGTGTGTAACTCTTTATTTTGTGTGCGTGTGTGTGGGGGCACGGGTGTTCACGAACTCACCCTAAAACTAAAAAAAAAAAAAAAAAACTGACTAAAAAAAAGGCCAAAAAATGTGGAAAAAAAATTTCAAAACCGCTGATCAACCGTCCGAAGTTGATCAGCGGTGGGGTGTGCGATGCGCTAACAGTGGCCGGACACTAAGAGTGCCGGCCACAGTCAGCGTACACAAAAAAAAAAAATCCTGCACCCCAAAAAAGTGGGGGAAGGGGGGAGGGGGGGCGGGGGGGGGGGCAAGTGGCAGCACCCCTGGGGGGTCTAGGGTCACACAGCTGTGCTGTGGACCCCAGACACCCTAACTAGGGTGATGCAATGAAAAGTAAAAAAACTAACTTTCCCTTTTTTTCCCTGCCTAACCCAAACTTTCCCTAGCTGTCCCTATGTACCTGATGGGGGGGTGTTGGTGGCAGAGATCGGGTCCTGGGGGCACAGATCGGGTGCAGGCAGCGGCAGCAGACACGTGCAGGCAGCTCCTCTCTCCTCCGGCTCCGGAACACAAAAGGAGGAGGAGAGGAGCGCCTGCCTCTTTTGAATCTGCCGCCGGACCGCCCACAGACCAATCAGAAAGCGATCCTGAGTGGTGATGTCACCATCACCACTCAGGATCACTGGATGGTGATTGGTGGAGTGAAATCACACCACCATCACCATCCTGTTCCGGGTTATCGGGTCTTCAGAGACCCGAATAACCCGGAAACGCAGAAAACCGCAGGTCTGAATTGACCTGCGGTTTTCTGCGATCGCCGACATGGGGGGGTCACAGGACCCCCCGGCGCATTTGCCCCAGGTGCCTGCTCAATGATTTGAGCAGGCACCGGGTTCCGATCACCGCCCGCCGAGCGGCGGTGATCGGAACCATTCATGACGTACCGGTACGTCATGTGTCCTTAAGTACCAGGACATCATGACGTACCGGTACGTCATGTGTCCTTAAGAGGTTAAGGTGAAAATGAACCCGGTCCTTAAGGGGTTAAAGGGGAGGGCACTGTCGAAGTCACTGTTAAAGGGGCAGGCACTGTGAAGGTCACTGTTAAAGGGGCAGCCACTATGAAGGTCACTGTTAAAGGGGCGGACACTGTGGAGGTCACTGTTAAAGGGGCAGGCACTGTGGAGGTCTCTGCTAAAGGGGCAGGCACTGTGCAGTTGACTGTTACAGATGCGGTCACTGTTAAAGGGGCGGGCACTGTGGAGGTCAATGTTAAAGGGGCGGCCACTGTGGAGGTCAATGTTGTAGGGGCGGCCACTGTGGAGGTCACTGTTAAAGGGGCGGGCACTGTGGAGGTCATTGTTAAAGGGGCGGGTACTATAGAGTTCATTGTTATGGGGGAAACTGTTGATATCTTTTTACAACACACGAAAACATAAAATAAAATAGATAAAATATACTTGTGCGATGCCTGGTCCTTCTGCTAGTCTCTTATATATATAAAAATGAATTTCTGTCTGTCTGTCTGTTCTTTATGTGCGACTAAACGACTGGACCGATCTTCACCAAATTTGGCACACAGGTACATCAGGTGCCCGGGAAGGTTTTAGACCGAATCTCAGCTCTATAAGATCCTGAGATATTCCCAAAACATGCACTAGCCAATAGGTGCCTGCAAGTCTTTCACTCATATCACAACTGCCATACACATGGTCACATGTCCCTTATCAGCCAATAGAAGCTCGCAGGCCCTTAGTCTCCACATACACACAGTTTTACTCCAGGTTTCCATAACAACCCAGTCATTTTTCTTCACTGCTGTAGATCAGCTTTAGGCTACGGCTACACAAAGACAATAAGTTGCATGACACATAGAGTACAACAACGCTTCTATATGCTTCCATGGATTTTTTGAGACTGTCCTGTCCCTATCGCAGCATGTCACATGTTGCAGTGCAACACCATAGCCTATCATTATAAAAATTGTTGCACGACATTGGTACAACAAAATGTTGCGCGACACATGTTGTCATGTAGCCCTAGCCTTAAAGGGGCAGGGCGCTGTGGAGGTCACTATTAAGGGGGCAGGGGCCACGATTAAAGGGGCAGCTGCTGTGGAAGTCACTGTTAAGGGGGCAGGGGCCACTATTAAAGGGGCAGGTGCTGTGAAGGTCACTGTTAAGTCAGCAGTTTACTGTGAGGTCACTATTAAGGGAGCGGGGTACTGTGGAGGTCACTGTTAAGAAAACAGGGTACTGTGGCAGTCACTGTTAAAGGGACAGCTGCTGTGGAGGTCTCTGTCAAGAGGGCAGGGAACAGTGGAGGTCACAGATAAGGGGACTGTCCCCTATGGAGGACAGTGTTAAGGGGTGGGGTGCTGTATAGGTCACTGCTAAGGGGGCCGGCCCCTGAGGAGGTCAATGTCAAGAGAGTGCGGTGCTTTGATACTCACTGTTAAAGAGGCGGGCTGCTGTGAAGGTTAAAGTTAAGGGGATGGGCTGCTGTGGAGGTCCCATTTTAAGGAGGGGGGCACAATGGGGGGTTCAGTGTTAAAGGGTGAGGGACTGTGAAGTTCACTGTTAAGGGGGCGGTGTACTGTAGAGGTCACTATTATGGGGGATACTGTCGATATTTATTAACGACACACAGAAACATTAAATGAAATAGATTAAATATACCCATGCAAAGCCAGTCCTTCTGCTAGTCTCTAATATATATATAAAAATTAGTTTCTGTCTGTCTGTTCTTTATGTGCGAACAAATGACTGGACCGATCTTCACTAAATTTGGCACACAGGTACATCAGGTGTCTGGGGCTCCTGAGACATTTCCAAAAAATGACCTGCATTAGCTAATAGAAGCCTGCAAGTCTTTCACTCATATCTGATATACACACAGTGACATGTCCCTTATCAGCCAATAGAAGCTCGAAAGCCCTTAGTCTCCACATGCACACAGTTTTACTCCAGGTTTCCATAACAACCTAGCCATTTTTCTTCATTGCTGTAGGTCAGCTATAGGCTAGGGCTACATGACGACAATAAGTCGCACGACACATAGGGCACAACTACGCTTCTACATGCATCCATCTTGGATGAATTTTTTGCGACTGTCGTGTCGCAGTCGCAGCATGTCCCATGTTGCAGTGCGACACCATAGCCTATCATTATAAAAATTGTTGCGTGACATCGGTATGACAAAATGTTGTGGACACATGTCGTCATGTAGCTCTAGCCTTAAAGGGGCAAGGCACTGTGGAGGTCACTCTTAAGGGGGCAGGGGCCACTATTAAAGGGGCAACTGCTGTGGAGATCACTGTTAAAGGGGCGGGCACTGTGGAGGTCACTGTTAAGGGGGCAGGGGCCACTATTAAAGGGTTTCTGCCACCTGAAAAATGGGTATTAAGCTGGCTGACATTAGCGATGTGGTAATGTCAGCTGAACATAACTATATTAGCGCCATCTCACTGCCTGAAGCCATTACTGAGAAAAACAAACTTTTAAAATATGCTAATTAGCCTCTAGGACCGGGGGGGGGGGGGGGGGCTGTTGTACCTGCTCCTAGAGGCTCCGTTTGCCCATCTCTTTTCACGCCCTTCTTCTCTTGATTGATAGGGCCAGGGCAGCACTGCTCTCCTCCCACCGGCCATATCTGCAGTGTAAATCTCGCGCTGTTCAGTATTCAGCGCAGGCGCAGTGAGGAAGTCAGCAGCCGCCGAGCGTCCTTACCTCACTGCGCCTGCGCCGTTCAGTTAGGTACTGAACGGCGCAAGATTTACACTGCAGACATGGCCGGCGGGAGGAGAGCAGCGCTGGAATGGCCCTGTCAGTCAGTAGGATAAGGGCGGGAAAAGAGGTGGGCAAACGGAGCCTCTAGGAGTAGGTGCAACACCCCCCCCCCCCTTCCTGCGCCTAGAGGCTAATTAGCATATTATAAACATTTGTTTTTCTCAGTAAAGGCTTCAGGCAGTGAGATGGCGCTAATATAGTTATGTTCCGCTGACATTACCACATCGCTAATGTCAGCCAGCTTAATACCCATTTTTCAGGTGACAGAAACCCTTTAAAGGGGCTGCGGTAGAGGTCACTGTTAAGTAGGGTACTGTAAGGGAACAGGGTACTGTGGAGGTCACTGTTAAGGGAACAGGGTACTGTGGAGGTCACTGTTAAGGGAACAGGGTACTGTGGAGGTCACTGTTAAGGGAACAGGGTACTGTGGAGGTCACTGTTAAGGGAACAGGGTACTGTGGAGGTCACTGTTAAGGGAACAGGGTACTGTGGCAGTCACTCTTAAAGGGACGGGTGCTGTGGAGGTCTCTGTTAAGGGGCAGGGAACAGTGGAGGTCACAGATAAGGGGACGGTCCTCTATGGAGGTCAGTGTTAAGGGGCGGTGTGCTGTTTAGGTCACTGTTAAGGGGGCGGGCTCCTGAGGAGGTCAATGTTAAGGGAGTGGGGTGCTGTGAAACTCACTGTTAAAGGGGCGGGCTGCTGTGAAGGTCAAAGTTAGGGCATGGTCTGCTGTGGAGGTCCCATTTTAAGGAGGGGGGCACTGTGGGGGGGTGAGGGGCTGTGGAGTTTACTGTGAAGGGGGCGGTGTACTGTAGAGGTCACTGTTATGGGGGATACTGTCGATATCTTTTAATGGCACACACAAACATTAAATGAAATAGATGAAATATACCCGTGCAAAGCCAGGTCCTTCTGCTAATATATACTGTGTATATATATATATATAAGGGTTATGGTGGGGCGGCTCACTGCAACCCAAAAAATGGAATAAGGTGCTCAATCCAAACAGAGCGTACCCGACGCTTGTGGTAAGAATTAGAGATTAGGATAGAGGGATGGCACTCTAATCATAGGCAGTGTATGGAATAGAAATATTTATTATGAGCTGGCTAGTTGTGCCAGGAAGTGATGATAAAAGGAGTATATAATACAATACAATAAAATGTAAATACAATGTAGGAGATGAGCCTTCAATTAGATACTCCTAGTAAAATCAGGCAAACATAGTAGAATTAGGATAAAATACCGTATTATAATAGTATAGGTAGTGAACAAAAATAAAAATAAAAAATGGAGAAATGAAAAAGTCAAATGAAAAATATGAATAATTAAAAAAAAATTAAAATCTTTAAATGTAAAAGTCTGAGGTAGTGATATGGTCAGAGTTCTGTAAACGTACTGGAGATACGTGTAGGTAACTGATCCAATGGTATCCCCAAAAGAAGGGTAGATAAGTCAATTGGGTGGGTAGGTAGGGACCTCCTTTAGGGGGTATAGTAATGTTAAGTTCTGCCCTTTTGTCCCAGGTATATAAGGTGTACACCTATAGTTAAGGGTTAATCCAATATTGGTACTGGTCACTCTTGTCTCAGATGGATATAAAAATGTCTCTCATTGGTATCTGTTTGCTTAGGTAGAGAGTGGTCCAGTAGTCAAAGATTGATTTGTATATACTGCTTGATTAGCAGGTACATTACCCTCCTTCGATCGGCTGGTGAGTGGCTCCTGGCAGGCGTGCGGCGTCCACGTGTGTTGTTCCCGCTCGCAGTGCGGGATGCTCTGCCTATTCGTTTCTGCAGGTGTACGTCACTTCCGGTGACGTCACCTATACTCACTCGCCTTCCCGCTCGTTTCTCGTCGGCGTTCCACGTGGGGGCCGGTTGGCGGGAAAAGTTTGAACTTTCAAGTAGATGTTGTACTCCGGAGTTTTGTGGTCTTTAGGATCCTTATTTGTTTCTAGCTAGATTGACTTGGGTATGGCTACCGCAAAAAAAACCCATATATATATATATATATATATATATATAATTTAATTATTTTTTTTTTAATTTACTGTAGCATTTTGTTCCTTGTAGCATTTCCTTTTTTTGTTTTCACTGTTTGTACGGCCTGGATTTTCTTTTGTTTCAGTTGATTCTGAACACTGGAAACACAATTGTATTTTAGAGCTAATAATGCATTAAATTTAATTAAAATGCTGTTTTGTGGAATGAGTAAGCAGACCACTATTCTCAATGGTGCTTTATTGGGTTTCTTCTGTATCCCATTAGATTAGGGAATTTGTGCTGTTTTCTGTCAAATTACAACGGGAATAGCTTGTATGTGTAAAAACAAGTAAATTGTAGAAGAAAAGTCACCTGCAGATATCATTTTTTTTACAATTTAAAGAAGACCTGTCACCACTCCTCACGTTCCTGTTTTAATAGCTACATGTATTCCCCATGTAATAACAATTCTGGAGCATCTATTCTGATGTCTCTATGTTGTGCCATTCCTTTATTATTTGCACTAGAAGTTATGAATGAATTGCTAGCAGTCTGCAGTAAGGGCACAGAGGGGAGGTAACAAGTTGGGTGTGTACCTGCACAGTCTGACTCTATCCAATCAGTGCTGCCACTGTCAGACTGTGCAGGTACCCCCCCCCCACCACATCATGGCACATCATAGCACATCATAGAGACATAAGGATAGATGCTCCAGAATTGTTATTACATTAGGAATGCATGTAGCTAATGAAAGGTCCTCTTTAAAGCGAAGCTCCAAGTTTAATAAGCATTAGATATGTCGTCCAACTCTTGGCACCCCGCCAATCAGCTGAACGGACTGCGGCTTGCTGGTGAGCACCACGTCCCTTCGTTGTTTACATTGCCCCTTACAGCACAGCTCCATATTTTTAGTAATGGTCACGCCTGGTGTTACAGCTCAGACCCATTCATTTAGATGGGGGGAAGTTATTTGTAATACCAAGCACAGCCACTGGTAAACAATATAGGGGATGCCCTTCAACCAGATGATCAATGGGGTTGCCAAGATTCAAACCCCTATGATCTAATGCAGATTGCTTTTTTAAGGAAAGGTCTAGCCCCTACAATCTGCCTTAGAGATGCACCAAGACTGGCACTTGGCTATGGAGGCTTGGGCTTCATTAAAAAGGAAAACGAGTATGAACATCGGTGTTCCCCTGGTCACAGCAGCTGATCATATGGGGCGTCCCGCCATACTCTTGTCTCAGGGGGGCCATGATATTACAAAAGAGGTTCTCCAAACCTGACAAATCCATCTAAAACAGATAATAGACATTGGAATGACCAAATGTAAAATAAATTAAGCTTTATTATTGACTTCAATAGAAATCATCTGATAAATGTCTACTTTATATTATAACCATAAATATAATAAAAAGTCCTAAAAATACTATTATTACATCATTACCTTCAGTAACAGAGGTCAGTCTGAGCTGTAATTGTACGTCTGTGCTTTGATTAATACTTTTCAGCTTCCAAAGGAACACAGAACAGGTCTATTAGCGGCTCCCCGAGGACTAACCTGAGATGTACTCTTCTTTTTTGTGACCATAGTGGAATATTTATTTGTTGTAGAAAAGCATTTTAAAGTGCTGGTTTGTTTTTAGCTTGCACTTAGAGAATCATTTCAATGTAAATCCCCAATTTTGTCACTCCAAGGAGCTGATTTGAGGTGGGGGTTGGTTGTGTTCTGTTGCCAGTGACTCATGCGCTGTTAAAATTGAGGGAACCTGCAGGGGAGTACTTATACCATCAGTGCGTTGTGCATGGCTGTGCAATGCATGAACAAGCTGTTCCACCAAAGAGAGATGATCTGTGCATTGGTTTTCTGTAGAATGTACATCGATATGTGCTAGGGCTGGAATGAAGTAATTGCCTAATACTGTATACTTATGTAGATTCACCTTATGCACTGATACTTGTGATCAAGACTGTACTACTTACATTTTGTCAGGAACTTACCCAGCCACATTCTAGTGTGTAGCTTCCCTAGGAAGGCTGCCATGCTGACCCGACAAGCTCTGGCTGGTCAGCCTATTAGTGAGTTTCGACGCCGGGCCTATCAGTTCTCAGTGTCCAGTCCCAGAGCTGGGTGGGAGATTTAAATCAGGCACTTTCTGCTTCTCTTTGCCTGTGATTGATATGTGTCCTGGCTCCTGTTTCTTGATTTGTCCATTGTACTACATTCAACCGACTTTGGCTTGTCTTTGGATTAACCCCTCGTCTACTGATTTGACTCCCACTGACTTTCCTGGCTTAGGTTCTGGCATGTACTTCTTTCTTGTTATGTCTTTGCATCTGATAAGTCTCTTACCTGTGAACGTGCACCTGTTTACTGCCATCTTATTTTGCATATGTAACCTGCAGCCAAATCCAACTTGCCATGCTGTGAGCACTGGTGATCACCTAGGGCAGTGATGGTGAACCTTTTACAGACCGAGTGCCCAAACTTCAACCCAAAACCCACTTATTTATTGCAAAGTGCCAACATGACAATTTACCCTAAATACTACAGTCCAATATAGTATATCTTCCTTGTACTTTATCATTTAGCTATAATAGCTTGCCTACATTCAATGCGCTGCCGGGGACATTCATAGTGCGCCCTGCGCTGATGAATGGCAGCAAAAGTCTAAGGCATATTGGTACACCATAGACTGTTTCCATGGTGCTGGTGCCCACAGAGAGGGCTCTTAGTGCCGCCTCTGGCACCTGTGCCATGGGTCCTCCATCACTGACCTAAGAGTAGCCTTAGATTTACTGGAGTGGCAAAGACGGATAGGGAGTAGATTAACAATTTGCTAGTGATGGTCTTAGTAGGTGTCCTTTGTATACTTCCTTACCTCTGTCTCTTACACTTTTATGGCCAGTCAAAAATAGTCAACATGAAAGATGAACATTTCGACAAATTTTGAGAAATTGGTGGTGTGCAAATTAATGTCGATAGTTAAGGGAAATAGTCTAAATAATCAGATTTCTACAATATTTAGCTGATGTATATGGCCACTAGAGGATGGCTCTGTTGGCAGTTGTAAAAAGCTTGAAGTAACATTCATGTACTGTATACTGTGTATATTTTATTTGGTATGAAAGAATTTCTACGGCTCGTATACATGATGTCTTCAGAAAAGACAGGTGACAAGGAAACTGAATTTAACCTTTTGCTTAAGGCATCTATTGCCTTTCATGGCTTTTTCACAGTAAGAGTTTCAGAAACCAAAAGTGATGTGTCAAGACTTTGAGGCTGATGTGATCCTTGTGTCTTTGCTATGGTGACTTTTAATGGATAATTTCTGTAAGTTGCTTATTGTATGTATAATTATGTTGCCATGATGCTGTTTCTTCCAAAACAGACATGACATTTGTGAAACTACAGTTACCAGTGTAAATTGCTTAAACTAAGAAAAACGTGTGCATAAAACTGCACCTCTGTTTATCACCTCCTTTATCTCTTAGTAAGATCACTTATCAGTATGCAGCGGACCAGATTTACTAATATAACGGATTAAAATCTCTCTAAAAAATAGTGCAGCAACTAGGGTTTCTACACTTTTTTTCTCTCTTGCTCAAAAGGAGTGGGGCTTATGGGAAAGGTGGAGCTTCTTTGGAAAGGGACATCTCCTAAAATGAGCTGTCTCAGAGTAAGCCAACCAATAGTTGGTGTAGTGTTAGACAAAAGTGTCTACCTCTGCACCACATTTATCATCCAGCCTTGTGATAAATCTGGAGCAGGTCTACACAGCCTGTCTAGATTTATGCCATTTATAGCAGGGGCATAGCTATAGTGGAAGCAGGGAAAGCAGCTGCTATGGGGCCCAAACTCAGAAGGAGGAGGAGGACTGAAAGCTATACAGTGACATGACGTACAGTATATAAGTATGGGAAACGGAGAGAGCGGCTTCTCGGCCTTATCTGAAAGAGTGATCTCGACTAGCTGCAGTAGTAGGAGTTGCATGGTAGGAGGGGGTTGCAAAGATTTTGCTGGGAGGAGGGGCATTCAAAAATTTGCTGTGGGTCCCAGTCAGTTCTAGTTAATTATAAGATTAGTAAATCTGGGCCAATGTGTCCATTTACCATTTACCATCCCACAAGTTACTTATATAGAGCTCCGACAAACAATCGTTTCCAGACAGTTCTAGGTAGACTTTACCAATAAGATCAGGTCTGTAAGAGAACATTACTAAATCCACAGTCTACAGCATGGAAAATATTAATGTTTATTTGCAGAGATTCTGGAGTTTAGGAACTCATTTTCATATACCATACTCTATTAGGACATTCTGAGTTAGTAGAAAACAGTCTCTAATGTATAGTACCTTCATGAATTTGCTGGAGCAGGGAGTGACAATGCCTCTATCTCTATAGGATCACTATACGGCGAGCGTATTGATTTCCAAAAGTAGCGCTTGTGTAGTACCCCAGAGTGGTACTACCATTCATGCACCTTGCTACTGTCGCTAATGGCTAACCAATTGTGTCATTTGTGTATTTATTTCAGGTCCTTCTACACTGTGCATTCCTATTATTGCTATGAAACTGTTATGTTCATGTAATGTGCCTGGTTCACCAGCAGATGGAATGTGTATCTGGCAGGGACAGATCTTTAGATATAATGGAACTTACCATTCCATTCCCCCCAGTGTTGGGCAGAAGTGGGCTAGTTCTGCTTCCTAACAAGGGAGAGGCTGCATGAAGTTCTAGTTTATTTGAGTTTTGGATTCGACAGTGGAGCTGAGAAGACATGAAAGATGGAGCAGTAAGGGGAAGGGTCCCCCCTGCAGCAGGAGTCTCCCAGGGAAGCAGCTCATAGAGCATCATGACACCTTACAGATTAAGAGACAGAGTATCACAAGGGGGTGAACAGTCAAAGGCACCCCACTCCAGAGGTTCCAGAACCTCTACAGAGTCCAGTAATCAGACTGAAGCCTGAGTTTAGCAAAGCAGAGAGAAAGTAAAATATTCTACTTTGCCTGCCAGCTTATCCCAAAACCTGCTGGAACCAAGAGAAAGACTGAATATTGTCCGGATGCCAGTTTATTCAAGTACAGCTGTTGAACTTTCCCTAAGTCTGAACTTGACTTATTCTCTATCTCCTACAACTTTCCCCTGTATTGCTTCAGAGTCTAAGCCTGGGGATCGACTGTTTCCAGGTAGGAGCACCATGACACACAAA
Source organism: Bufo gargarizans (assembly GCF_014858855.1). NCBI lineage: Eukaryota > Metazoa > Chordata > Amphibia > Anura > Bufonidae > Bufo > Bufo gargarizans. Next base: position 325,136,951 of record NC_058085.1, on the reverse strand, counting down.
GAAATTATTAAGGCCGCACCACACCACTCGGCATTCTTTTTAAACTGGGACACGATCGGCCATGGGGGGCGGCACATTGCAATTGTTTCAGAAATCGCCTATACTGTATATATTGTACTGCTGATCATTGGGGGTCCCAGCAACAGGACCGGCTTTGAGTGGGTTATTTATGGGGACACTTTTCGAAGAGCTTTTTAGAGATGTGACAGCGAAAGGTGGACATTTTTCGGAACTTCCTGGCTATGATTGAATTTTGCTCTTTTCTAGTTTGTGTTGCGCAACATTAAAATCAAGATACAGTTACAGTATGGAGCCATAGCAGGCTGAACAGTAGAGACCTCTATGGTCTTGTCCATGAGACCCTGTGACACTGTGACAACTGATAATTCACCTGTATTTTCAAGTGAAGCAAGGTTCCAAAAATGTAAATTACATATGGTGTTGCATAATTATACAGAGGTTTGGTGCACAGGCCCATAAAATACTGAGCTCTATGCAGCATAAAAATCTAATGTATTTACTTCAATGATTATATATTTCTTTCTACACCAATGGGATCCCCAAAATGGGATCTCAGGGGCCACACTGTAGATTTGTGTGTTTGTACACTCCAGGAGTGTATACAGGAAGTCTATGAAGGGGATGCAAGTCTGTGGATTTTGCTTATGTCTGTACAGAGAGCCTATGTATGCGCAAACACGCATCCATATAGCATTGTTTCTCACCATATTTCGGCAGATGTTTCAGTACTGAACCAAATAAGAGGCATTAATAACATCCCTGGAAGACTGTTCTATGAATAAAGAGAAGCTGGTTCTCCACCACTGCGACAGTAGTGCCCACACGTCCCCCTCCTAAATCATCCCTTCTAAACTTGGATAGGGCTTCCTTTATAGAGCATCTAAAGCTTGAGAAAGTAATTTTGTCTGACAGTCCCTGAATAATTTTGTGCTGAGCAAAATGTCCTGCAATATATGCCCTTTCGGGAGGTCATTCTCAAGATACGCACACATTTAGTCTGTTCAATGCAGTACTGCATAAAATAGTTTTCTTTTTTTTTTTTTTGTATATTGAATATTTAGTCACACTTATTTTTTTTTTAAATGCATAAGAAGGACAGTGTACTAAGGGTGCATTCACACGACCGTGCCGCGTTTTGCAGTCTGCAAATTGCGGATCCGCAAAACACGGATACTGCCCTCAATTTGCAGAATGGAACGGGCGGCCCATTATAAAAATGCCTATTCTTGTCCGCAATTTGCAGACAAGAATAAGACATGCTCTATATTTTTGCGGGGGCAACGGAATGGATCAACGGATGCGGACAGCACACTGTGTGCTGTCCGCTTTTTTTTTGCGGCCCCATTAAAAAATGAATAGGTCCGCACTTGTTCTGCAAAATTGCGGTATAGATGCGAACCCCTTCATATGGCCATGTGAATGAGCCTTGACAGAGAGACATAGACGATAGACAGACAGACAGGCAGATAGAGATAGATAGATAGATAGATAGATAGATAGATAGATAGATAGATAGATACAGGTCCTTCTCAAAAAATTAGCATATTGTGATAAAGTTCATTATTTTCTGTAATGTACTGATAAACATTAGACTTTCATATATTTTAGATTCCTTACACACCAACTGAAGTAGTTCAAGCCTTTTATTGTTTTAATATTGATGATTTTGGCATACAGCTCATGAAAACCCAAATTTCCTATCTAAAAAAATTAGCATATTTCATCCGACCAATAAAAGAAAAGTGTTTTTAATACAAAAAAAGTCAACCTTCAAATAATTATGTTCAGTTATGCCCTCAATACTTGGTCGGGAATCCTTTTTCAGAAATGACTGCTTCAATGCGGTGTGGCATGGAGGCAATCAGCCTGTGGCACTGCTGAGGTGTTATGGAGGCCCAGGAGCAGTGGCGTACCGCCCATAGAGGCAGACCACGCCACTGCTATGGGGCCCGCGGCACTGGGGGGCCCGTAGCGCAGATAAGGCCCCGCCCACTGATGACCAGCAGCGCTATGCGGCTGCTTTTCTCCCCAGGGCCCCCCCCCCATGTTTAGCTGAATCGCCTCCCAGAGGCGCGGCTAAGTCCTAGACACCCGCCCCCTCCTCAGCGCTGCGCTCTGAAACACCCGATCCTCCTCTCGTCGGCGTCCCAAATCCCGCGCAGGCGCAGTGCCGGCGATTGCCTGCGCCTGCGCTCTGATAATACGGCTGAGGGCAACAGCTTCAACATCGTCACTGGGCATGCGCCGAGCCCAGTGACGATGTTGAAGCTGTTGCCCTCAGCCGTATTATCAGAGCGCAGGCAATCGCCGGCACTGCGCCTGCGCGGGATTTGGGACGCCGACGAGAGGAGGATCGGGTGTTTCAGAGCGCAGCGCTGAGGAGGGGGGCGGGTGTCTAGGACTTAGCCGCGCCTCTGGGAGGCGATTCAGCTAAATGATGGAGGCGTTAGTAGTTTTCATATTTAGGCGGGCACGGCACTAATCAGAGGGGCACCGTGGAGAAAGAAAAACGCCCCTCTGGGCTCCAGTCCTTACAGCAAGAATCGATTTTTAGAAGAAAGGACAAGACTGACATGGAAAAGAAGAACACAGATGGAAAAAAGGTACTTTATTAAACATGGATCCATGAGTACCTTTTTTCCATCTGTCTTGTTCTTTGGATTGTGAGTCTTGTCATTTCTTCAAAAAATCGATTCTTATGATATGTAAATGACGCTGTAAGGAGCCCAGAGGGGCGTTATTCTTTCTCCACTGTGCCCAGGAACGCCCCTCTGAAGTGCCGTGCCCGGCTAAATTTGAAAACTAATAACGCCTCCAAGTTCATCTAAATCTCCTCCCAAATCCGATCCTCCTCTCGCTGGCATCCCAAATCCCGCGCAGGCGCAGTGCCGGCGATTGCCTGCGCTATGATAAGATGACTGACGGCACTGCGCCTGCGCGGGATTTGGGATGCCGGCGAGAGGAGGATCGGGGTGTTTGCCGCAGAGCGCGGCACTGAGGAGGGGGGTGTTGAGCACTTAGCCGCGCCTCTGGGAGGCGATTTAGATGAACTTGGAGGCGTTATTAGTTTTCAAACTTAGCCGGGCACTTCAGAGGGGCGTTCCTGGGCACCGTGGAGAAAGAATAACGCCCCTCTGGGCTCCTTACAGCTTCATTTACATATCATAAGAATCGATTTTTTGAAGACATGACAAGACTCACAATCAAAAGAACAAGACAGATGGAAAACAGGTACTCTGTTAAACATGGATTCATGAAAAAAAAATTGGGGGTAAATTGCTAGTGACAGATTCCCTTTAAGGCTACTTTCACGCTTGCGTTCAGAGCGGATCCGTCTGGTGTCTGCACAGACGGATCCGCACCTATAATGCAAACGCTTAGATCCGTTCAGAACGGATCCATTTGCATTAACATGAACAAAAAAAAAATAAAAAATTTTTTTTTTTGTTCATGATCGTGCAAACGGATCCGTTTTGACTTTACATTGAAAGTCAATGGGGGACGGATCAGTTTGAAAATTGAGCCATATTGTGTCAACTTCAAACGGATCCGTCCCCATTGACTTACATTGTAAGTCTGGACGGATCCGTTTGCCTCCGCACGGCCAGGTGGACACCCGAACGCTGCAAGCAGCGTTCAAGTGTCCGCCTGCTGAGCGGAGCGGAGGACAAACGCTGCCAGACTGATGCATTCTGAGCGGATCCGCATCCACTCAGAATGCATTAGGGCTGGACGGATCCGTTCGGTGCCGCTTGTGAGAGCCTTCAAACAGAACTCACAAGCGGAGACCCGAACGCAAGTGTGAAAGTAGCCTAACATGGCACCCCAAATAAGGAGACCTGCAGGCTGCAGCAGATATCCCATGTGACAGGTCACCCCCAGGAAACCCCTAACAGTTTCTGTAGGTCATGTATAAATTTATTTAATGGGGGTGTGGCATGGGAGGAGCAAAGTCAGGAAGTGGGAGGGGCCATGGTGGGTAGTGGGCGGGGTTAAGGGGCCCAATTCAGATTTTTGCTATGGGGCCCAGTGATTCCTATGTACGACTCTGCCCAGGAGGCTTCGATAGCGGCCTTAAGCTCATCCAGAGTGTTGGGTCTTGCGTCTCTCAACTTTCTCTTCCTAATATCCCACAGATTCTCTATGGGGTTCAGGTCAGGAGAGTTGGCAGGCCAATTGAGCACAGTAATACCATGGTCAGTAAACCATTTACCAGTGGTTTTGGCACTGTGAGCAGGTGCCAGGTCGTGCTGAAAAAGGAAATCTTCATCTCCATAAAGCTTTTCAGCAGATGGAAGCATGAAGTGCTCCAAAATCTCCTGATGGCTAGCTGCATTGACCCTGCCCTTGATAAAACACAGTGGACCAACACCAGCAGCTGACATGGCACCCCAGACCATAACTGACTGTGGGGACTTGACACTGGACTTCAGGCATTTTGGCATTTCCCTCTGCCCAGTCTTCCTCCAGACTCTGGCACCTTGATTTCCGAATGACATGCAACAGTCCAGTGCTGCTTCTCTGTAGCCCAGGTCAGGCGCTTCTGCCGCTGTTTCTGGTCCAAAAGTGGCTTGACCTGGGGAATGCGGCACCTGAAGCCCATTTCCTGCACACGCCTGTACACGGTGGCTCTGGATGTTTCTACTCCAGACTCAGTCCACTGCTTCCGCAGGTCCCCCAAGGTCTGGAATCGGTCCTTCTCCACAATCTTCCTCAGGGTCCGGTCACCTCTTCTCGTTGTGCAGCGTTTTCTGCCACACTTTTTCCTTCCCACAGACTTCCCACTGAGGTGCCTTGATACAGCACTCTGGGAACAGCCTATTCCTTCAGAAATTTCTTTCTTTGTCTTACCCTCTTGCTTGAGGGTGTCAATGATGGCCTTCTGGACAGCAGTCAGGTCGGCAGTCTTACCCATGATTGCGGTTTTGAGTAATGAACCAGGCTGGGAGTTTTTAAAAGCCTCAGGAATCTTTTGCAGGTGTTTAGAGTTAATTTGTTGATTCAGATGATTAGGTTAATAGCTCGTTTAGAGAACCTTTTCATGATATGCTAATTTTTTTAGATAGGAATTTAGGGTTTTCATGAGCTGTATGCCAAAATCATCAATATTAAAACAATAAAAGGCTTGAACTACTTCAGTTGGTGTGTAATGAATCTAAAATATATGAAAGTCTAATGTTTATCAGTACATTACAGAAAATAATGAACTTTATCACAATATGCTAATTTTTTTAGAAGGACCTGTAGATAGGGCTGTGCAGCACTAACCTAAAACTGGTCACAAACATAAGGGCTCTTTCACACCACCATTCTTTATTTCCGTTTTTCTGCTTTGTTATAGGAGCAGAACAATGAAAATGCCGGATTTAAAACAACTGACAGGAACGGAGCCAAACAGATCCCACTGACTATAATGGGATCCATTCAGTGCTTTTTTAGTGGAGAAAATGTCCTGCATGCAGGACTTTTCACAATTTTTACAATATCTGTGAACAAATATATTAGGGGATTTATCAAACTGGTGTAAAGGAAAATTGCCCATAGCAACCAATCAGATTCCACCTTTCATTTTTCACAGTTCCTTTGAAAGTCGGTGGGGCTGTACGATTATCAAATGCGTAGGTGGACCTGAGTTTTGAAAAAAAGTTTGGATAATGGCTATGCTTCTTTGTACAATTATAACTGTGAAGGAAAAGGTTTTTTGGACTTCACTAATGTCTCTTTCAGCCATAATATTCCGTTTCGTCGGCACAGCTTGATGCATTTCACTCAGAAGCAGGAAGTGTCTCCTTTCTGTGGAATCTGCCAGCACTGTACTGCTGCAACGTCCTCTCCCTTACTTCCCACTATGTTTGTTTTCAGCTTCGGGGCTCACGGAACAGATAGGGAGGGGGAAATTAGACTTACAGAGAGACAGGAGGCTCATGTGATGCTTGAAAGCTGTGTAGAAGCAGTTGTTTCATCAGGCCCAGTAACTCAGCTAGCTCTGACATGCCCCCATTTACTGTGAGCCGTGTTCTCAGTCTCTGTTACCAGGGATGGATCTTGCCTGACAAGACAGACAGACAGACAGTGTTAGGTAAAAGTGAGACCCCTAGCGGCCATGACTTCACAGCTTTTTTTATGCAAGCATATTTTTTTAATGAATTTATTTATAAATTTGCTAATTACACCATTCTCTATTAAATGGAATTAACTTGTGTCAAAGTACAGTGACTCTTTAAGTGTATGGCCAAATTTAAGGATTTATTAGACCGCACAAATTTCTGACCAGTTATTGGAAACAAAGTGTTCCTGCTTGCTACCAATAATTGGCCATTAAAATCGGGCAGCCAATCAACCGATAAACCAAACGTCAATTTTCCCTGTCAAAGTAGTTATGCCCTCTCTGTGCCCCTTTCACAGTATTAATGCCTTATCTGTGTCCCCTTCAAAGTAGTAATGCCTGTGCCCCCTTCAGAGTAGTTATGCCCTAACTGTGTCCCCCCCTCACAGTAGATATACCTTCTCTGTGCCCATTTCACAGTAGTAATGCCCTCTCTGTGCCCCCTTCACAGTAGTTATGCCCTCTGTGCCTCCTTCACAGTAGTTATGCCCTCTGTGCCCCCTTCACAGTAGTAATGCCGTCTGTGCCCCCTTCACAGTAGATATGTCCTCTCTGTGCCCCCCCAGTGTTAATAAAATAAAATAAACTGTAATTACTTACCTTGTCTCGTTCCTGATCAGATCCCGCACTCCCCTGCAGGTACTCGGCGGTACTGTGTGGGAAGAGCACAGGCAGATTGCCAGGCCTGCAGGCTCCTTCTACACAGGCCGCCAGCGTGATCTGTGTCTGCAGGAGGAAAGGAGCGCATGGATCTGAGGGGTCAGTGAGTGAAATGACCGAAGCTCCCTGGCACTCAAGCAATGAGCGATTCCATCTGGCACCGCCCTGATACCGACCCAGGTCAGACTGCAAACCCCTCCCCTACCCCTTGGCACACCACTGGTCACAGTAGCTCCTCTGTACTTGTGCCACTACTCAGAGCAGCAGCTCAGGGGCAAGACGACAGTGCCGGGCAAACTGTCCAGCCTGGTCAATCAAGCGGGGGAAGGAGGTAAGCCTCACGAGCCCATCGCTGCTCAAGAACTCTGTTTGATGAGCGAATCGTTCTTGCTCATCTTTACTTCCACATTAAGTTTGCATCAGCCTGTGTCATCCGGCCAGTGCAAATGAGCACCGATGGATGTGTTATCATCAGGCAGTGTAACACAACCCTTAGTTTTCCCTTTATATTTTAAACTTTTCAGAGGAAAGTTCTTTAGGCCTTTTGCACATGGCAGAGCAGAGTGTAGCAGGGTATATGAGGTACGTGGAGTCCCCGTGGTCCTGTACTAATGAGCCGTAGCTTCTTTATGAGTTGATATATGGTTCTCCATCTATCACTGTATTAGGCATCTGATGGAGCATGCCATGATTTTCTTCTTCATAAGAGTCCAAGGCAACTGGAGATACAGTAGGGCTCCATAGAGGGGGTGCCATGTTATGGCTCTATATATCTTGGAGGCTTCGTTAAGCCAACTAGCCCCTTTCATGGGTATTTTTGGTCGCAAGAAATGCAGCAGATGTCTATTACTAGTCCATAGGAGAAAATTAGTTTTACAGCTACGACATTTTGATAAATCTTCCCCGTTGCATCTGAATTTTACTGCCTTTGTATCTGCTTTTGCTATTTTAGAGTTCTTGGATGGTAACGCAGGGTAATTCCACAAACAAAATCCCCGTCGAGCCTCTAATTGAAGCTGCAGTGATCTCATACATCTCAGATGAGTCACTGCTACAGCGGCAATTTTCTTCGATAAATTATTATTTACCAGATCATCCGCCCGGGTTGTGTTTGCTTTGGATGACTGGCACCTGTGACAATCTTGGAACTATCTTCTCCCGACATCTCGAGGCAACTCGTACCTGCTGCGTCCTTTCTTAATTCTCCTCTTTATGTTCTTATCACACTGTTGATTCTAGATGACATCCAGTCAATTTACTTTCTATCGGAGACGGATGCATATTTTTTTAATTAGCTCCCAGTCGTCACTCAACAACATGTGAACATCTGAGCAATGAAAAAAAAAAAGGAAAAAAAAAAAATCAAATGCAAATTAAATTAACTAAATGAGCAGCCGTATGCATTACGCTCCGTCTAATAACATGGATAAGTGTTGGCTGCAAAATAAAACTGCCAAGTATTATTCTCTGATGTACGACTTCAACGACTTTATTTTTGGGATCTGTAATAATCTTATTTCCTAAGAAATGCAAATTTAGTAGCAGAGCCCAATAGCAATGCATCTAATTTGTCCCGGTTGCCGTGACAACAGTCTGCAGAATGCATACAGTTTCCCTGGCAACGCATCCCAGAGGTTTGGGATAAAAAGCCCATATTACAGGTGGAGGGAGATTACAATAAGTGCCAATTACAGCTTCCTTTCATACGGCGAGTCGCTGATTAGGAATATAATTGGACAAAAAGGTGGAATTGGCACTTTAAAGTGCATTTTTTGCATTTCATCTTTTGCCCCGATCTATTGCTGAAGTAAAAAGAAGCCATGGGGTGTGCTTTTGTTTGTGTGGACTGTTACAGTATGCAACAGTCAGTGGAGAAGCAGAATATTCCTGCATTTAGAAACAATACTAAACTGCAGTTCTAGAGAGCCATATTACACTGAAAGGCTGTAGAGTTTCAGAAAAATATAGTTTTAAAAGCAAATCGGGCACAGGGAGAAGAGTGCAATGATGGGCAGAGGAGTCCAGACATGGGGAGGAGAGTCCAGACATGGGTAGGAGAGTCCAGGCATGGGGAGAAGAGTCCAGGCATGGGGTGAAGAGTCCCAGCATTAGGAGAAGAGTTGAGACACGGGGAGAAGAGTCCAGGCATGGGGAGAAGAGTCCAGGCATGGGGTGAAGGGTCCCAGCATTAGGAGAAGAGTTGAGACACGTGGAGAGGAATCCAGGCATAAGGGGAAGAGTCCAGGTATGTGGAGAAGAATCACGGAACAGAGAGAAGAGTCCAGTGACAGGGAGAAGAGTCCAGACATAGCGAGAAGAATCCAGCCACGAGGAGAGGAGTCCTGTCATGGAGAGAAAAGTCCAGGCAGGTTGAGGGGAGTGCAGGCACAGGGAAAAGAGTCCAAGCATGAAGAGAAGGGTCCAGGAATGAGGAGAAGAGTCCAGGAAAAGAGTCCAGTCATGGGGAGAAGAGACAAGACACGGGGAGAAGAGGAGTCTAGACATACAGGGAAATCTATCAGACTGTCAGTAAAGTCAAGCACACAGCAAGTCCTTCTCCCTGTAACCAATTCATTTATTTAACTATGAAATAATTAAAGCCTTCTTCTGAAGCCTTGGAAGAAGCAGTAGTGAAATTTGAGTTGTGTTTTATTGTGATGTGCAATTTTTATTCTATTTTTGTGAATATATTAAATTCCGTGAGTTGAGCCTATAAAACGGCATTACTTCACTATTTTGGGTTGCCATCCTATTTCCTTCGTGTAGGGATTTTTGGAATGACAAACCCAGAAAAGAAGTTTGTAAACTCTCTGCAGCAATAATGAATGACCACATCGCCTCAATGATTTGAGAACCATCTAAGGATATCTGAAAATTAGACTTTTCTTTACCAGTTCTCATTTGACTGTTTTTGCTAAAGTATTGGAGCAGCGCATACCTGGCTTTAATTATTTGACTGACTCTTCGAGAACAGACTGATCTCTTTGGGTGGTGCAGTGCTCAGTTTGAATTGACTCCAAGACTTACTTCTTTAGTTTTTCATTTTATAACTATGCTTTCTCTGAATGGTGGAAGCACCCCTAATGGATTACTTAAAGGGGTTGTCTCATAATGGACAATGGGGGCATATCGCTAGGATATGCCCCCATTGTCTTATAGGTGCGGGTCCCACTGCTGGTACCTGCACCGATATCGGGAACGGAGCCGGCTCCCCATAGAAGTGAATGTGAGCGTACCGCGTATGCGGGGACCCTGCTCCCATTCATTTCTATGGGGCCAACGGAAATAGCCGAGCCAGCGCTTGGCTATTTTTGCCGGCCCCATAGAAAATGAATGGAGGGGCTGCTGCGCATGCGCAGTGCGCCCTCCTTCACTTACGGGCAGGGGGCGTAACTACCATAGAGACAGACCATGCAACTGCTATGGGGCCTAGGGCTAGAGGGGGCCCAGTCTTAGTTGGGATTATCTCCTCTTCTACTGGAGGTAAAAACTTGGTCAGGACTCTACCCTCTAAAGCAACAACTTTCAGCAAATGAAGCAGTGGAATAATGGCCCAAGGGTCATTGAAACCCTTCTGTCCTGTGTGGGGGCCTGGTTTGATCCTTGCTATGGGGCCTTTACTTCGCTATGTACGCCACTGATTGTAGTGCTCCGTTCTCCATATAGGTGCGGGTCCCAGCGGTAGGACCTGCACCTATAACACGATGGGGGCATATCCTAGCGATATGCCCCCATTGTCCATAATGAGACAACCCCTTTAAAGATACCCAAATGCAAGCTGTCTGCTATGGTGTTCTGGGATCATGACTGAGACAAATGCTCTTAGAGATATATCTATGGAGAACCGTGTAGTAGCACTATATGATCACACACAATTTTTAATGCAGTGGTTATCCAGCTGAAGTCAATAGGTAAAAAGTGTGGAAAACTGTAATGTATAGAAATTTTTGCTGCCTTGTGTGAACTACATTTTTAAACTCTTATTTTAATCTTCCATTCAGTTGTGTGGTGTAGCATCTTATATTCTTATATTTCGTAAAAAAAACTGACTGTACCCCGCATGAATTCCGTTTCTGTATTTCCGTTTTTCCGTTCCGTTGAAAGATAGAACATGTCCTATTATTGCCCACAAATCAAGTTCCGTGGCTCCATTCAAGTCAATGGGTCCGCAAAAAAAACTAAACACATACGGAAATGCATCCGTATGTCTTCCGTATCCGTTCCGTTTTATAATTACCTGTGGAGGACCTAGATTCTTTTTAAATATGGTCACCACATTTGCCTTACGCCAATCACTTGGCACTGTACCAGTTTCTAGAGAATCTCTAAAAATTATAAATAGGGGCACAGCAATGACTGAACTGAGCTCTTTAAGCACTCTTGGGTGTAATCCATCTGGACCCAGAGCCTTGTTCACATTTACCTTATTTACCTTATCTTGGACTATCTACAGTTATCCAATTGAGTATATTACTGGATGTACTAAAAGCCCCAGCACCACAGATATCAGCTTCTTTCTCTTCTTTTGTATATACAGAGCTAAAGAAAAACATTTAGTAACTCTGCCTTTTCCTTATCTTCAGTGAATAACCCCCCTTTACCAATATTTAGGGTCCTACCTGCTCAGACCTTGGTTTTTTAGCATTTATATATTTAAAGAATTTTGGGGGATTGTTTTGCTCTCTTTTGCCACCTGCTGTTTGTTTTGTATTTTTGCTAATTTTATCTACTTTTCACAGATTTTATTAAGCCTTTTGTAAACTTAAAACGCTACAGCTGACCCCTCAGATTTATATTTTTTAAATGCCCTTTTTTTTTGTCTTAGAAACATAGAATGTGTCGGCAGATAAGAACCGTTTGACCCATCTAGTTTGCCCAATATACTGAATACTATGCCGTTTTTACAGTAGCTTTAAGCCATAGGGGGTTTAATTTTAGCCATTTCTACTTGTTACCTAAAGAACAGCTCTTTCTTATTTCCTGTGATGTTATGTCCATGGGCGGAGCAGTGATAGGGGAGTGTCTATGTAACTAGCTGGATGGGAGGAGCTATAAACTACCTGGGTTTGTTAGGGGCAGTTATAGGGGATTGTCTATGTAACTAGCTGGGTGGGAGGAGCTATAAACTAGCTGGGCATTGTTAGGGGCGGTGCTAAAACTGAGGCAGAGAAAGTAGTGCATCATGGGTTTGGTTGGATACAGCAACAGGAAGTGCTACATACAGGATGGAAACAAACCAGACTGATTGGTTTACATGGTAAAAACTGGTGAGAAAAGTCTAAATTGTGTGAAAAATGGTGTCTCCCCATTGACAGATGTTGCTCTCAGCATGCAGGGAGAGAAAGAGCCATCCAGGGAGCATCAGACACCAAACCCAGCAGCGGGGACCAGGTAAGTATGATCTTCACCGCAGGTCGGCCACTCTGGAAGGTCTGAATTACTCCTGGATAACCACTTTAAGTGACATCTGATCATTTCTTATTGATCCAAATGCTTATACAACTAATAATAACTCTTGGATCAATAATGTATACGTCTGTGGTAAAAAGGCATTAGTGTTAAAATGGTGACGTGTAGTGATGGACGAACATCTGCCGGGACTGTTCGCGAACGCGATCAATTGTTCGCAAACCGCAAGTTCGCGGCGGGTCCCATTCATTTTAATGGCAGGCGAACCTGAAAAACCTTCAGCTCATATTTTCAGCCAAGAAATAATTACTAGAAGTGCACAAATAGTCCCACAACATGGACAGTGACATACCAGATGTATTATTCGAATTTGCGATCTCCATTCATTATTTTTTTCAATGCAAAATATCGGCAATATAATTTTTGCGTACGCGCATGCGCACACCAGTTATAATAATTTTTTCCAATACCGTTTGTCACTGTGTGTAGCAGAGGGAACGCAGCAAAACCGCAAACAAATGCTGCACTACCCAAATACACTATAAAGAAAGTATATTGGTATGTAACACCCCTGCTTCTATCCGTTTTTTTGGGGGGGCGACTGATATATCACACCAGTTATAATATTTTTTTCTAATTGCGTTTGTCCCTCTATATACCTGCGGTATCACAGCAGAACGCACACAACTGCTGCACAATACAAATCCACTATAATATGCTTTCTATGTTATAAAGTATATTATAAGTGTATCACCCCTCTGTACTGTACACCTATCGATAGCACACCTATGCCAGTCCTTAAAAGGACTTTTGTGCACCTATTAGCTAGCGTTTTTGTCCCTTACAGCCTGTCCCTGCTCCACACAGCAACCTCTCCCTACACTGATAAAAGACTGAATATAAAATGGTGGTCAGATCAGGTTTATTTATAAGGTAGGGGGTATGTCCATGAGCTGAAACATTTAAATTGGCTGTCCTGTACCACCTGATGGATGTGTCATGGGTCAAAGTTCTTCACAATGTAAAAGAATATGGCGGGCACGAATATCGCCATATGTTCGCATGTTTGACGAATCGCGAACGAGCAAAGTTTGCCGCGAACCAACCGCCGGGCGAACCACAAGGCCATCACTAGTGACATGGTGCTGTCTAGCAGCTCAAGACCTCAAGAAGAACCTTTTCTTGCTGACACACGTTCTCTAATGATGATAGATGACATCTCTTGTCCAGCAGGCTACTTCTAACGTATTGATCCGGATAGAGGAGGATGCAGTCTGCTGAAAGGCTAAAATTGATCTCCTAAGATTGGCATATTTTGGTACACCCTCCATACAAAAAAAGAACAAGCAAATTTTGTAGGAAAGTTCTTCAAAGCTGTTTCCAGACAAAAGTTTGCAGCCTGGGTGGATCCAAGGTGTTGATTAACATCTTCAATCACATCCAGTTTTCCTATGAGACAAAATGGTTGAATGATATTCCACATCGCAATCTTAGAGGGTATTTCTCTAAAATGTCATTATTGTTATCATGGGGCTGGAGATCACCTCAGTCATGTAACCTACTATGACATTTGGATAATCGCCAGCACGCTTCATCGAAGTTTCAGCAAAAAATAATTAGTTTGGAATGTATTCAGCCTTATCTTATCTGTATATTATTTCCGGTACTTTGTATGTCAGCAACAATGTATTTGAATGTGTCCTTCAGCTTAGCCCAAGGAGAGAATTTTCTTAGGTATGTTAGTGGATCCATGTGGATTGTGACCATTTTTATGGCAGTATGAACGAATCCGATGTAACCTTTTTTCATCATACATAACAAATAGAGATGAGCGAACTATTGGAAAATTTGATTTGGCTTCTTCACGGAATAAAAAAATAAAATAAAATTGCTTTGTGACAAATTACTTTGTCTCGTAGCGCATTTTTTTGAAAGTAGTGGGTGCAATGACAGGGAGCGGCATTCATGCCGCGGTCATACATGATTGCGGCATCTGATAGCAATAATCTGGTGTAAAATAAAAATAATTAATAAAATCATACTCACCCTCATCCATTTGCTTGCAAAGAGCCGGCCGCCGCCATCTTGATTGAAAATCTAGCGCAAAATCTTGCACGGTCCGTGATGACGTCAGCACGTCGGCTGGCGTGGTGACGTCATACTTCACCGCACACAGCATTTTGTACAAGACCTGCAATCAAGATGGCGGCAGCCGGCTCTTCGCACTCAAATGGAGGTAGGTAAGGTAAGTATGATTTTTTTTATTTTTTTTTACACAATTTCAGGGAAAATGCCCAAAGCACAAGGAAATTCGGCTTCACGGCGAATCAAATTTTCCCTGAAATTCTAATCGTATTCCACTTCGTGAAGTTCGATTCACTCAACACTAATAAGAAACTTTCATAATTGGTTCTGAGACCAGTCATACTAATCCATTCTGTTAGCTGTAGAGTTACTGTGCGTCCGTATTATTGGGAGGTCTAATTTATCGCTGTGTACTTAACCCCTTAAGGACACAGCCCTATTTCACCTTAAGGACCAGGCCATTTTTTGCAAATCTGACCAGAGTCACTTTAAGTGCTGATAACTTTAAAACGCTTTGACTTATCCAGGCCATTCTGAGATTGTTTTTTCGTCACATATTGTACTTCATGACACTGGTAAAATGAAGTCAAAAAAATTATTTTTTTTGCACCAAAAAATACCAAATTTAACAAAAATTTGGAAAAATTAGCAAATTTCAAAGTTCCAGTTTCTCTACTTCTGTAATACATAGTAATACCCCCAAAAATTTGGATGACTTTACATTCCCCATATGTCTACTTCATGTTTGAATTATTTTGGGAATGATATTTTATTTTTTGGGGATGTTATAAGGCTTAGAAGTTTAGAAGCAAATCTTGAAATTTTTCAGAAATTTACAGAAACTCAATTTTTAGGGACCAGTTCAGGTCTCAAGTCACTTTGCGAGGCTTACATAATAGAAACCACCCAAAAATGACCCCATCTAAGAAACTACACCCCTCAAGGTATTCAAAACTGATTTTGAATACGTTGTTAACCCTTTAGGTGTTGCACAAGAGTTATTGGCAAATGGGGAGGAAATTTGAGAATTTTATTTTTTTGTCTAATTTTTCATTTTAACCCATTTTTTCCACTAACAAAGCAAGGGTTAACAGCCAAACAAGACGGTATCTTTATTGCCCTGACTCTGCCGTTTACAGAAACACCCAATATGTGGCCGTAAACTACTGTACGGCCACACAGCGGGGCGTAGAGTGAAAGGTGCGCCGTTTGGTTTTTGGAAGGCTGATTTTTATGGACTGGTTTATTTACACCATGTCCCATTTGAAGCCCCCTGATGCACCCCTAGAGTAGAAACTCCATAAAAGTGACCCCATCTAAGAAACTACACCCCTCAAGGTATTCAAAACTGATTTTACATACGTCGTTAACCCTTTAGGTGTTGCACAAGAGTTATTGGCAAATGGCGATGAAATTTGAGAATTTCATTTTTTTGCCTAATTTTCCATTTTAACCCATTTTTTCCACTAACAAAGCAAGGGTTAACAGCCAAACAAGACTGTATCTTTATTGCCCTGACTCTGCTGTTTACAGAAACACCCCATATGTGGCCTGTAAACTACTGTACGGCCACACAGCGGGGCGTAGAGGGAAAGGTGCGCCGTTTGTTTTTTGGAGGGCTGATTTTTATGGACCGGTTTTTTGACACCAAGTCCCATTTGAAGCCCCCCTGATGCACCCCCAGATTATAAACTCCATAAAAGTGACCCCATCTAAGAAACTACACCCATCAAGGTATTCAAAACGGATTTTACAAACTTTGTTAACCCTTTAGGTGTTGCACAAGATTTAATGGAAAATAGAGATACAATTTCAAAATTTCACTTTTTTGGCAGATTTTCCATTTTAATTTTTTTTTTCCAGTTACAAAGCAAGGGTTAACAGCCAAACAAAACTCATTATTTATGGCCCTGATTCTGTAGTTTACAGAAACACCCCATATGTGGTCGTAAACCGCTGTACGGGCACACGGCAGGGCGCAGAAGGAAAGTAATGCCATACGGTTTTTGGAAGGCAGGTTTTGCTGGACTGTTTTTTTTTACACCATGTCCCATTTGAAGCCCCCCTGATGCACCCCTAGAGTAGAAACTCCAAAAAAGTGACCCCATTTTAGAAACTACGGGATAGGGTGGCAGTTTTGTTGGTACTAGTTTAGGGTACATATGATTTTTGGTTGCTCTATATTACACTTTTTGTGCGGCAAGGTAACAAGAAATAGCTTTTTTGGCAGCGTTTTTTATTTTTTTATTTACAACATTCATCTGACAGGTTAGATCATGTGGTAATTTTATAGAGCAGGTTGTCACGGACGCGGCGATACCTAATATGTATACAATTTTTTTTATTTATGTACGTTTTACACAATGATTTCATTTTTAAAACAGAAAAAATGTTTTAGTGTCTCCATAGTCTAAGAGCCATTGTTTTTTCAGTTTTTGGGTGATTATCTTAAGTAGGGTCTCATTTTTTGCGGGATGAGATGACGGTTTGATTGGCACTATTTTGGGGTGCATATGACTTTTTGATCGCTTGCTATTACACTTTTTGTGACGTAAGATGACAAAAAATGGCTTTTTTTACACCGTTTTTATTTTTATTTTTTTACGGTGGTCACCTGAGGGGTTAGGTCATGTGATATTTTTATAGAGCCGGTCGATACGGACGCGGCGATACCTAATATGTATACTTTTTTTTATTTATGTAAGTTTTACACAATGATTTCATTTTTGAAACAAAAAAAATGATGTTTTAGTGTTTCCATAGTCTAAGAGCCATAGTTTTTTCAGTTTTTGGGCGATTATCTTAAGTAGGGTCTCATTTTTTGCGGGATGAGATGACGGTTTGATTGGCACTATTTTGGGGTGCATATGACTTTTTGATCGCTTGCTATTACACTTTTTGTGACGTAAGATGACAAAAAATGGCTTTTTTTACACCGTTTTTATTTTTATTTTTTTACGGTGGTCACCTGAGGGGTTAGGTCATGTGATATTTTTATAGAGCCGGTCGATACGGACGTGGCGATACCTAATATGTATACTTTTTTTTTATTTATGTAAGTTTTACACAATGATTTCATTTTTGAAACAAAAAAAATGATGTTTTAGTGTTTCCATAGTCTAAGAGCCATAGTTTTTTCAGTTTTTGGGCGATTATCTTAAGTAGGGTCTCATTTTTTGCGGGATGAGATGACGGTTTGATTGTTACAATTTTGGCGTACATGGGACTTTTTTGATCACTTTTATTACCTTTTTTTGGGAAGTAAGGTGGACAAAATTTCAATTTCATCATAGTTTTTTATTTTTTATTTTTATGGCGTTCACCGTTCGGGTAAAGTAACATGACCGTTTTATAGATCAGGTCGTTACGGACGCGGCGATACCAAACATGTGTAGGGAATTTTATTTTTTTAATTTTTAATCAGTGATAAATGTGTTTTTTGATTTTTACCTTTTTTTCACTTTTTTTTTGACCCAGACCCACTTGGTTCTTGAAGATCCAGTGGGTCTGATGTCTGTATAATACAGTACAGTACAATATATATTGCACTGTACTATATTTTACTTACACTGAACAGATCTATGCTTTCAGCACAGATCTGTTCAGCACCATGGACAGCAGGACGCCTGAGAGGCGTCCTGTTGCCATGGGAACCTTCCCCGTCTGCTCAGTTATGGTCAGAACTGCGCAGACGGGGAAGGGTAAGGACGGGGCTCTGGGGGGGCTGTCTGGGGGCTCTCTCCCTCTCCATTGAGGGGCTGCAAAGGCACTGCAGCCCCCCGATCGGAGAGGGAGGGAGCTCCCTCTTACTGTTAACTTTTTCCATACAGCGGTCCGTACGGACCGCTGTATGGAAAGGGTTAAACGGCTGACATCGCATCACCGATGTCAGCCGTTTATACCAGGGTGCCAGCAATGTGCTGGCACCCTGGTATACCCACTGTACACCAACGATTACGCAATAGGAGGCGGGCGGGGGATCGCGATCCCGCCTGCCGCACCGCCCGCCTCCCGCACCGCCCCCACCGCCCGCAACACCCCCCCTGCACCTCCCACCGGGCTAAAATCATTCAGAGGTGCAGGGGGGGTAATAAATATATATTTTCGCCACACTAAAGTTTCTGATCGCCGCGGTCAGGGACCGCAGCGATCAGAAACTGCAGAAAGCGCAACAAACCGCAGGTCTGAATTGACCTGCGGTTTGTTGCGATCGCGGACATGGGGGGGTCACGGGACCCCCCCGCGCATTTAGCCGAGGTGCCTGCTCAATGATTTGAGCAGGCACCTTGTTCCGATCACAGCCGGCCGCACGGCAGTGATCGGAACAACACATGACGTACCGGTACGTCATGTGTCCTTAAGGACTCGGGAAACATGCCGTACCGATACGTCATGTGTCCTTAAGGGGTTAAGTGTGCAGTGCACCAATATTCATAACTAATCCGTTATGTTAGCTGTAGAGTTACTGTGTGTCAGTATTACAGGTCATTGATACCAGCAGGCCTAATTTATCGCTGTGTACATAACTGTGCAGTGCACCAAGATTCATAGCTAATCTGTTCAATTGGCTGTAGAGTTACTGTGCATCAGTATTACAGGTCATTGATACCAGATAAGTGTGAAGTCCACCCATATTCATAGCTAATCCATTGTGTTAGCTTTGGAGTTAGGCCTCGTTCACACTTCAGTGTTTGGTCAGTGATTTCCATCAGTGATTTGTGAGCCAAAACCAGAAGTGGAGCCTCCACAGACATGAGGTAGAAGGGAAAGATCTGCTCCTGTTCTGTGTTTAGAGCCGCACCTGGTTTTGGCTCACAAATCACTGATGGAAATCACTGACTAAACACTGAAGTGTGAACGAGGCCTTACTGTGTGTCAGTATTACCGGTCACTGTTACTGACAGGTCTAATTTACCGCCGTGTACATAACTGTGCAGTGTACCAAAATTCATAGCTAATTCGTTCTGTTACTGCTATAGTTGTTATACACTATAGCCAACAGACAGTTGCCTGGGCCCTCCAAAGGAATGTGCAGTGGCAGAAATTATGCTGCTGGCACAAGTAGCAGCAGAAGAAGGGGTGGTAGAAGCAGCCACTACAACAAGCCGGAGCTGCCAGTGTCATCCATTGGTCGTGTTTTGACCAACAATCCAGCTGTACTGGAATGGTTGACTCGCTCTTCACATTCATCTCAAGTTACAACAGATACACACAGTCAGGAATCAGTGGGTTCCTCTGACATCACGCTTAGTTGGCATGGCCCAGGAACTGACTCTGTGCCATCACCTGTCCTGAACAAGCCTCTTGCTTTTGCTCCTTCATCTGTTAGCCAAGTACAGTATGCCGCCGGCTCTGCTTTACAGTGATGATGACCTTTGTGAGGACAGTCAGCAGTTACAGGCCAGCCCAGACTTAGAGGAGAGGTCCGCTGCGGACTCCTTTAGGCGTGCAACTACCGATGATGACAGTCGGGTAGGAGCACATCAACAAAACCAAAGGTCCAGGTCTGCGCTTCTAAGGAGATATAATTGGAAAACGCCTTGTAGAAGGAAAAGCGCAGTTAATTCATATCCCACGCTGAAACTTCCCCACAAGCACACGCCACACTGCCGACCAACTGCCGACCGACTTTATTTTTATCTGCTATTGGGTGGGAGCACATGTTGCGAGAGGTCAGGGACGCACGCAAGAGACAGGTGAGGGTGAGACAAGTGACTTGCAAACATATGTAGATGATGATGTATCCGATCGCACATGGGAGCCGAGTGAAGAGGGGGCATCGTCATCATCAGGGGGCGGGGGTGGCAGCATGCAGAAGCGGGAGATCTGGCCACCAGTGAGGAACGCTGCACACTAGCAATGCACGAGTTCATAAAAGCAGCGGCAAGCAGGCATCACACAGTGGTGGAGGAAAACTGCGATACTCGGCAGTGTGGGAATATTTCACACAGTCACTAGGGGGTGTTAGCGAGGCGCTATACAGGATGTGTGGACAGAAGGTGAGGCATGGCCAGGTTGCTAATGTTAGCACGACGGCCCTGCGTCAACGCATGGAATGTCAGCATAAAGTGGTGTGGGAAAACTGTGCCGTTCATTTAGTCTTACAGCCAATCTCCCATTGGTCCATACCCCTTCTCCAGCAGTTAGGGCTCATCAACGTCAGCAGAAGGAAGCTGTTGTTCCTTCCATCAACTTCAATATCGTCTATTGCTCCTGATTAGGGATGAGCGAATTGACTTTGGATGGTACAGCTAAAGTCCATTTGAAAAAAACTTTGTTGTAATACTGTACGGAGTTCCTGCTCCATACAGTATTAGAATGTATTGGCTCCGTGGAGCCGAAGTTGTACGAGACTTTGTGTAATAAATTAATTATTACTGTAAAAATCTTGGTACCGAACTTGGGTTCGGTTCCAATGTACGAAAATTCTGGAGTGTCTTAAAGGGGTTGTGCCACTAATATAAATGTAGCCTGCCTTTCCTCAAAACCGTCTTATTCTAGTTATTAGCCTACCAGTGCACCCTGTGGCAAACCTGTTTTGAGATGTAGTTGCTGTTGGTTACGTCCTGCATTGGAGCCTTACAATGTGGCATTGGTAAGAACAAGGGGTGTGGTTAGTGTCACATGATCTGCTGATGTCAGGACACGGCTCACTGCCCTAGTGCCTGACGGGACAGCAGATACATGACAATTCAGGAAGCAGGATTCAAGCATGGGGGATAGGAGAAAACTGCAAATGAGGGAAATTTGAAAAAGAAATCAAGCAGGAATGAGAGCCAGAGTAATGGATGGAAATACACTTTAGAGTAAAAAGTAGCTTATGGCACAGTTTTTTTTAGTTTTCAAGGGTTGTCCAGGATTTTGATATTGATGTCCTATCCCCAAGAAAGTATCAGATTGACAGGTGTCCAGCAGCCTGCACCTCCTGTGATCGTCTGTTACCTTGTAAGCTACTACACAGTAACCACACAGCTGCGTCCAATGTGGAGTGGATGGAGCTGGTAACTGCAGTACTGCAGACCCCTGCAAATCATCAGGCCATCAATATCAAAATCTCAAAAATAGTCACCAAAAACTATATTTAGGACCTTTTAACTCCAGCAGTTGATAAGCCTGCTCCACCGAATGTGCTAAAGGGGATATTGTGGCCATAGCAAGCGATGGCATATACTGACACTAGGATATGTTGTCACTTGCTGATCAGTGACAGTCTTAGCATGGCAGAATATGTCATATATATTGCCAATGTTATTACACACAACCCAAACCCAAACACATTTGGTTATACCTTATTTTATTTATTTAAAATAATACACAACATAGAGAGTGGAGTTAAAGGCCAAGGCCTGTTTATTAACTTAATAAATAACATTATAACTTCAAGCATAATCATAACAAAGTCCAGTCATAGACTCGGACTTACCTTCAGCAGTACAAACAAATGTACACATAAGCAAGTCCATCCCTATATCGGGGACGACTATCCTTACCACCCACAGCGCCATGACCGTTTACCATATTATCATACTTGACAAAAATTGGGAGGGCGGGCGGGGGACGAACGCTCCACTTGACACGCAGATAACTCCAAAAGGCACCGCTGCCTGCAGCTCCCCATTTTTATTTCAAAATAGCGGCCTCCAGAGACCAATCAGGGCCTATCTCCAAGTCCCCTGCAAAACTGCCCTAGCATCCTCACAGGCCCACCTAAAAACCAATCATACTCCGGTTACTGGGCAAAGCACCTCTGCCCAGTAACCTTAACCAAAACAGCGGGAAAACCTCCCGCCTGAATCCTCCTAATCTGCCTAACAACCTCAACCCCAGCACCCAGGGTCAAACAAAGTTCATCTGGCCTAATGCCAATTCAGCCATGGATCCCCCTCCTAATGGTCCGGGGGCTATTCATGGCAGAATATGTCATATATATTGCCAATGTTATTACACACAACCCAAACCCAAACACATTTGGTTATACCTTATTTTATTTATTTAAAATAATACACAACATAGAGAGTGGAGTTAAAGGCCAAGGCCTGTTTATTAACTTAATAAATAACATTATAACTTCAAGCATAATCATAACAAAGTCCAGTCATAGACTCGGACTTACCTTCAGCAGTACAAACAAATGTACACATAAGCAAGTCCATCCCTATATCGGGGACGACTATCCTTACCACCCATCCGGCCCGAAGCCGCTTCCCAGAAGTGGCAAGGGCCCCACCCCACCCACAGCTAATTCAATCATAGCCTGTAGGTTTAAATTAAAAATATCATAACCGATGTCCGACAAATGAACCCCGTCCCGAAAAAACAGACCAGCCTCTCCACTCTCAAGATCCACATGCCTAAAAGAAAAACCCCCAACTGACGGCATAAACTTAGCCATAACCCTATTTATCCGCTTCCTTACTTTGTCCTTAAACTGCTGCCCAGCACATAACCTCCAGCACCTCCTTGGAATAATTTCAGAAAAAATTAACTTAGTGAGGGGGAGAAATCTGCTGAGTTCCAACATGGACTGCTTCATCCGGAAGATCAGGTGCATGGTATCTCCTCCACCGATGTCATTCCCTCCTAAATGAACGATTAAGACATCTGGCGGGGGAAGAACATCATACAACTGCAGTACTAAATCCAACAAACCTGACCATCGAAGACCCCGCACACCGTTCCAGTGCAACTTGACAGCGTCTTCTTGCAAAGACAAATTGAGTCCGTAACATCGATCTGCGGCCCTCCTACTCGCCCAGTGTACAAAAGAGTGGCCCAGAATCCAAACCGACAAACCTGAAACTAGAATAAATTACTCAATTAATAAATGCGGTCTAACATACAATTGATAACGATTGGAAGACCAACGCCCGATCCGTTGTATTACGGATTCATGCAAACCTGCTTGCGCCGCTGACGTTGCTGCCCCAATCCGAAAGGAATGTGAAGAAAAATACCTATCATTCAACTGCAGCATCTTTAAGCATTTTGACAAAACAGCCCTAAATTGAAATTGCGACAGCGGTGACAAGTCCTGATGCGCAAAAAAGGATGTCCCCGCCCCATCAGGGCGATAAGCCAGATAGCGCTTCACCGCCTCTACTGGACATATACCTTTCTCTTGGATTGCCCCATTTCTCAACCTGCAACCCTTACCATCCCGATCCGTCTTTGACTTACGAATAAAAATCAATAACATTGAATCAATAACTACCACATCCCTCCGTGACAATCCCCCTCCGCTATACCTGGACCTGGGCAACAATTCCCCAATCCGCAAAGCCGCAAAAAACATTACAACAAAAGCTGCCTTAAACAACACCGATTCGAACTTATCAAAACACAACAACTCAGCCGCATCACATAACTTCAATAATATCCCTGGCGTAATAGGACACCTCCCATCCTGCAAAACACCGCCAGCCTTATACCCCTTCAACAACTGCCGCACCACGAAAACCTCCGATAACGCCTTGCACCCACATGCCTTAAGAAAAAACAAAACTCCCGCTAAAACCTTGCAAACAGACGCATAAGCTAACTTTTCTTCAAACAAGCTCAAACAGAAGGACAACGCCACAGCATCATTAACCCCCAGAAGCGACCAAGACCTACCGTTCATAAAACGCTCCCACCTCTGCCATGACGACAAATAACTCCTCCAAGTCACACTCGCCACCGAACGTCTCAACAGCTCCCAAACTACCGCCAAATCAGCCCCCATAGGTGCTCCGGACAGGGAATCCCTAAAGCATCTGCCCACGGAACCAAGCTGAAGAAACGCTGCATCTGTGAACGGGATAACGCATCAGCAATGTCATTATTAATACCCGGGATATGCACCGCTTTTATCCAAATATTCCAACGCAAACAAACAAGCACTAAATGCCTCAACAATTTAACTACTAGCGGATTCTTTGACGACAGACAATTAACCGCAAACATCACCCCTTGATTATCCGTATGCAACCTGATGCGCTTATTCCTAAAGAAACTACCCCATAAAATCAACGCCACCACCACCGGAAAAAGCTCAAGTAAAACTAAATTTTTTAAAACGCCATTCCTCACCCAGGACTCGTGCCAAGCCTCTGAACACCAATGCCCCTCCCAAAATGCCCCAAAACCTACACTCCCTGCTGCGTCTGTAAATAAATTCAACTGAGGGGCATCCACAAACTCCTCCTGCCACATAGAGCGACCATTAAAACTCCCCAAAAAATCCAACCATAACTTCAGATCATCCTGTGCGTCACTGTCCAAATTCACATGAAAACTAGGATTCTTGATACCTGCAATTCTCTGTGACAGCTGCCTGCAAAACACCCGCCCCATGGGCATTACCCTACAACAAAACGCCAACAAACCTAATAAAGACTGAACCTCCTTCACAGTAACCGAACGACGTAACAAAACTCCTTGAATCAAACCCGCCACCTTCTGCACCTTCTCCCTTGGCAACCTCACCTCCCCTAAACCTGAATCTATAATAATACCCAAATACTCAATACAACAAGATGGCAAGACAGTTTTCTCAACAGCTAACGGAACACCAAACTCCCTACATACCTTAAAAAACTCCCCCAAAACCTCAGAACATGCCGAATCCCCTGGAGGCCCCACAAATAAAAAATCGTCTAAGTAATGAACTACACCTCCCTTCATAGCCCGGACTGAAACTACCCACTCTTAAAAAGACGAGAATGCCTCAAAATAAAAACAAGAAATAGAGCAGCCCATCGGCAAACATTTGTCAAAATAAAACCTATCCTTAAAATAAAAGCCCAGAGACTTGACATCCGCCTTGGCCAAAAGAGCCCCCACACCAAACGACTTTACCAGTCACACAGCAGCATCAAAAGTAGAATAACACACTCTAGATAAAGAACTATCAATTTCATCATTCAAAGAACCACCAAACGGGTAAGATAAATGATGAATCATTCTGAATGAATTAGGTTCCTTTTTAGGAACCACCCCCAGAGGAGATAACCTCAAATCTTCAAAGGGGGGCTCCACAAAAGGACCCGCCACTCTACCTGCTAAAATTTCCGCCCTCACCTTCTCCTCTACAACATGCGGGTATTGCTCAACTGACGGCAGATTCCTCACAATCTCACAGCCCTGCCCAGAAAATGGCGGTATAATGAAACCTTCTGAAAAACCCGAAATTAACAAATCAGCTATCTGCCGGTTTGGGTACCGACCTAACCAGGGTAGCATGCTCTCCAATTTTACTGGAGTCAACGCTTTTCTGAAAAAACTCTTTTGCCGACGGCTGCGCCGGCAAACTGGCTTTCTTAAAACATCTAGACATTGGGTGGCCAGCCCCACAGAAAGCACACTCGTGCTTGTATTTACATGTGGCGGGCCACTTACAATGTGATTCATTATACGCAAAACATACCCCACGCTTCATTACACTTGTAGAAGGAGAAGCCGTCTTTGGCACCGCAACCGGTCTCTGCGGTAATAATAAATTGAGCCATAAGCCCACATGTTTAGTACCCCAACGCAACTGCGGATATACCGCCATTTTCTGCCGAAAATTTTCATCATATTGGAACCAGCCAAAACCACCAAAGTTCTTGTATGCTTCCAATACTATATCCACATGTTGAAACAGACCTGAACACTTCTCCGGCTGCTTCTCACCCACCACACTAGCAAAAATGCAAAACGCCTGAAGCCAATTGTGAAAAGATCTAGGAATGGGACGCTTCCTCTCCTCCTCTGATTTATCATCCCTGCGCTCCATTTTAACAATAAAATCCTTAGAGGCAGGGAGGAGAGACAAAATATCAATGAAATCACCATTCCAGATCCTTTCCCTAATTGCTGCAGACAGGTGAAAACCCAGCGGAGAGATAGAACATGGCATCACTTCTCTAAAACAGTCCTCTGCTATACCCTTAGCACGAGCCCGCACAGGGACAGACAGAGGCTCTATCACGCTATCCCCCTCCCCCATCCCCAAACCGTCAGCTGGCAGCCAGGCAGAAGAGACATTACCCAATAAACCACCAGCCGCAGCAGGGGACGAGGGGGGCTGAACCCGGGGGTGGCCAGACACCAGCCCCTGCAAAGAAGACAGCACTAAAGACAGCGAGGATATTACTGGAGCAAGTTGCCCCGGCCACTCACCAGACTGTTGCACCGGTCCAGGTAGGGATGCCACCGCTGTCTGCGAACTGGTCCCAGGAAGTCCTCCTGCTGCACCTCCAGCCCAGCCACCAGCCGGCTGGCTTTCCGCGATCCCGCTCCCAGGCCCCTCCGCACCCTGAGACTCCAAGCCAAGAGCCCCCAGGGGGGAGTTAGAAGCCTGCGTTGCCGCCACATGTCCAGAAGCCGGAAGCCGCACACTGGGTGACGTCATCTCCCGGCGCCCTCTCGCGATGCCGCCCACCAGGCTCCTGTTCCCGCGAGATCTCGGCCGCTCCTGCGCAGACGGGGAGGGAGAATATCTTCTGTTGGCCCGCCGGCTCCTCCGCAGACGCGACTCCCGGACCGCACCAGCCTCCACCGGATCCTCCGCTCGCATCGCCACAGGAATCACCCCGTCCACACTCCGGACCGCTTCAGGCACAGGTGGCAGCATGGCAAACGGTACTGCAGGCAACCCCGACGGAACCAGCTCCGGAGCTCTCAGACGCAGAAGGCATTCTCCGATCCAGGCAGGAGCTCCATCCTCCACCGCACGGCTCGCCAACTCCTCTATTAACGCCTCCATCAGGTAACAGCAGCTGGGACGAACGCTCCACTTGACACGCAGATAACTCCAAAAGGCACCGCTGCCTGCAGCTCCCCATTTTTATTTCAAAATAGCGGCCTCCAGAGACCAATCAGGGCCTATCTCCAAGTCCCCTGCAAAACTGCCCTAGCATCCTCACAGGCCCACCTAAAAACCAATCATACTCCGGTTACTGGGCAAAGCACCTCTGCCCAGTAACCTTAACCAAAACAGCGGGAAAACCTCCCGCCTGAATCCTCCTAATCTGCCTAACAACCTCAACCCCAGCACCCAGGGTCAAACAAAGTTCATCTGGCCTAATGCCAATTCAGCCATGGATCCCCCTCCTAATGGTCCGGGGGCTATTCATTCAGACTAGAGCTAAGGGAATGCAGTAGTATGTGTAGTGCATTGAGCCTGCAGGGGAGGTGATGGGAGGAGAGAGCAGGGAGGATAGGAGTAGTTTCAGTGGCATGTACTCACGGTCCTCACCCTGATGCTCCCTGGGCCGTGCAAAGATGGGAGGGCAAACCCTTTCTTCCCTCAAGGCATACCCTGAGCTTTTGGGGCATCCTGCCTGGTGGGGACTGGGGTGCCCTTAAATGGGTTGTCCCACTTCATTAAATAGGTTTTATCTAATTTATTTACCCCCACAGAACATATCTTCCTATCTATGTCATAATCAAAAAGCTACCTTTCTTACAAAAAATCCTGTTATGCGATCCCTTTGTTGATTTCGGTATCCCATGGATACGGCCTCTTTCATCCGGCCGCATCGCTGTGCCGTGCCTGCGCACAACAGCTGAACAAGTACTCGGGCCGCCTCTCCATTCCTACGAGTACGCGCACGTCCGCGCATGCGCAAATACAGGAGGCGGGTGCCGGAATCAAATAGCCGGCACCCGACCTCTATGACAGGGAGCGGCACCTTAGGGGTTAACTGCCGCTGATCGCATCCCCCTATCATAGAGGTCGGGTGCCGGCTATTTCACTCCGGCACCCACCTCCTGCATTTGTATTAACATTGGTGGCGCAGTGCGCCCCCCCCCCCCCCCCAGTATAATAAACATTGAGTGCGGCCCCCCCCAGTATAATAAACATTGAGTGAGGCCCCCCCATGTATAATAAACATTGAGTGCGGCCCCCCCCCCCCAGTATAATATACATTGAGTGCGGCCCCCCCCCCCCAGTATAATAAACATTGGTGGCGCAGTGGGAAGTGCCAATGAGGGTTAAAAAAAAAAAAAATTAACTCACCTCCACCAATTGATCATGCAGCTGCCGGTCTCCTGTTCTTGCTTCAGGACCTGTGGTGACGTCACTGAGCTAATCACATGGTCCATTACCATGGTGATGGATCATATGATGTACCATCTGATGACCACAGTGATGTCACCACAGGTCCTTTCACAGGTCCTAAAGAAAGAACAGGAGACCGGCAGCTGCGCGATCAATTGGAGGAGGTGAGTTAATTTTTTATTAATTTTTTTAACCCTCAATGGCACTTCCCACTGCGCCACCAATGTTTATTATACTGGGGGGGGGGGGGGCCTCACTCAATGTATATTATACTGGGGGGGGGGCGCACTCAATGTATATTATACTGGGGGGGCGCACTCAATGTATATTATACTGGGGGGGCGCACTCAATGTATATTATACTGGGGGGGCGCACTCAATGTATATTATACTGGGGGGGCACACTCAATGTATATTATACTGGGGGGGGCCGCACTCAATGTTTATTATACTGGGGGGGGGGGACCTCACATACATTGTCGGCTCTATGTGGATGACTCATCCACATGAACGAGCACGCAAGGACTGAGCTCTCAGGGTGAGTCATGAGGAGGCGTGGCCTTCACTCAACTACAGGAGCCAAACCAGGAAGTTATCAGGACATCTACTGCTGGTAAGATTGAAAAAGCAAAGTGGGACAACCCCTTTAATGTTAGGTAGATGAATGCATGGCAGGAGGGCAGATGGAGGGCCCAGCATTTGATGGAGGCAATGACCAGGCCCATTTGGTTATAATAAATAGAGTCTCTCTTTTACTGAATAGATGATGGGAGTTACCTAGAAATGAATGTGGCAGGCACAGTTCTGAGGTTTATAAAAGAGCAGGAGTCTCCCAAAGGTTGTATATAGGAGGTCGCAATGATGGTAGTTGTCCTACCTGAGTCTCTCTCTAGATACACTATGCAATCTTCCCAAATTAACCACAGATGTGCACACCCTCTATATCAGGGGAGGACTGGCAGCCTTAGTCCTGGGGGGCAAATCTAGTCAAGTGGCCCATTTTTAGCCCCGCCCATCATTAAAAGCCCCTCCTACATATAATAGGCCACTCCCAACACACACTGTACAGCTGACATTTTATAGTTGCGGCCTGTCTCTACACATCATACGGAGAGGGGAGGTCTGTCCTGGCTGCACTGCCTGCTTATATAACAAGCTACAGCCAGGAAGCTCCTCCGCTCTTCTCCCTACCCTGATCCTGCTCAAGGCCTGTGGTTCCCCCCACCATCTGCCACCCGCCCGTGGCCTGCTGCCCCCTTTCGTCATCCTCACCCAGTTCTGAATCCTCCTTCTGCAAATGGCAGGAGGAGGGGCCGGAGCATCTCCTCTCCTACATAGCGCCACATACCTCTTACATCCAGTGATGTCACCTTTGTTGTAGACGTTCTCTTTCCTCATCTTCTCCATTCAGACCAGACCGCCATGATGATTTTTCTGCCATCTCCCTTCACTGCAGAGATTGAGAAACAGACATTAGTTTCCTGCCACCCCCAATACTATACTGCAGAAACAGTCCCCCTGGAAATACAAACTACCACACAGATAGTGCCCCCAATACTGTACCCGCTATGCCCCCAATACTATACTGCAGAAACAGTCCGCCTGGAAATACTACTACCCCACAGATAGTGCCCCCTTAAACAATTATTGGCACACAGCGCTCTAAAAAATAACTGCGCCCAGACACTAATAGTATAAAGATAATGTCCCCCAAAAATAATTGTGCTAAGCTGATACTATGCCAGGGTGCCCCCAAAGTAACAATGCTCCCCAAAATCCCACCAATAGAAATAATTCTCTGCCAGAGCACACTTAGTAGTAATAATGCCCCTATAGTGCCCTAGTAATCATGTTCTTCATAGCCCCTAGTAGTAGTAAAGCTCCCCATAATACCCCCTAGTAGTACTAATTTTCCCTATAATATGACAGTACATGAAATACCCCCGCTTAGTGCCCGCAGTTGAGCTAATGTCCCCATAATGTATGCCAGTATAAAATACCCCTATATAGTGCCCCAGTAAATGCCCTCATACTGCTCCTCTCCCCCTTCCCCATAGTGTCCCCATAATATGCCAGTAAAAAAATGCCCCTTAGTGCCCCCAGCAGATGCCCCTATAGTGCTCCTCTCCCCCACAATGTACCAGTAAAAAAATGCCCCTTCTTAGTGCCACCATATGCCCCAATAGTGCTCCACTCCCCCATAGTGCCGCTCTCCCCTATAGTGCCTTCCATAATGTGCCAGTAAAAAATGCCCCTTAGTGCCACCAAATGCCATAGTGCCCCCCAAAATGCCATAGTGCCCCCCATAATGTTCCAATACAAAAGGCCCCTTTAGAGCCCCCACTTCCCCATAGTGCCCCCAAATAATGCCCCTATAGTAGCACCAGATGCCCCATAGTGCTGCTCTCCCCTATAGTGCCCCCCAGAATGTGCCAATAATAAAAAAAAGCCCCTTTAGAGCCCCCAGTTACCCCCATAGTGCTCCTCTCCCCCATGGTGCCCCCGCATAATGTGCCAGTAAGAAATGCCCCCATAGTGCCAGCTCCTCCAATAGTGCCAGCTCCCCCAATAGTGCCAGCTTCCCCAATAGTGCCAGCTCCCCCTATAGTGCCCCCCATAGTGCCAGCTCCCCCTATAGTGCCCCCCATAGTGCCAGCTCCCCCTATAGTGCCCCCCCATAGTGCCAGCTCCCCCTATAGTGCCCCCCCATAGTGCCAGCTCCCCCTATAGTGCCCCCCATAGTGCCAGCTCCCCCTATAGTGCCCCCCATAGTGCCAGCTCCCCCTATAGTGCCCCCCCATAGTGCCAGCTCCCCCTATAGTGCCCCCCATAGTGCCAGCTCCCCCTATAGTGCCCCCCCCCCATAGTGCCAGCTCCCCCTATAGTCCCCCATAGTGCCAGCTCCCCCTATAGTCCCCCCCATAGTGCCAGCTCCCCCTATAGTCCCCCCCCATAGTGCCAGCTACCCCTATAGTCCCCCCCATAGTGCCAGCTCCCCCTATAGTCCCCCCCCCCCATAGTGCCAGCTCCCCCTATAGTCCCCCCCATAGTGCCAGCTCCCCCTATAGTCCCCCCCCATAGTGCCAGCTCCCCCTATAGTCCCCCCCATAGTGCCAGCTCCCCCTATAGTCCCCCCCATAGTGCCAGCTCCCCCTATAGTCCCCCCCATAGTGCCAGCTCCCCCTATAGTCCCCCCATAGTGCCAGCTCCCCCTATAGTCCCCCCCATAGTGCCAGCTCCCCCTATAGTCCCCCCCCCATAGTGCCAGCTCCCCCTATAGTCCCCCCCCATAGTGCCAGCTCCCCCTATAGGCCCCCCCATAGTGCCAGCTCCCCCTATAGTCCCCCCCCATAGTGCCAGCTCCCCCTATAGTCCCCCCATAGTGCCAGCTCCCCCTATAGTCCCCCCCATAGTGCCAGCTCCCCCTATAGTCCCCCCCATAGTGCCAGCTCCCCCTATAGTCCCCCCCCCCCATAGTGCCAGCTCCCCTTATAGTCCCCCCCATAGTGCCAGCTCCCCCTATAGTCCCCCCCATAGTGCCAGCTCCCCCTATAGTCCCCCCCATAGTGCCAGCTCCCCCTATAGTCCCCCCCCATAGTGCCAGCTCCCCCTATAGTCCCCCCCCATAGTGCCAGCTCCCCCTATAGGCCCCCCATAGTGACAGCTCCCCACAGTGCCCCCCATAGTGCCAGCTCCCCCTATAGTGCGCCCCATAGTGACAGCTCCCCTTATAGTGCCCCCCATAGTGCCAGCTCCCCCTATAGTGCCAGCTCCCCCTATAGTGCCCCCATAGTGCCAGCTCCCCCTATAATGCCCCCCATAGTGCCAGCTCCCCTTATAGTGCCCCCCATAGTGCCAGCTCCCCCTATAGTGCCAGCTCCCCCTATAGTGCCCCCATAGTGCCAGCTCCCCCTATAATGCCCCCCATAGTGCCAGCTCCCCTTATAGTCCCCCCCATAGTGCCAGCTCCCCCTATAGTCCCCCCATAGTGCCAGCTCCCCCTATAGTCCCCCCCATAGTGCCAGCTCCCCCTATAGTCCCCCCCATAGTGCCAGCTCCCCCTATAGTCCCCCCCATAGTGCCAGCTCCCCCTATAGGCCCCCCCATAGTGCCAGCTCCCCCTATAGTCCCCCCCCATTGTACCAGCTCCCCCTATAGTCCCCCCATAGTGCCAGCTCCCCCTATAGTCCCCCCCATAGTGCCAGCTCCCCCTATAGTCCCCCCCATAGTGCCAGCTCCCCCTATAGTCCCCCCCCATAGTGCCAGCTCCCCCTATAGTCCCCCCCATAGTGCCAGCTCCCCCTATAGTCCCCCCCATAGTGCCAGCTCCCCCTATAGTCCCCCCCATAGTGCCAGCTCCCCCTATAGTCCCCCCCCATAGTGCCAGCTCCCCCTATAGTCCCCCCCCCATAGTGCCAGCTCCCCCTATAGGCCCCCCATAGTGACAGCTCCCCACAGTGCCCCCCATAGTGCCAGCTCCCCCTATAGTGCGCCCCATAGTGACAGCTCCCCTCCCCCCTATAGTGCCAGATCTCCGCCCCCCCCCCCCCATAGTGCAGATCTCCGCCCCCCCCCATAGTGCCAGATCTCCGCCCCCCCCCCCCCATAGTGCCAGATCTCCGCAAAGAAGAAAAAAGAAGAAAATATACTTACCTCCATCAGCAGCGTGTGCTGCCGGCTCAGGCGTCGCGATGATAATGACGTCATCGCGCTTCCTGAGCCGGCCTCTGATAGGCTGCAGGCATTAGTGCCTGCGGCCTATCAGAAGAACAGGGGAGGGACACGCCTCTCCCTCCCCTGCCCCACAGCCCAGCTGCAGCGCAATTACATCCAGGGCCGCGCCGCCTGTGGTGATCGGCGGTGCGGCCCTGAAGAATAAAAAAATTTTATTTATTTTTTTAGACGGGCGGCCTGGGGGCAATTGCCTCCCTGCCCCCCGGCCCAGTCCGCCCCTGCTCTATATACATTCGGCAGTCCCCAGTCTGCAGGGTGCAGTCTTAGATTGGGTAGATAGTCCATCTCAGAAGAGTAGCAGGTGCCTGAAGCATATAATCTTTAGCACAAGCAGTAAAGTCTATTACCATAAATGCGCATTTACCTTACTGTCTCAGTCTAGCGTGATCTTAAAATGGTTCTCAACATTCTGTATGTATGTGCAATGCTTTCTTTCTCTCTGGGAGCAATCCTTAATAAAGTTGGTTTCTGGCGGTTCTCCACTCTCACTAATGTGCTTTTCCTGGATAAAGCTTCTCTTTAGGCCTGTTTCATAGCGGCACACATACATAGGTATTTACTCTTGACTGTTCACTAGTAGACTCTGTAGATATCCCAGCAGGTCCAGCCCGTTTCCTGGCAATTAAACTAAGACTGCCAGGTTAACTATTTCCCACCTTTGTATTACTTTTTGGGATTCACAGTGCAAAAATCATCATCACAATAAACATTAAATAGTGGCGAACCTAAGTATCAACTATTTAACAATAAATCACAGTATTAACCCTTTAGCAGTGAACCACTGGTTCACTGCAGGAGCAACATGTCTACACATTGACACAACCATTCAGATAATGTACAGCTATAGTAGAGTCAACACACATACATAACTACATGTAGATGCCTTATCTAAACTAGTTGTGTTAAGCTGACACCTTCAGTCGCTTTTCAATGGCTTTTGTTACAGGATATCCTTATAAGTTAAGACATTTGAATTAACTCTTATACATCTGCAGGTACTGGAACTCAGCCACTGAAATAGAACTGAGTTGCAGTGCTCTACGAAATGCCTTCCCCTCCCTCCACTTGTTAATCAGTGAGTACCCCTGTACTCCAAACAATCCTCAAGCGATGATATATCCTAGCGCTATGCTGTCACTCACTATGGTTGTAATATCCCTAAAGCATATTTAGACGTTATTGGAATTTATTGAAGATATTGTAGTGATTTGCATATAAGGTCCACAAGTAAACTACAGCAGATGCCTCTGAGCTTTCCAACTTGAGAGTAGCTAGTAGTTTCTTAGACACTTGCATACACTACTGTAATATAGTCACTTATACAGGACTCTGTCCAAGCAAGCCCCTAAGATCACTGCGGGCAATTTTTGAGCCCAGTCCACTCTGTTAGGCTAGTTTCACACTAGCTCTAAAATGATCCGGCGGAAGTTCCGGTAGAGGAACAGCTTGCCAAAGTTCATTGTATCCGACATTGCCAGATTCTACCTTTCCCTGTCGGGGCCCAATGACTATAATGGGACCCACCAGGGATCCGGCTTGTTTCCGGCATTAGTGCCGGGATTCGGTCAGACACAAAATGATGCTGCAGCAATATTTGGTTGAATCTCGGCACTAATGCTGGAAACAGGCTGGACCCCCGCCAGGTCCCATTATCAGGACCCTTCCAGCTATACCGGATGCGATGAACTCCAGCAGGCTGTTCCTCTTCCGTAACAGCTTGCCAGATCATTTTAGCGCTAGTGTGAAAGTAGCCTTACCGGGGGAACCAATTTACTACCGACTCTTTACTAACATGAGTTCTTACACCTGGTATTATCTACTTGTACAAGTTTTTGGGACTGCAGAAGCTTCCCGTCTGTAATCATTTATCATCATCATTTGGAAATAATAAACCGCCCGTGTTTATACTGGCTGTCCTATGTTACTGCTCTCTCGACAGCAATCTGCAGAGTGATAAAGGAATTCCAGAATCTGACTCACAGCGAGCAGAACAATAAATAATTAATATTCTCATCTATCTATTTCGCAATTCGTTACATACGGCGCAGAGTAAACGCTAGGAGTCCCTCGCCTCCATCTCTAGTGGCGAGACGGCTCCACAACAAGAAAAATAAACAGTAATGCAAATATGTAAGGGGCTTACGTAATGTACATAAGCAGGCGAGCATCTCGCAAGTTACATAGCTGCACTTTGTGGATCCTCAGCTGTAGATGTTTTTTATGGTTATGGTTACACTTTTTATGGTTCTGCAATTTTAGACCCAGATTCATTGTGGTGGAGAGTCAGGTTTTAGGGTGTCCAGCTGAATTTAACCTCAGTCTATGCCATTCCCTAAACTATGGGGAGTATTCTATGATTGTAGATAATGGGGAAAACAGAAAAAAATGCATTTTAATTGCAAGATGTGAATCAGAAATTATAGCATAAAGCTGTGCATTATTGATATACTGTCATCACTATACTTTATTTCCATTTTGTGATATCACTGTATACAATATTCCTATATTTTGATATCACTGTATATATTATTCCCATATTGTGACATCACTGTGTACATTATTTCCATATTGTGACATCACTGTGAACGTATTTGCATATTGTGACATCACTGTGTACGTATTTGCATATTATAAAAGAAAAGTATATACTGGTGTAATAATTTAGTGTGTGGATAGGCATCCTAGGCAGAACACTAGATGAAGGCTGCTGCGCTCCTCTGGCGGACGGTCCTCTCAGGACGCCGGAATAACCATGTGGAAGACAAGTTTTCTCCAGGAGCAAGAAAAAATAAAGCACCTTGCACTAAGGGATTCCACTAAAAGATAATAATTAACATAAAAAAACAATAAAATAAGAACAAAGCTATGCGTTTAAGTGATGATCCGTCACCTTCATCAGGCTATTCAACAGAGGAGATTTCTGAGGAACTTAGATGAAGAGTTGTTGATGCTCATCAGGCTGGAAAAGATTACAAAACCATCTCTGAAGAGTTTTGACTAAACCAATCCACAGTCAGACAGATTGTGTATACATGGAGGAAGTTCAAGACCATTATTACTAGGGATGAATGAATCGACTTCGGATGCTTCATCCAAAGTCAATTTGCATAAAACGTTGTTAGAATACTGTACGGAGCGAGCTCTCTGTACAGTATTAGAATGTATTGGCTCCGATGATCCGAAATTATTACTTCGCAAAGTCTTTGTAAATTAATATCTACTGTAAAAAACCTTTGTACTGAACTCTGGTTCGGTTCCAAGGTAACACATGTTTATTAATTATTATCCTTCCCAGAAGTGTTAGAAATTTCCTATTCTTGCCCGCAAAACAGCCAAGAATAGGACATGTTATATCTTTTTTGCGCGGATACGGACAGCGCACTGTGTGCTGTCTGCAACTTTTGTGGCCCCATTAAAATGAATGGGTCTGCATTTGATTCCCAAAAAATGACCTTGCACACATTATCTAATGTTAATATTCATGAGTCCACCATCAGGAGGACAATGAGCAACAATGGTGTGCATGGCAGAATCGCTGCATGACAAAAATGTTTTGTGGATGCATGGATTTATTGGGGTCATTAAATAAGACCAGCGTTTTAGACCCTGCGCTGGCGGTGGATCTGCCAAAGTTATCTAGAGGCATTGGCCTCTTCATAACTTCTAAATGAAAGACAGCTTTCTTGCTGGCTTACATTTAGACAATTTTCTACTCCTAAAACAGGTGTAGAAAATGATGAACGAGACCGACCTGACGACCTGTCTCCTTCTCTGCCCACTTTTTTAGAACTGGCGTGAGCGGGAAAAAGTCACAGATTGTGGTGCAAAAAAGCTTTGCGCTGCAATCTGCGCCAGAAATACGCCTAATATAGGAGAAAGGAAAACATATAACTATTAAACATATACCGTATTTTTTGCTTTATAAGATGCACCCGATGATAAGACGCAGCTAGGATTTAGAGGAGGACAATAAGATTTTTTATTTTTTTTCATTAGACCTCAGATCAGGCCAGCAATCAGACACCCAATGTTAATCAGACCTCATCTGACAGTTCCAATCAGACCTCAGATCAGATCCCCAATGTTAATAAGACCCCCAGTAAGACCTCAGATCAGCCTCCCATGCCTCAGATCAGCCCCCATGCCTCAGATCAGCCCCCAGGCCTCAGATCAGCCCCCCATGCCTCAGATCAGCCCCCCATGCCTCAGATCAGCCCCCCATGCCTCAGATCAGCCCCCCATGCCATTTATTTATCCCCCCGTGCCATTTATCAGCCCCCACTATGAGCCTCCATTATGATCCCCCATGCCATTTATCAGCCCCAGTGCCATTTATTAGCCCCCATTATGAGCCCCCATGCCATTTATCAGCTCCAGTGCAATTTATTAGCCCCCATTATGAGCCCCCAGTGCCGTTTATTAGCCCCTATGCCACAGACAAATAAAATAAATAAAAAACACCTCTTCTGCTCCTGGACGCCGCCGCTCCTCACCTCCAGCGCACTCTGTCTTCTTCCTGCTGTGCTGTGACCTGACGCGCACAGCATGAGGTCACGGAGCGCCCTCACGCTGTGTGCAGCCACAGCACAGCCGACAGCCGAGGACCAGGAAGTGGTGAGTACAGAGCCTTCACCGCTACCCGGTCCTCCGGTACTAATGAGCGTTCCATAAGGAAGTGCGCATTAGTATTCGCTTTATAAGCGTAAAATACGGTAAGTCGTTAAATAGGTTAAAATAGGCCGACAGAGTACCTTTAATTACATTTTTTATATGCTGTGATTGGATATTTCCAACACAATAAAATGATTTTGATCTCCACAGATTGTATTGATGTAAATGTATAATTGCAGACCTTCGCAATTCCTATCATAGCAGCAGGATGACCCAGTTTATAGTATTTCACTGTTGGCCGTAATGCAGATTTTCTTTAAAAATCTACATGACGTTAGTAATTTCACTGTATATTATTAGCTCTGATTCTCACTGGGAAATGGTTAGTATTTTGACTGCACCATTACCAATGCTATCCATGCGTTCATTCATATTAGCTTTTGTGCCACCTAGAGGTAGAATGTGGTAAGTAAATAGGTTGCATTTTAGTTATTTTTTTTATTTCCAGATTAAATATACTGATGTTTACATTATGAAACATGCATTCATATTTTTATACGTGTTTTGTACTAATGATTTATTTTACATTATGATTTTCCTGAAATGTTATGATGGTTAAATAACATTTTGGCCTCACAAGTAATATTAAAGGACATAAATAAATTTTTTATTTTAAGCATTTTAAAAAAACATTTCTGGTATTTTTACTTTTCCATGTCACTATTTATGCTAAAATTAATCCTGAAATTGTCACAATGGCCACTGAGCATCACAATAAGCTGGGGGGGGTATTTTTTTAAGATTTTCAATGTGATCTGGTGACGCACAGAAAAACTGTAAAAAAGTACATTGCAGCTTTACAAAACCCCATTAACAATTCTGTGTGTCCTATTGCCTATTTTATCTGGATTTTGCTGCAGACTTGAAGGCCATTTTGAAAGTGCAAATTTTCTATTATGTTTTGTGTATTTGACTTTTCAACTAGTTCTGTGTACACTGGGGACTTGGTCAGCAGGAGAAATTACGTGGTTTATGAAGACGGCTCAGCTCCTCCACCCTCTTCCCCCTCCCTGCACAGGGACTATTGCATTTGTCACAAAGCATGCCCACAGCACTCTCCCTCAGAAGTCAATGAGTTATTTTCTGTCTTAAGAAATACATATTCAAATTTAACTTAAACAATCATGCACGTTTATTCTGTTCTGATCTCTAAGTTTGGAGAATGCAGGTGTAGATGTAGCAGGCAGCCCGCATGCAAGAGTGCTGTGAGGAGGATGGGAGTGTTAGCTGTGACACTGAAAGGAGTGGTAGTGGTTCACGATAAGGTTGGGCGATATCAAAAATATTTCCACAATAACGATATAAAGAAATTTATCAAGATATATTGCGATAAATGCCCATTTAGAATAAAAAAAACACTCAAAACCTGTACTCATGTTTCCTTGTTGCCCCCATACAGTAATATCTCTTAGTAGCCCCACCAAGAACAGGGTCACCATTCCCACCAATCTGATGGAGCGGCCGGTCGGGTGTGCGCCTTGCTGCTCCATTCATTCTCTATGGGAGTCCTGGAGATAACAGCGATCAGTCATCTTCGGCTCTCCCACAGAAAATGGGACATGCTAGCGAAAAATCCTAAATGGGTTGTTCAGAGTGTGCCCATCATAGGTGCACACTGTCAGAAAGGGCACACTGGCGTCATAAACATGCCTTTCAGCCAAATAAAACAGGGGGCTCAGGGGGTTTACAGCCGCTAGATAGTGTTGATCGCGAATATTCGAATTACGAATTTTAATCGCGAATATCGGCACTTCGAGAATTTACAAAGATTTCGAATATAGTGCTATATATTCGTTTTTTAGAATATTAGTCATTTTTTCTGAACACATGATTCCTCCCTGCTTCTTGCTTGTGGGCCAATGAGTCATTGGACCACAAGCAACTTAAGCAGGGAGGAATCATGACTTCAGATGGAAAAAATGACGAATATTCAAAAAACAAATATATAGCACTATATTCTACTAAATATTTGCAGAATATCACGAATTCGAATATGACCCCTGCCGCTCATCACTACCGCTAGATGCCATTTCTTTGTGACCTAGTGGACCTGAGATGACGTTATGCCCCCGTGACTAGGGTTGTCATAATATAAAAATTTTGATTTAATTTTGGCTCCATAAAAAAGTATTGCAATACTTCGATACCATGCAAAAGAAGAATAAAACCCCCAAAAAGCCGCTTGCATTCTGCATTTTATGGTAGGTCCGGCCCATAATAGAACAGTCCTATCCAATTTTTGAGAGGATAAGGTGACTACAAAAATGGCAAACTGCGTGTTTTTTACATTTTTTTTTTTTACTGCATTCCCCGCATAGGAGATATTTTTCAATGCTTTAATAGCTTGTACTTTTTTGGACATGCCGAAATGTAATATGCTGTTTTTAATATAGTTTATG
Organism: Bufo gargarizans; assembly: GCF_014858855.1. Classification (NCBI taxonomy): domain Eukaryota; kingdom Metazoa; phylum Chordata; class Amphibia; order Anura; family Bufonidae; genus Bufo; species Bufo gargarizans. The sequence continues at coordinate 325,096,840 of NC_058085.1, read as the reverse complement.
TATTTTTATATGAAAAATTAGGAAAGGGGGTGATTTAAAATGGTAATATTTTGTTTTTGGTTTTTTTACTTTTTATATTAGCCCCCTTAGGGGTTTGAACCTGGAATATCTTAATACTTCGTCCTATTCACCCTGATAGAGCTCTATTGGGGTGAATAGGACCTCACACTCTCCCTGCTGCCCTGTGCATAGTACACACAGCAGCAGGGAAATTACCATGGCAGCCAGGGCTTCAATAGCGTCCTGGCTGCCATGGTAATCGATCGTAGCACCGCTATTTCACTGCTGGGGCTCCGATCAGAAGCTACCACTGCACCACCAATGAGGAGGAGGGGACCCTGTGGCCACTGCCACTAATAATTATAATACTGCGCCACCAATGTTTATAATACTGAGGGGTTGGGGGAGGTCGCACTGCGCCAACAATGTTTATAATATTGGGGGGTTGGGGGGTGCGCCAGCAATGAATCTAATTAACCTCTTAATACAAATATAGACTGCGGGTGTCGGCCATATCACACAGCCAGCACCCGGCCTCAATGACATGGATCCCGCCGAACGACCCCAATTAACCCCTCAGGTGCCACACCTGAGGGGTAATTGCCCCGGTTCGCGGGATCGCCGCTTCCTGTCACTTCCTTCCGGTATGTGATACCGCTGACACCCCCCCAATTCATTGATGGCACAGTGGCCAAAGCCCCTCCCCTACTCCTCTCCTCACTGCTCATTGGTGGCGCAGCGGCAGCCGCATCACAGTGGGGAGAGAGGGACTCTCTCCTTATCCACTGTGCCGGCTGTAATGTGCCCCGGACGTTTTAGAGGCAGTCAGCACTGAAGTGCAACTGCCCCTATGATGTCACTAAAATACTACGGTAATTAAGAAATGGCGTTATCGCCATATGGCCGTTTCACGGTATATCGTTTACACCGGTATATCGCCCAACCTTGGTTCACGATGGCTGTACACACTCTGGTGCTCTCTGGGGCTCTGGAGCATTGAATGGAGAGCACACCCTTTCTTACCTCTGGGCACACTTTTTTGGGGACTCCCCGCTGTGGTAGTTGGGGTGCCCTTGATGGTGAACAGTTGGCAGTGTGCAAGGCAAGATGTCTGGTGCAAGACCGGATAATGGCAGTGATGGAAGGCAATAATTGGGCAGGGTAGGGGAAACAAATCCAGTGTCCTTTACTAAGGTAGTTTAGGCAGTTAATAAACGCAGACACTGGTAGCCTTCAGGTCAGACGCTCCAGAATACACAATACTTCCAAAGCTGATCATGGGATAACCAGCAGTAAGATGACTGACTCTGAGTCTCTCTCTCTCTATCCGATCCAAAAGTTACTTTCCAAATCGACCAAAGGGATTCACATTCGCAATATGTACTACAATTCCCACAGGGGGGTGTAGATCCTCCCATAAGAAACTAATCCATGGTAAATGCATGGCTGGCAGCTGAGACAATGTACCCTCAGCAGTAAGGCTTGTCTAATATATATACCTTAGTGTATATGTGTGTGTATGACCGCTAAAGGAATCCGCACCGTCGCATTTACAATATCGAAATTTAGCACACAGGTACATCAGGTGTCTGGGAAGATTTAAGACCGGGTCTTAGCTCTTTAATACGTACCGTTCCTGAGATATTCCCAAAAAATGCATTAGCCAATAGATGCCTGGTCACATGACCCTTTTTAGACAATAGAAGCTCGCAGGCCCTTAGTCTCCACATACACACAGTTTTACACCAGGTTTCCATAATAAGCCAGCTATTTTTCTTCACTGCTGTAGTTCAGCTTTAAAGGGGCCAGGCTCTGTGGATGACACTGTTAACCCCTTAGTGACCAGCCTGTTTTGGGGCTTACTGACCAAGCGCTTTTATTTTTCTTTCTATGGAGTTGTGTGAGGGCTTCATTTTTGCAGGATGACTTGTATTTTTTATTGGTATCATTTTGGAGTAAATGGCGCTTTTTCATCACTTGTTATTATGTTTTTTTGGTGGCAACTAAGAATAAATTAGCAATTCTGTAATTTTATTTTTTACGGCGTTGACTGTAGGGGATAATATACGGGATATTTTGACTTTCTCCCTGCAGCTCACGCTAGAGAGCACAGTGCTGCTGTCTGAGAGTGAGCTGTTCAAAGGGTCATCCCTGTGTCCGTCCAGGCCCTGCGCCGGACAGAGGACAGGGAGTCTGAAAGCCGGACTGTGCGGTCTAAAACCAGACCTCTGGCCACTATAGGGGCAGGCTGCTGTGGAGCTCACAGTTAAGGGGACTGTCCGCTATAGAGGTCAGTGTTAAGGAGCAGATTGCTGTAAAGGCCACTGTTAAGGTGGTGGGGTAGTGTGGAAATCACTGTTAAGGAGATGGGTACTGTGGAGGTCACTGTTAAAGGGGCGGGCCGCTGTGTAGGTCACTGTTAATTGGGTGGGATGCTGTAGAGGTCACTGTTAAAGAGTCAGGCGCTGTGGAGGTATCTGTTAAGGGGACAGGGAAGAGTGGAGATCAGTGTTAAGGGGAGGGGTGCTGTAGAGGTCACTGTTAAGGGGACGGGGTGTTGTGGCGGTCACATTTTAAGGGAACAGAGCTCTGTGGAGGTCACTGTTAAGGGGGCAGGTTATTGTGGAAATCAATGTTAACGAGATGTGGTACTGTGGAGGTCACTATTAAAGGGGGCGGCTGCTGCGGAGGTCACTGTTAAAGGGGTGGGCACTGTGGAGGTCACTGTTAAGGGAGAAAGGGAATGTGGAGGCTACCATTAAAGGGGCAGTGGGGTACTATGAGGTCATTGTTAAGGGAGCGGGGTACAGTGGAGGTCACTGTTAAGGGAGCGGGGTACTGTGGCAGTCACTGTTAGAGGGGTAGTTGCTGTGGAGGTCTCTGTTAAGGGGGCCGGGAATGGTGGAGGTCAGTTAAGGGGACTGTAACCTATAGTCAGTGTTAAGGAGTAGGTGCTGTATTTTATTTTTTTGACCGTGTTCATCTGAGGGGTTAGGTCATGGGGTATTTTTATAGAGCAGATTCTTACGGACGCGGCGATACCTAATATGTCTACTTTTTTATCTGTCTATTTCATATCTATGTATCTCATATCGATCTATCTATCTATTTCTTCTCTATGTATCTCGTATCTATTTATCTATCTTCTATGTATCTCAAACTACTGAGCAGTCTCTCAGCTAACTAGCCAGTCAATTTAAAGAAACACAACACCAAAAAAAGGGTTCAGCGACAGTCCATGTGCTGCAAGAATAGAGAGTACAAGCGTACAAGCTGGAAAGAGACATCTATCTACATCCATACAATAGAATAAAAAACCATAGCATTGGTTTGCTCCATCCTCCAAAAGCTGCTGTATTTCAGAGACCTCTCCCTCCTCTAGGAGAGTAAACAATAAATTTTTCATTTTTAGTAGTTAATACTGAAAATATGAAGGTCTGTTTAGTCTTTGTCCTACTAACATAAAACAGTCCAAACCGAGCGGCTCAAGAAACCGAGCAATAAACTTCCTTTTTAGGAATAACATTCATTGTTTTCAATCCGTCCGAGAGCAATCCTTTTTTTCCTGGATGATTATGTGGGGCTGTGTATATCTTCAGTTTCATTAATGAGCGCCCTGTGTCGTGTGTTGTTAATTAACCACACCCCATGACACCCCAACTCAAGGAACAGCTGCTCTGAGATTTCAAAGGGCTCCTCAAGTGAGAGAAAAGTGTTTGACAGTCGCAAACTGTTAATACTAGAGACTGTGCCAGACTAGGGCTTTAGGGATTGTATGTGATTTTAGGCAGCCATATGCTAGTCTAGTGCCTCACCAGCTTTATAGCAACTAGAGGCAATGGAAAGGTAAAGGTGCAAAAAATATGTGCTTAGTAAATGTAACACAAACTAAATTCTATATAAAAATCATTTACTCTGTTCGTCATTCGTTGCTGACCAGGGGAAAGAAAAATAACAACTTTACAGCATACCGGAGTTTTAAAAAAAAACGTTTGCATGATGGCTGTGCTTATTTTTTCAATCATAACTGTGAAGGAGCAGTTATGTTGGGGCTTCCCGAACATATTATTCCAATTTTCAGCTGCACAGCTAGATGCATTTCTCTCACAAGCAGGGGGCATATCCCTTCTATGCAAGTCAGCCAACACTGTACTTCTGTGTCATCCTTCCCCTTACTTCCCACAATGTTTGTTTTCTTCTAGGGAGCTCATTAAGCTGATAAGGAGGAATAAATCACTCTTACAGAAAGACAGGGGGCTCCTCTGATGTTCTGAAGCTGTGTAGAAACTGTTGTTTTGTCAGACTCACATCTCAGCTAGCTCTGACACGCCCCCACTTCCTCTCAGCCGTCTTCTGTGTTACCTGACAACAGTCAGTATACTACATCTTAGGTGAAAGTGAGACCCCTAGTGGCCATGATTTTACAGCTTTTTTTAGGTGGATGCAGGCAGATTTTTTAAATGAAGTGATTTAGAAATTTGATAATTACACCATTCTCTATTAAATGAAATTAAATTGTGTGAAAGTGCCGTGACCCTTTAAAGAAGCACGTCCACTTTTGTTATTATTTAGATGGAGAATCAATGGCATTTCACAAAAAGTTGCTCGTTCAATGCTTTTTCAATGTTAGTTTTTGATGGAGAGATTAGTAAAGAAGCCAAAGACAAACCACGATAGTATGGCGTCCTAAACGATGTAATGATATGCTTACCGTACTAAATGTTTCTGTCCCATTCTGACCTTTCTCAATGGTAAGAAAAATAAGAAAATCATATAAACAGTAATTAGTATCCAAGTTTTGTTAGTGAAAAAGGGAGAAAATAAGATATTTTATTTATTTTATGGCTCATTAGATGGGTGCATGATGTAAATTACTGTGAAGGGAATTGTCTAGCTGGTGGTTGTATTTGTGAGCTATCCACTCCCTTTTGGTCCACCTTAATGCTGGTGTACTTTCAGACAACAAGATGATACACAATATGGCACATGACAAGGTGCAAATTAAGTGTCAGAAAAAAATGACACAAAAAACTTTTGAACTCTTTTAAGCAGAGCAATTTAAAGGGGTTGTTCAGCCCCCATATCAATTTTAACCTCATCACCCTTTGGGAACTCTCAGGTGAAGCATTCTGACCTGCTCCTTGATGCTCACTTTCATCTAAAAGGGTCCTCCTCTGTCTTTGGCAGACCCAGTGATATACCGCAGGGGGGACACCTCACCACGGCAGCCTGTCATGTGCCACTGCAGCCAATATGACCCTCGTTCATACCCAATGTTTACCTGTGGGTGGCGCAAAAAGTCTGAAGAGTTGGACCCTAAGAAACAGAACCAAGCATCGGGGAGCAGGAAATTATACTTCAACTGACAGGTCTGGCAGTGTGTGGGGGGGTTAAAAATTTACATGGAGCTGGATAACCCCTATAATATATGGCATGCAAGGGACGTGTGCCAGAGAAACTGGGAAAGGGTCAACAATTCTAGATGCATGTGCTATTATATATCTGCCCCATTGTTACTTGATATGGGCAGCATGGTGGCTCAGTGGTTAGCACTGGTGCCTTGCAGCGCTGGGGTTCTAGGTTTCAATCCAACAGAGGACAACATCTGCATCGAGTTTGGATGTTCTCCCCGTGTTTGCGTGGGTTTCCTCCGACACTCCAAAGACATACTGATAGGGAACTTAGATTGTGAGCCCCAGTGGGGACAGCTTCATGCTAATGTAAAGCGTTGTGAAATAAATACCAAAAATAATTTTAGTTAACCAGTTGAAGCTTCACAAGTTGCTTGCTGCTCAGTGCTGTCCTGATTGACATCCCACCCTAAATTTCATGTCATATTATAAATGGGGGCAGACCGGTGAACTGTTACTCTCACTGCCACTCTGCATTGGCCCTACTTCTGGTCCCGCTTTCTTCTGCCAGTAATAAGCTCCTTTTGCCCTCACCTTGCTACCTATCAGCTCTGCGCCCATAGACCTAAGTAGCCTCTGACACCCCCAACTCCTCGCTGTGTCCAGCTACCGTGTCTTCCATGAGCAGGAGTGCTTACGATGTGCCACCAGATATGGATCTGTAATATGGCGCTACTCGCCCACTATACCTCTGTGTGCCTCTGATTTTATGGAGGCACGAGGAGGATTTTTTCCTCATTTATAGATTTTCTATAAATTTTGTGACAAGATTAATCATCACATAGATTGACCTTAGAGAATAAGGTACCTCATGGGGGTAACAGAGGCAAAACTACTGGGTCCAATGTCAGTAATACAAACATCATACAAAATATAAACATGCATGCCTTATAAGAGTAGACCCCAGCATGTTTTCTCACCCTTTTTACAGTGATAGAAGGGGCAGAACTTTTCAGCCAGGATCTTATGTGATCCCTTTTTTTATGTCTGCCCTTTAGCAATATGAGATTTAGTCCCCTCTTTTGCTCATGCATGATCATTAGTACAGGGACAGCTGGCAAATGCATAAAAGATGATGTTGAATGAAAACATTAGCGTAAGGTGTATTGGTGGCTGAAAAGAGCCCTTGTGCTGTGAAAAGCCTGTAGACGAAGGTTAAATGGCCAATAAATCTTATCAAGGTGAACTTCAAATATTAAAGAAGGCCATAACTCACCTTATCCAGTGAGTGGTCACAGTCATAATCAGGGTCACTGGTGACAAAATTATGTCCTCCAACAGATCAGAAATCCAGCTCATCAGTCAAAATGTTTAGTGGACCCAAACATCTATCAGACCTGCTTGATTTTCATTTTTTTTTGCACTTTCTAAACTTAATTGTAAAGTCTACATGATCTTTTCAATTATTGGAAAGATTTTCCCAAAATGCTAATTGTTTAGTTCAGGTCTTTAAACCACTCCAATTGCAAAAAGATTTATAAAGGCAAGCACACAGCCATGCTATCTCCATAGAAAAACATTTCTAATAGTATGGGTCGTACTAAAGAATGCTATGGCGGTGCTCCATGCCCGCTGTTGTCCACCAACAAAGGGTGGACAGGGGTGCTGCATCACTCACCATGCCCCTGCCCTGTGATTGTACCCACTCATCCTTCTTTCAGTAGCAGAGCCAGCCCGTGGATTTCTGTATCCCTCATTGGAGGCCGCAGCTTGTGCCTGGCTGCTAGACCTCTTTCCCTGACCTTTAGGGTCTGCACATGCTTACTTCCTGGCTTTTAAAGGGCCAATCTTCACTAGCTAATGGCTCTATACCTGTGAGAAGCCTGTCCAAAGGGATAGGTCTGAGCAAAAGGTTTCTCTAGCTTGTTTGTTTGCCATACTCTGTTTGTCTGTCCGTGTACTGACCTTTGCCTGATTCCCGTATTCTGACTCTCTGCCACTTGATCTGACTCATGCACTGACTGCCCTGACCTAATTTTCGGATTTACACAGACTTTGCATGTCCTGAACTTGGCCTGCCACTGACCACAAGCTTTGCTTGATCCTTCGGTGCTTCTCACCATTGTCTCTGACCTCCTTGGGTCAGCAGCCAACCACACTGGGACTTTTCCAAGAGGTAGTGGCCTGTTGGCTCCCCTGCAGCAAAGGCTAGATCCCTGTGTTAAGGAGTAAAGGGTGAAAACCAGGGGACTGCCAGGAAAACCCCAGGCAAGGCACCATCATCAGTTTGTGAAATGTATTATCTGCTAGATCTGTCAAATGTTAATGCTATTTTTGGGAAGTAGCCACACTGCGTATCTTCTGCATCATCACTCACTTTAGTGTTTAAAATTGACTCTGAAGATGACACCAGAACAATAACTGGGCTTCAGGAGCTTTATGAAATGGGTTTTGATGGTCAAGAAGCTGCACACAAGCCAAAGACCATTATATGCAATGCCAGCTGTTGGCTGGAGTGATGTCAAGTACGCTGCCACTGGACTATGGAGCAGTGGACACTGGAGTGATGAATCATGTTTCAGTATCTGACAGTGTGATGGAGGAATCGGGGTTTGGCGGATGCCTGGAGAAAGCTTCCTAATGGAATGTATAGTGTCTACTGTAGCATTTGGTGCAGAAGAGATGGCATGAAATTGTTTCTCAGGTCATGGACTGGGCACCTTATTTGTAGTGAAGGATAATGTTAATGCTACACAATACAAAGATATTTTTTGACAATTGTATGCTTTAAACATTTTTGGCAAGGCCTTTATATCAGCAAAACTATGTACCTATTCAGAACACGAAGCCCATTAAAATATGGTTTGACAAATGTAGTGTGGAGGAACTCAAGTAGCTGCATAGTGCCCTGACCTCAACCTCACTGCTCACTGAACACCTTTGGGGTGGATTGGAACACCAATGGTGAGCCAGACCTTCTCATCCAACATCAATGTCTGACCATCCAAAATTCTCTTTTGGCTGAATGGGCACACATTTCCACAGATAAACTTTAAAGCTTTCGCAGAAGAGTGGAAGCTGTTGTAGTCACAAAAGGTGGCCCAACTCCCCATGATTTTGGAATGGGATGTCCTCCAAATTCATTTAAAGAGACACTTCAGTCAAAAATGGGTAGTTTTTTTAAAACTTGATATTCATACAAAACTATTTTTAAATAATTTTTAGCAGTTTTTTATTTCAGCAGTGCTATACCATTGAAAATTAAATACAAAATAATGTCCTGTCCTTCTGTAGCAGTCAGCAGTAAAAGATAAAACTGTAACCCAAGTTTAGTTTATTGCCACTGTGAGGGAAATATTATCTGTTAGTAAAACAGTAAATTAGTAGAATTAGGATAACAGTATGGTTCCTCTCTTGTTCTCTTAATAGGCCTAGATAAAGATACCCACAAAAGAACACTGCCCTTATCAGTGTAATGTGTGATGCTCTAAGTGAGTGACTCACCCACCCTTCCCTCTGGTCGCACTGAATGGTCTGACTGAGAGAGTTAAGGGTACTTTCACACTAGCATTAGAAGAATCCGACAGGCAGTTTTGGCAATGGAACTGCCTGCCGGATCCGGAAATCCGTATGCAAACGGATATCATTTGTTTCTAGATCCGTCTCTCCGGTGTCATTGAAATGCCCGATGCTTCACTCCGGTGTCACCCGGGAAAACGGAACCGGTATTTATATTTTTCACATTTTTAAAGGTATGCGCATGCACAGACCGAAAAACCGGATCCGTCAATGCGGCTGTTTCCTGAACACTTGGTCCCGGATCCGGCATTAATGCATTTCAATGGAAATTAATGTCGGATCCGGCAATCCGGCAAGTGTTCCGGGATTTGGGCCGGAGAAAAGGCAGCAGCATGCTGCAGTATTTTCTCCAGCCAAATACCGTAAAAGGGACGGAACCGAAGGCATCCTGATGCATACTGAACGGATTGCTTTCCATTCAGAATGCATTGGGACAAAACTGAAGCTTTTTCCCGGTATTGAGCCCCTATGAACGAACTCAATAAAGGAAAACTTTACAGCTAGTGTGAAAGTAGCCTAAGTCAGGCTGTTCTCCATTCTAAAAGTCCAAAAAAAGGAAGAAGCTAAAGAGTCAGGGCAGGAAGTAGAATACATGGAGTGACTTCAAAAATTCTATCTAGAAGATTACTCAATAAAGATTATTATAATTATTATTATTACTACCCTTTTTGTTAAAAAAAAGGGTAGTATCCCTTTAATGATGGTCACGTGTCACAGATTGTATCTATAGATATTTCTGTAAATATTTTCAAAGCCGTAGGTTTCAGAAATAAATGTTGCAATCTGTTATGATCGACTCCGAATTCTATTACATCAGATTCATAGAATAAAGAGTTAATCTCCCGTACAGAACTACAACCTCTCACAGAAGAGGATTAGGTATTTGTATTCTGTATTTTCTATTTAAGCCACACATGGTGGGGCTAGCGCAGCCATCTGTCACACATGGGATGTGATCGTGAAAGGCTCTCTCTGTGTGTCCGGTATCCATGTGTACATAAGCAGCACACGTCTCGGCCACATGGACCAGGCATGCAATGACCTGCACCAGTTGTTGCGAAAAAACTATCACAATTAATGTAATTGAAGTGTCAACAGGAGCTCTGTCCTTCCACAAAAGACACAGGAAAAATTGCAACGTGACATGATTAACCACTACATTACCGAACAATTTTCAGATTTAAAATTTTTTCACTTCCTGCCTTCCCAGACCTATAGCTGTTTTTTTTTTTTTTTTATTCACATAGACGTATGGGGGCTTGTTTTATGGGTTTTGTTTTTATGGTGTTCCCTATGCAGCAAAAATAATATATTCACTCCCTTCTGCTGTCAGTATGATTACAGTGATACCACATTTTTATACATTTTATTGTGTTTTAATACTTAAAAAAATAAAAACTTAAATTTATTTGTATCATCATTTTCTGACCCCCATAACTTTTTTTTATATTTATGTCTATGGAGCTGTTTGAGGGCTCATTTTTTTGTGGGGAAAGCTATAGTTTTTATTGATGTTTTGATCAACTATGTGTTAAATTTTTTGGGGAGTGGTGAAGTGGCAAAAAAATGCTAAATCTACCAGTTTATGTTTCTTTTGTTAAGGCGTTCACTATGCGGGATAAATGCATTTATATTTGAATAGTACTGGGGTTTTGGAACAAGGTGATGCAAATGATCTTTATTTTTTCATTGTTTATTTTTATTTTTAAAATGGGGAAAGGTCAGTAATATGATTTTTTTTTATTTTCTAAAAAAAAATTGCAACTTTTTTTTTTACATCGCCCCAAGGGACTTGAACATGGAATGATGAGATTGCTTCTCCCATAGACTGCAATGAATTAACATTGAAGTGTATGGGAGAGTCGCTATGTTATTATGGAGCTCTGTCACAGGCAGGCTTCCATAGGAACCACTCCTGTGGTAGCCATAAATCCTTCAGAAGGACAGAAGCTACCAGAGAGAATGAACAGCTTCCATGATTGTCGTGATGGGGGGAGGTTCAGGTTCCAGGAGCGCAGTGGTCCCGGGAAAAGTCTCTCAAATGCTGTGGTCCCAATTGACCATGGAATCTGAGGGGTTACATGTCTGCTATTGGCGTTATGGCTGATCATAGATATTAGCTCCGGGTGTCTGCTGTGGAAAACAGCAGGTATCTGGCGGTTATGGCGCCCGCTTTGCTCCTGAAAATGTAATTCTTTTATTGTAGATTTTAAAATGATGTCTCAAGTAAATATAGTTGGCATACAACTCAGGTGACCCATCAGTGACATAAGTTTAGCAGAAACCAGTAACATTTCTCCCCCTCTATGTTTCAGCAGTCATAACTTTTACATTTTTTCTTCAATTTACCTATATGAGACCTTGAATTTTGCAGGACGAATTGTAGTGGTTTTTTAAAAAAACATTTTAGCCACTTTGGGATACATATAGTATATTAAATAACTTTCATTGTTTTATTTTTTAAGGGAGAGATAAAAAAAACTGCAATTTTAACATTATTTTTGTGGGATTTATTTTAGCAGCGTTCTCTGTGTGGTATAAATAACCTGATAACTTCATTCTGTGGGTCAGTACGATTATGCTGTTGCCAAATTTATTCAGTTTTTATTATGTTATGCCACTTGCACAATAAAAACAGTTGTTTAAAAAAAAATAAGGCTACATGCACACAGTTTTGCTCTCCACGAATCTCGCATCCGCAAAATACGGATGCAGTTTGTGTGCCGTCTGTGTTTTGTTAATGGACCCATTGGCTTCAATGACTGATGTGCTTTCCGCATCTGTATGTCCGTTCTGCAAAAAGATAGGATAGGGGGATAGGAGATAACCGATAACCTTTCTACAACCGGAATACCTCTTTGGGGCTCATGCACACTACAGTGTGTGCCCCGTGCCCGTATTGCGGCCCACATACAATGGGTCTGCAATATACAGGAACCGGCCGTGTGCACCCTGTATCATGGATGTGGACCCATTGATTTGAATGGGTCTGCAATCTGCAAGATATGGAGTGAAGGCACAGATCGCTTCCATGGGAGCAAATGGCGTGCACACGAATGGCGCCCGTGCATTGCGGACCTCAATTTTCAGTCCACAGCACGGGCACGGAGCACACACGTGTGCACGATCCCTTACTATAGTTACTACTTCTCTTTTTTAATCCGATCCTGGCTTTGACTTTAAAAACTGCATTAAAAACCCTGAACATGTGGCCGTACCCTAAGAATGAACTTCAAAGCTTGACTGATATATGTTGTAAGCCCAGACATCTTCCAGGTGGTCCTCAGCTGACCCCAAGCCTTCTGCTTTGGGACTGCATTCTTTTCCGCTAGGACCATGGACAACCTGTGTTCAGGTGTAATGGAAAAGTACAAGAAATCTGAGGAGTTTAAGAGATTAACCATCTCAAAAGACTATCTTACGTTCTTTGCAGGGAGACAATGGAATTTTGTTTCGAGCCTTTACCAGAGATGCCTTAACTATCACTACTTGGGTTTCTATATAGTAGTCACATTGGGGGACATTTATCATTTGAGATTTTTTTAGGTTTTTAGGTCTGGTTTTGCATTGTTTGGTTGCACCAAATTTATGAAATGGTGCAGTTTTCATGTATTGTGTGCAACTGCATTGTGTTGTATGACTTAGTCTTAAAAAATACACCAGGGGGCTGCCTGGCGTAGGATACGACTTTTCTTCAACATTTCAAGCGTCACAGATAATAAATGAGCCATAATTCAGGTCTAATCTCACTTTTCTGCGTTAAACATAGACCACCCAAAAAGTCGTAATTGGTATGTCATGCAATATTTTTACATAAAAAAACCTGACGTATCTGGTTTAATAAACGTCCTCCATTGTTTTGTACTAATCAAATTTTCATCATTTAATGAGCGAAACGTAAACTCTTCTCCAGATCTATGAATGTAAAGCATGTGAAGAAATTCTCTTTGGTTCATAAAACCCATTTTCAATTATCCTATAACAGAATTCACAGAGGGGGTTCTTCCTAAAAACGGACCTTGTCAATTAGCCAGTGTGGTTATAAAGAGTATTTCTCATTGTAAAGGAGCTATCGTGTCCCATTGATATGAGTGGGAACTGTGCTTGATATTCCCTGTGGTGGAGCTGCAGTATAATTGTACAATTGCCCCTAGGTGCCCCCATAGATTACAGCTGATCGCAATGGGGTCATAGCAGCAGGACATCCTGTGATCAGTTTACTGTTTGGAACTAGTGTTGAGCGATTTATAGTCCACAAAGTGGACTTCAATTTGAATTTCAGGGAAAATTTTATTTGCCACAAAGCTGAAATTCCTCATGCTTCGTGGTAGCGAATTTATTTTCCCTGAGTGGCGGTAAAAAATAAAAAAAAACATACTTACCTTCTTCGTTTGAGCGAGAAAATCCGGCCTCCGCCATCATGATTGAAGCTCCTGCGTGCGGTGATGCATGACGTCACGTGAGAGCGTGATCTTCAATCAAGATGGAGGCGGCTGGCTCTTCGCCTCTTCAAACGGAAGTATGATTTTTATTTTATTTTTTATTTTACACTGTATTATTACTGTCAGATGCCGCGATCTCTATTTGGCATTTATGGCAATTTGGGAAAACCACAATTTTTTCGTCCTGGCTTTGGAAAAACACTGCATTTTTTTGCTATGTTTTTGCATAAATTGTGGCAAAAAAACAGCCAAAATGCCAGCATGAGAATGTGTCTTTAGCGTGCTCAGAAGGGAGACGACTCCAGGAGGAGCCTTCTCTAGGCGTTGCATGCTTGGTTTGCAGATGAAAATCAGGGGAACTTGGGTGAGAGATAAAAATGGCTGATGTCAACTTGAAGGGGTTGTCTCATCACAGACAATGGGGGCATATCGCTAGGATATGCCCCCATTGTCTTATAGGGAAGTGAATGGGAGCTCACAGCGCATGAACGGCCACCACTCCCATCCACTTCTATGGGCAGCAAGCGCAGTTCGCCCTCCAACTCGGGGCTCCATTCTCGATATGGGAACGGGTACCAGCGGTGGGACCGGCACCTATAAGACAATGGGGGCATATCCTAGCGATATGCCCGCATTGCCTGTGATGAGACAACCCCTAATATCATGTGTACTATTCATCCTTTATTGTAGAAATCATTATAAAATTCATAGAAAATCAGCGGATAAACTGTGACATTCCAGGTTTTCTAGTGTAATTACCAGCTGAAATGCTAGCAACCCGATGATCTCCAATCTATGGGTCTCCAGTCGGTGGCATACCTTCAATGGAGTTCGACCTTGCAACTGCCACTGGGCCCGGTGTTGTGCTCCTCTTTCTGATGTGAATACATTACATTTTCATGGAGTCACCATTAGGGGGAGCTCAGTGCAAACAGATTATTACAGTTTCCATTTCAGTCAATGGTAACTGCATACACTCCTGTGTATTGAGCTCCCCCTAGTGGTGGCTGCAGGCAGCCAGCTTTGTAATGGATGTGAAGCAGGAGATTTATCAAAATAGTGATCAGAATGAGTTCCATATTTATAAAGCACCTATTTCACTTTACTGGCATAGAAGTCGGATAAAGTAGGTGAGACCAGGGGTGACTTTTTATTACAATTTTAATAAGTAATATTTTGTCTAATTAAAAAAAATGCATAAATATATAGGAAATCTTGGGCATTGGACTATGCATTCTGCATTTCTAAGAGTGATTGACACACACATACTGGTAAAGTGGATGGGGCAGGGGGCCCATATAAAGTTTTGCTATAGGATCCTATGACAACTCCCAGCCTGCATCTATTGGGACACACTGGGAATTGTAGTTTTGCATCTGTCGGTGAGCTTTAAGTTGGACACTATGTACTGCCATAGAGCATGCTGGATCTTGTAGTTTAACAGCTGGAGAGTCGCTAATTGTACAAAGAGTTCAGTGAAAGTTCAGCAAGTTAATGCATAAACATTTAATAAATAGTTTGAAATTCTTATGGAAAAAAATGACTTTATTTGACAGCCATGGAAATGAAGGCAACTTTCCATGTTATTTACTATAAATTACAGAAATGATTGGTTTTTGGCACTGGCCTGCTTAACGGCAATCCAATGTATTTCTCTACAAATGCTGCTTTGTATTTATGGAGCTGCTTTACTACATTCATAATATCCTACATATGGCTATAAGGAGCAATGCCAATTTCATTTTTTTAAGATGTCTATGGCAGTGGTTTAAATTCAGGTTAGACTGTCATATGTCAGATATAAGGAGTTCTACACATTTCCATAAACAAATTGCAGTGTGCCAGCATCACA
Organism: Bufo gargarizans; assembly: GCF_014858855.1. Classification (NCBI taxonomy): domain Eukaryota; kingdom Metazoa; phylum Chordata; class Amphibia; order Anura; family Bufonidae; genus Bufo; species Bufo gargarizans. The sequence goes on along the minus strand of NC_058085.1, from coordinate 325,081,616 downwards.
CTGCATTAGGGGTTATGTGCTTGGCTTATGATTCTCTTTCCCAAAGGCGGTATACAGGATTAAGAGGTTAATTACTTGGCTCTAGAGATAATTACTTGGCTCTAGAAGCTTCTTGGTGGAAGTGTGTGTGTAGACTACAAGGACTCCAGATCTGTTAACCTACAGCATCCAGCAAAGTGATGGTATATGTGCCAGCCCTGAGAGAAAGAACAGAAGGTTTAGTGGCCATACAAGGAAGAGTGCTGAATGGATGTCAGGGAAGGTAATGCATGTACTTTGACTGTAGACTTTCCTGCATTTTGGTTGGGGTGATAAACCTCAGGTTCCTCACCATATTAAAGACACAGACTGGCCATCTATCAGAGAACTGCACCCCAACTGAAGGTACTGTAATAAATACTGATAGAGAGCGAGAGAGAAAGGTTGCACCCCTTGGCCAAATTGGGAGGATTGTGGAGGTTATCTAGAGAGAAACTTAGAGGGGGCTTTTATACTGTTTATGTTCCCTATACATCATGTATACAACGTGTATGATAAGAACTGTGCCTACCTCTGCCAGCATGAACTGCCGAAGTTGCTAGTAAATTGGTTCATCTGTTACCTCCAAAATCGGCCTTGTCATTGCATGAACTAACACCAGCATTACCACAGCATTATACTTTACTACCTTTATGGGATCCAACCGCCACTAGGCAGGATACCCCAGACCAGGGTGTGCCCCGAGGGGAAGAAAGGGCGCACTGCTCCCATCATCGTGCACCGACCCAGGAATTGCTGGAGAGGAATTGCCACAATGATTATTATTGCCACCATCCTCATCGCGGCTACCACTCCCATCCTCTCTGCCTCATGCCTCCCCTGCAGGCTGCTGCATACCAAAAATGGTGACACGAACAGGATCAATCCTTTGTGCTTTACTGAGAACTTTTATTGTTGAAATGAGTGAAATAAGTGAAATAGTTGTTGGGTTGAGTTACTAACTGCTTGATATTAGCTGGCGCTTGAGAGTGTGCCACCTGTATGCTGCAAACGCAGACTGTTACTGGCACCTTAAACCATTCTGCTTGTGCAGTACGCAGGTTTAGGTGAGTGGTAGGTCACGGTTATTAGGCAGAACGAGGGTTGCTCAGAGTACTCACAGTTCATAGAAGACCCTGGGCAGGCGTACAGCAGTGATGGAGAGGCTGGCACAGGGGTCCTCTGGGGCACTCTCTGTGTACAGGGACCAGGCCGGTGGTAGGTGAGGTGCCCTGGGTGTTGCAGGTTTAATGTGCCTGTGGCAATTCCCTTTAAGTTTCGTGACGCCAGTGCCGGTAACGGTGGCACACCGATTTGTGATAGGAATAATTGAGGAACACGATGTTGTGGTGAACCAAAACTTCCTTTTACTGGAACAAGCAACTATTTACAGTCTTTTTTGCAAAGTTCCATATAACAGCAGAAGTCAATAGCAGGCTTACACAATGTCACGGCCTATGGTGTGCGTTTGGTGTTGTATGCATGTGGTGGCAGTGTCTCGGCCTTCTGGCTGATCCCCAGGACATGGTTGCCACGCATGCTGTTGCCCGCGGCAGCAGGTGAAGTGTGTGTTTATGTGTGTACTTCGCCTTTATGTGTCCGTCTTCCCTTGCCTTGTGTTGGAAGGGTTAACTTCCTTCCTAGTGTGTGTGCACTGGGTGTGTCTGTGTGTGGGTGTGGCTACATGGGCTATAAAGCCTCAGTTTAGATCAGTGGTCTGAGGGGTACTCCAGCCTTGTAGTAAGCTGGAGGCACCCTCCTGGTCTCTAATACCATCTGCCAGTGAGGGCCACCCTTGTGGTTATAAGTTATGTCACACATGATGTTATGAAGGTGTGTTTTTGGTATGCTTGCTTATTGCAGCTTATGGTCCTGGGTTCTTCTGTGTTGTGTGGTGTGTGCTGTGTCCGTGTGTGTTCTTTGGACAGCAGCGCGTCTGCATGGGTTCCAGGCTTTGTGTCTGTGGCAGGTAGGTGCTATGCTTGTTGCATTTACCTGCCAATGCCATAAGTTGTTTATGTTTCCCCTTTATTGTAACCTGGCCTGTGAGACTCCTGTTCCTCCGTGCCTAGGAGGAACAGGTCGTCTTACCCTGCTCCTAGTTGAGGGCCACCCTGAGGGCTAGTAGGGACTTCAAGGTTCTGGAGTATGAGCCCTCCCACCATCAGGGTCGGCTCATACAGCTAGGAGTCAGGGTCAGAGTTAGGGATATGATAGGAGGTGACCTGCTCGCTGATCTCTGTCCTGGCCTTGCAGCGACTCCATCTTCTGGCATCGCACGGCTGAGGGTTTTCCCCATCCTCAGCCATGACACACAAATGGCAGGCTCAATGTTCTTGCAAGATACTCAAAGGGTTAAACACTTTCAGATCAGGCTGAACTTTGCCTCAGAATCCTGTCTGTCTTTATCCCAAGGCCCGTATGCCCTATTGATGGCTTTATCCTTGGTTAGGGAAACTTCCTCAGGTATATATCTCCTTGCTTTCAAATATATCCTTCTGCCCTTCAGCTCTCAGGTTGGCTGGAAACACTTCTGCTCTGCACTGTACTTTGTAGGAACTGCAGGTTCCTCAGGAGGTAACTCCTCTCCTGGAGGCAACTAGAAGCCTGGGCTATCTAACTGCATGTCAGGAGGTGGCCTTCAGCTCCTCTCTGGCTAAAGTGCACACTCTCTTCTGGCTCTACCCAGACTCCTGACTCTACACACTTCTCTGAACATGACCTGACTACATATATTAGGGGTTCCCTAGCTCCCTCTACTGTCTAGGAGGAGGAACTACACCCTAACAGGCCTGATACACAGATATACAGGGAAAATACACATAAATAACATAGCAATATACATTCAAATGCAATGTAAAATACAATGCCACTGTTCCACAGGAGTTGGAGAACAACGTGGCCCAATTGACCCTTGTGTAGTGCCCACATTTACCTAGTGGGACACTACACTTGCTGTCACTGAATGGACTATTTTTTGTTGCCCCTGACTGACCCATTGGAGGTTGACTGTGAAATTCCTGCTGCAGAAGACGAACTTGGTCACTAGAAGGTGCTGTAAAAGACCAGCTACGGAATACATTGATTGCTTATAGTTACAGGGGGGAGAAAGAAATAAGCTGAGCCCCGCCAGAAGAGGGCATCATCATCTTTTGGAAACCAGTGATCCAATACCGCTTTGTCCCCAGAGCCTGGAAAAGAAAAGACAAGACCTGAACCCAGTGAGTACCACTGGGGAAGCAGCAGTGGGGTACCGAGAGCTGTTCACTGGGGTGGTCTTAAGTTGGAAAACGCAAAGATATAAATGTGTACATTGCAAGTTATACTGAATCTTTTCCCACAAAAACTATACATCAATCTGCTCAGCTCCTCCTGCTGCCTGCAGATTGTACTCCATTTTCTGGTGATGGGTCCTCTTTAAAAATGCAGCGGAATAGAAATTCAGCTCAGGTTGTAATGTAAAATAGGTCTCAAAGGGTTTGAGTCATGCAGTATTGTCCCTACAGAGATGTCAAGATCCGGAAAGGTGAAACATTTCTAACAAGAACCTTCATATCCCGGTGGAGAAGCTCCAATAATGAACCTATTAGCCTAGACCTGAATAACCTGGAAGCCTTTTATTCCATATGAACTACGGCTATATATCAATCACTCAATAGATGTATAAGGACATGATTACACAACAAAGCCTTGCAGCCACTGAGTGCCTTGCGCGGTGGTCGTCACCCGTTTGCATGAATGAGTTTGCTAATGGCTTATTCACTGTTAAATTGAATATCTGGAGATTACATGTCCCCGGAGAAATCTTTCCTAGGAGATTATCTGTACAGGGAAATCAGCCGACAGTAACACAAAGGAGCCCAGTGTTGTAGATATAAAATATAGTAGGATAAAAATACAACCTATTCAGTAGTGATATAGTTAGAGGACTGAACTATAGTTAATTGTACAGGAATAAAAACAATAAAAACATACTAAATATTGACTCCTTTTGGTTATTACCTTTCATCCCTCAGTACTTTATGCTGTATTAGCTCTGCATCAGATTGTATGTAGCACTTTTATCACAATCCATAGGAGCCCCACTTACAAGGCAAACAACCCCCGTCATGAAATGAGTCACTGGCAGAACTGATTGGGCTTTATTAAGACCCAGCAACTCTGCTATGCTGAAGGAGCTAGGGACAAGTGACCCACTGGCCTTCCTTTGCCCTCCAGCAGAGGGGCCTGTGGTCAAAGTCCTAAGTCCCTCTCTGGGGTCAAAACCTGCGCCAAGCTGCTAGGTCTCTTCCTGTCTCCTGTAGGACATGCAAATGCATGGCTCAACTCTTAAAGGCTCAGTACACAATTACTCCAATCTCCGCCAGCCAATGGCTGGATGCCTGTGGTTACTTAAGGCATCTTTCCCAGGGGAGAGGTGCCTGAGCTCAGTAAAGGTGTGCTTTTCTGTTCGCCTGTTTGTACCGTACTCTGCATGTTTACCTTATTGACCCTCAGCTGCCTGCCCTGACCTTGCACTTGTCAGGGCAGGCATGAACTCTGCCTGCCCTGACTATGAGTATTGTAGCTTTTCACTAGTGTATCTGACCCCCATGGGTCCGCTGCCACCTACACTATTCCAAGAAGTAGCAGCTTGGTGGCTCCCCTGCAGCAAAGACTAGATTTCTGTTTAGGGGTTAAAGGGTGAATACCAGGGGACCACCAGGATAATGCCCTTAGAGTTGAAGTCCCTCTCTGGGTGGCGAAACTTGCACCAAGCTGCTAGATGTAGGCCAAAGTCAAACCAGTTAGTTAGCATTAGTTTGCACAGTGTTTCACACCCACTGTATGCTATTGTGACATGTCTGTTTTTGTGACAGTTTTTGCTCCTGTAATAGCAATTCTAGAGCAACTATTCTTCTTTTGACTCTATGTTGTATCACTCCTTTATTATTCCTGCTGGAAGTTGTGAATGAATTGCTAGCAGTTTGCAGTGATGGCGCAGATGGATGTTACCAGTTGGGGGTGTGTACATACACAGTCTGACACTATCCAGTCAGTTCTGCCAGTATCAGTTTGTGCAGGAACACCCCACACACACACATCCAACTTGTAACACCCGGCTGGACCTTTATTATAGACTGCTGGTAATTCATTCATAACTTCAGGCGGGAATAATAAACGAATGGTGTATCATAAAGCCATAAGAATAGATGATCCGGGATTGTTATTACATGGGGGATGCAAGTAGTTGTTAAAAAAAGACATGTCAGGAGAGTTGACAGGTCCTCTTTAAGTGTACATACAGCGAAGACTGTCAATTGCCGATAAGGCCACTCTCCTACACAGACAATGAACAGAGATTTAAATTCATGTATACAAATGGTAGAACGTATAAATCTGAAGGTGCCGGCCCTCAACTGAAAAATGAGAAAAAAGTTGCAGAGAACAATGAGGAGAAAGCAAAGCTATAAAATATTTTTTTTCTCCACTGTATTCACTGAAGAAAAAAACTGTCAGATGAAATGCAGAATGTAAAAGTAAATTTCCCATTAAAAGAGCCCTGTCTGACCCAGGAAGAAGTACAGCGACGTCTTAAAAAGATTAAAATAGACAAATCGCCAGGACCAGATGGCATACACCCCCGTATCTTAGGAGAATTAAGTAATGTCATAGCCAGACCTTAATTTCTGATATTTAATGGCTCTATACTGACAGGGAGTGTTCCACAGAATTGGCACATAGCAAATGTGGTGCCAATATTCAAAAAGGGTCCAAAAACAGAGCCCGGAAACTATAGGCCAGTAAGTATAACATCTGTCATGAGTAAACTGACAGATGGGTAAACTGACAAATAAGCAAATAATGCCATATTAGGGTACTTTCACATTAGCGGCAGGGGATTCCGGCAGGTGAACAGCCTGTCGGATCCGTCCTGCCACTAGTTCACGTGAGCCCCCGGACTGCTCTACGTCCCCATTGACTATAATGGAGGGAGGGGGCGGAGTTCCGGCGGCGGCAAGGCAGCGCACGACGAGAGGCAGCTGGACTACGGCAGCATGAGAATGATTGATTGGACTGGGGAAAATATCTGTATGTGGGTAAGTAACTGGCTGAGTGATAGAAAACAGAGGGTGGTTATTAATGGTACACACTCAGATTGGGTTACTGTCACTAGTGGAGTACCTCAGGGGTCAGTATTGGGCCCTATTCTCTTCAATATATTTATTAATGATCTTGTAGAAGGCTTGCACAGTAAAATATAAATTTTTGCAGGTGACACTAAACTACCGTATTTTTCGCCGTATAAGACGCACCGGCGTATAAGACGCACCTAGGTTTTTGGGGAGGAAAATAAGAAAAAAAATATTTTTAACCAAAAGGTGTGCTGTGGGTTTGGAACTAGGTGGTCTGTGGATGGCACTATTACTGGGGATCTGTGGATGACGGACACTGTTATGGGGGGATCTGTGGATGACGGACACTGTTATGGGGGGATCTGTAGATGACGGACACTGTTATGGGGGGATCTGTGGATGACTGACACTGTTATGGGGGGATCTGTGGATGACGGACACTTATGGGGGGATCTGTGGATGACGGACACTGTTATGGGGGGAACTGTGGATGACGGACACTGTTAGGGGGGAACTGTGGATGACAGACACTGTTATGGGGGGATCTGTGGCTTTCACTGTTACAGGGGGATCTGTGGCTGGCACTGTTACAGGGGGGGATCTGTGGATGGCACTGTTATACATGTGTCATCCACAGACCCTCCCAGCCCATAACTGTGCCATCCACAGATCCCCCGCCGCTCCTGTATACTAATATAATATGTCTTATTCAATTAATAGTTATTAAATATGCCTCTTTATTCCTAAAAGTACCTTAAATCCGAAGCGCTTCAGTACAATGCCGGCAGGCCGGGCAGCCGGCGCGGCGCGTCACTCACTGACGTCACTTGCCTGCGCCGCCTGCTTCATTCATAAAGTAGGCGGCGCAGGCACGTGACATCAGGGAGTTACGCTGCCGCCCGCCCAGCCTGCATACTACTGAAGCGCTAAGGATTTAAGGTACTATTAGGCATAAAGGGGCATATTTAATAACCATTCATTGAATATGACATATTTTATTAGTACACCGGAGCGGCGGGGCGGGCCTTTAGTACAGTGACTGCACCGCCCCGCCGCTATTGCCGGCCCCAGCTCCTCCTCCCAGTCCCTCCCCGAGTCCTCGCTCTCTTTACATCGCTGCCAGCGATGTAAAACTGACTGCATTCGCCGTATAAGACGCAGGGGCATTTCTCCCCCATTTTGGGGGAAGAAAAAGTGCGTCTTATACGGCGAAAAATACGGTATGTAAAGTAATTAACACTGAAGAGGACAGTATACTGCTACAGAGGGATCTGGATAGATTGGAGGCTTGGGCAGAGAAGTAGCAGATGAGATTTAACACTGACAAATGTAAAGTTATGCACATGGGAAGGAATAATGCAAGTCACCAGTACATACTAAATGGTAAAACACTGGGTAACATTGACATGGAAAAGGACCTAGGAATTTTAGTGTAAGAACAGTGAGACTATGGAACTCTCTGCCTGAGGAGGTGGTGATGGCGAGTTCACTAAAAGAGTTCAAGAGGGGCCTGGATGTATTTCTGGAGTGTAATAATATTACAGGCTATAGCTACTAGAGAGGGGTCTTTGATCCAGGGAGTTATTTGGATTGCCTGATTGGAGTCGTGGAGGAATTTTTTCCCCTGAAGTGGGGAAAATTGGCTTCTACCTCACAGTTTTTTTTTGCCTTCCTCTGGATCAACTTGCAGGATAACAGGCCGAACTAGATGGGGAGATGTCTTTTTTTCAGCCTTACAAACTATGTTACTATGTAATGCAAGTCTTTTCTCCCACAAAATAATATATCAATCTGATCTGCTCCTTATGGTGTATTACATGTTGCTTGCCGATAGGGCACCGTGATCAATGTGAAAATTTCAGTTTAAGAAGAACTAGGGAGAGATTTACATTTCTATTTATCTACATGATACTATGTGATTCTGGACCATATTAAATGTAGGTGTCAATAACCCAATTTAAAAAGAGGGGAAACCGAACAATTTCAAAGTAAACCACATCTAAAAAAAAAATTACCCCAATACATGATTTCTTTTTTAAATATGCCAAGGCATAAATCTATGAAAACAAGCTGTAGAAATGTACCTAATCTAGACTGTACAAACCTGGCAACGTCCAACTCTTAATAAAGAGATATCATTGATCAAAACAAAGTAATGCCTGTGAATGTGATGAATCACATGCCCCCCAGGAAAGAAATCAATACACAGAATCATAGTATATAAAATAGTAACACTATTAATCCAAAATTACACACAATCAAAATATAAAAAGGTAGCATCAGTAGCAGCAGGCATATATAGATGTCCGGGGACAGAACTGGTGGTCTTAATAGTATAGCATGAACAATGCCCTCTCTCTATAACAACATTCATTTACATCCATATACTGTACAAACGCCATATGCAATGTGCAGGCAAATTCTCTCTCTAATTCTGTGTATTCATTTCTTTGTTGGAGGGAAATCTTTACAAAGATGGATTTACATTCAGCAGAGTTTGGAAAGAACAATGTATCAATATGCTTATCATCATTTAATGCTCTTTCAAAAATACCAAACTTGGCCGTGATCCATGGATGCGATATTCTGGGCAAATAAAATCTTTTAAATGACTCCCAAAGAGTAATTAGCAAAACCCAAATAGTTTGCAAAATTCGGTTTTGCATACCAGCACAATCTTCCTTGCTTTTTCAGCAAGTTTTTTGTAAGGAGATCCACAGATCTATGGGGGGGGGGCATATATTGACTAATTACTTTCCGTACTTGTTTATGTGTTCTGCATATTGAATCCGGGTAGACCTGAGGCCACCTTTTCTATAATATATTTAACAGAGTCACAAGCCTCCAATGCAGATTACTAACTGGGAAATCCAGGACATACTTGATGCGCCTTCATGGATTTTATCAGTCTGTGTCATTCCTTGGCTCAAAGATTTGTCTTTCACTAAACATGAGATCAAAGAAAATGTAACTTTTCCAAAGAAAGATGCATCATTCACAATACTGTAATCCCACTTCCAAGCTGCCGTATACAGTTTATCTAACAGAAGCCGAAAAAAATAAAATTTTTATAAACATGGGACGGGGAGGATTTATATGGATTGTCATCTAATTTGAAACAAAGAGCCGCTAGCAGCCATTTTTTCCGACACCACTAGTTGTAGTGCTATATATATCTATGAAAATATCATACTAGCTGTCCGATGATAGGACTGTTCACGGTTACATCATGGGTTTTGTTTTTATAGAATTTAGGATGGATATGATGGATTCCAGTGATTTTAGAAGGGATTTCTGGGCGTTCAATATTGATAACCTACTTTCAGTAGGTCATAAATATCTGATCAGTGGAGGTCCTGCTCTCGGCACCCCCGCCGATCAGCTGTTTGAACAAGCTGCGGCCAAAGCAGCTTACCAAGCACAGCGCCATACATAGTATTATGGCTGTGCATAGTATTGCAGCCCAGGCCTATTCACTTCTATGGGGCTGAGCTGCACGTAGGCCATGTGACCAATGACTATGATAGGAAGAGGCCGCATCGCTCATCGTCTCTTCAAAAAGCTGATAAGCAGGGTTGCCGGGAATTGGAACCTGATCAGATACCGATTACCTATCTTAAAGAGGACCTGTCCCCTCTCCTGACATGCCTGTTTTATTAGCTTCATGCATTCCCCGTGTAAAAACAATTCTGGAGCATCTATTCTTATGTCTCTATGTTGTGCCATTCCTTTATTATTCCTACTAGAAGTTATGGATGAATTTCTAGCAGTCTGCAGTAAGGGCACAGAGGGGAGGTAACCAGTTGGGGGGGGGGGGGTGTCCCTGCATAGTCTTACTCTATCCAATCAGTGCTGAGATTGTCAGACTGTGCAGATACACCCACCCCCCCAACTGGTTACCTCCCCTCTGTAACCTTACTGCAGACTGCTAGCAATTCATTCATAACTTCTAGTAGAAATAATACAGGAAAGGCACAACATAAAGCCATAAGAATAGATGCTCCAGAATTGTTATTACACGGGGGATGCATGAAGCTATTAAAACAGGCATGTCAGGAGAGGGGACAGGTCCTCTTTAAGGATGTCATCAATATTGAGCTTCTGGAAATCCCCTTTAATGGTTTTATTAGGTTTCCAATTTTTAACTCATTCTATTTATCAGCTGTTGGACAAGGTTTAACCTCTTCCTGACATGGTTTTCCATTTTTGCTTTTTACTCCCTGCCTTCCCAGGGCCATAACGTTTTCATTTTCTGTTCACATAGCCATATTAAGGCTGGTTGTGTGTGGGACACGTTTTATTTTTTAATGGTACCATTTAATATGGCATGTGATGTAGTGGGGAGCTGGAAAAATAATTTAAATGTGGTGGAACTGGCCCAAAAAAATGCAATTCCACTGCAGGTTTATAGGTTTTGTTTTTACAGCGGTCAGTACGATTACAGCAATACCACATTTATAAGGCTTTTCTTGTGTTTTAACACAGAAAAAAAATGTATTTATTTATTTATCACCATATTTTGACCCCCATGCATTTTTCTTAGTTACATTTACGGAACTGAGTGAGGGTTCATTTTTTTGAGAGGCAAACTGTAGTTTTTAAAATATAACATTTTGGAGTTTGTATGACTTTTTGACCACTTTTTACTTTTGGAAGGTGAAGCATTGAAAAAACAGGAAATCTGCCTTTTTTTCTGTTATGACATTCACCATATGGGATAAATACATTTATATTTTAATAGCACAGGCATTTTGGGACACGGTGGTGCCTATGATCTTTATTCGTTTTTTTCATTTATTTAGATTTTTATCAACAGGACTTTTTTTTCCGCCATGAATAACGGACAAAAAAACTGAACCGTTATACACTGAACAAAAATATAAACGCAGCACTTTTGGTTTTGCTCCCATTTTTCATGAGCTTAAGGCCCCATGCACACGGCCGTTGTTCACAGCCGTGTGCGGGCCGTGGAACCGCGGCCTGGATCCCTCCTGAGAGCAGGAGCGCACGGCGTCACTGGTTGCTATGACGCCGTGCGCTCCCTGCTGCCGCCGCAATACAGTAATACACTGGTATGGTCTATACCAGTGTATTACTGTACTGTGCCGGCAGCAGGGAGCGCACGGCGTCATAGCAACCAGTGACGCCGTGCGCTCCTGCTCTCAGGAGGGATCCAGGCCGCGGTTCCACGGCCCGCACACGGCTGTGAACAACGGCCGTGTGCATGGGGCCTAACTCAAAGATCTGAAACATTTTCTACATACACAAAAGACCCATTACTCTCAAATATTGTTCACAAATCTGTGTTAGGCTACTTTCACACTTGCGTTCAGAGCGGATCCGTCTGCATTATATTGTAAAAAAAATTCTAAGTGTGAAAGTAGCCTTAACGGATCCGTCCAGACTTTACATTGAAAGTCAATGGGGGACGGATCCGTTTGAAGATTGAGCCAAATTGTGTCATCTTCAAACGGATCCGTCCCCATTGACTTACATTGTAAGTCTGGACGGATCCGCTTGCCTCGGCACGGCCAGGCGGACACCCGAACGCTGCAAGCAGCGTTCAGGTGTCCGCCTGCTGAGCGGAGCGGAGCCCAAACGCTGCCAGACTGATGCATTCTGAGCGGATCCGCGTCCACTCAGAATGCATTAGGGCTGGACGGATGCGTTCGAGGCCGCTTGTGAGCCCCTTCAAACGGAGCTCACAAGCGGACACCCGAACGCTAGTGTGAAAGTAGCCTTAGTGAGCACTTCTCCTTTCCCGAGATAATTCATCCCACCTCACAGGTGTGGCATATCAAACTGCTGATTAGTGATGAGCGGCAGGGGCAATACTCGAATTCGTGATATTTTCTTCATATACTTGTGAATTCGAGAATTCGCTATTATTTTCTTGATTGCGAAAATCGGCAATGTAATATGCGCGTATTGCGCGCGCAATACAGGCGTGGGTCACTGTTGCTACATTTTTCAAGCTGCTAGAAGTTTCCTAAAACTGGAGAAAATGGTTGGCACGGCAGAACATTACAATAGCTTTATATGCAGATAGAGTGCTCCAATATATTAGTGATTGCGCAAATCGTCAATTAATGATGCGCATATTTTGGCGCAATACGTGCAACTTCACATTTTAGCAGGTCTGATTGGTGCACTAAGTATTGTTGTGAACTTGTGACATCACAGCACTTCGTCTGTAGCATGTATGTATGGACAGCAGAACCTACATCAGCTACACTATATCAGGATATAACCTACACTGACTATCTCCCACTAACTATCTGTATTAAATATATATAAACTAACTATCTAATGTAATTAAACAGTAAAGCACAGAGCACCGCAATGACACTGCTCTCTCTCTCAGAACTCCATAAAACGACAAAAAATGGCTGCTGGGGAGGTTCTTATATAGTATGGGGTAGACAACTTTCGTATTGGTTGCTAGGGATGTTGCTAAGCTCAGACAAAGACATTGCAGCCTTCTGATTGGCCGACAAGCAAGAAGGGAGGTTACTGATGGAAAAAAAAAATCTGGAATATTCGAGAATACGAATATATAGCGCTATATTCTAAATCTTCGCTAATTCTCAAAGTGGAGATATTCGCGATTAAAATTAGCAATTCTAATATTCGTGCCCAACACTAGTGCTGATTAGACAGCATGAATTTTGCACAGGGAGGTCAGAAAACCAGTCAGTACTGGTGTGGCCACCATTTGCCTCACGCAGTTCAACACATCTCCGTCGCATAGAGTTGATCAGGTTGTTGCTTGTGGCCTGTGGAATGTGGGTCCACTCCTCTTCAATAGCTGTGCAAAGTTGCAGAGTATAGGCAGGAACTGGAACGCGCTGTCGTATACGCCGATCCAGAGCATCCCAAACATGCTCAATGGGTGACATGTCCGGTGAGTATGCTGGCCATGCAAGAACTGGGATGTTTTCAGCTTCCAGGAATTGTGTACAGATCCTTGCAATATGGGGCCATGCATTATTATGCTGTAACATTAGGTGATGGTCGTGGATGAATGGCACAACAATCAGCCTCAGGATCTCGTCACGGTATCTCTGTGCATTCAAAATGCCATCAATAAAATGCACCTGTGTTTGTTGTCCATAACATACGCCTGCCCATACCATAACCCCACCGCCACCATGAGCCACTCAATCCACAACGTTGACATCAGCAAACCGCTCACCCAAACAACGCCACACACGCTGTCTTCCATCTGCCCTGAACAATGAAAACCGGGACTCATCCGTGAACCGAACGCCTCTCCAACGTGCCAGACGCCATCGAATTTGCCCACTCAATTCGGTTACGACGACGAACTAAAGTCAGGTCCAGAGCCCGATGAGGACGATGAACATGCAGATGAGCTTCCCTGAGATGGTGTCACGTGAGGTAGGGATGAGTGCAGCCCTAAACTCCACCCACACCTCTATCCCTACCTACTTGCACGGTCCGTCCTAACCGACGGCATACAACTGGGCGGCAGTCCCTAGTTTACGTACGCACAGGGGCATAATGAAAGGAACAAAACAGAGAGTACACAATATAGAGACAGATCACACAGAAGCAAGGCTTCCCAGGCCGGAACAGAATAGCAATGGGCCAAGGTCAAGGATAGGAGGGTACACAAGCACACAATAAACTATAATGCCAAATGAATACAAGCTGAGGTCAAAAGCCAGGAGGTCGAATCAGTACCAGGGGAAACACCAGGTCAGGGTCTAGTACGAACCGAGGTCAGGAGCCAAGAGATCGTGTCAATACAGGGGGGTAGAACCAAGTTGTTGCCTCTATACTGCACCCACTAATCCTGTCTATCAGAGCGAAACCCCACACAAGTTAGAGTCAAATACAAGCCTAGATCAAAAGGTAGAAGTTGCACACAGGAGTCACCAGATATGAAGTAAGACCAATCACAGGCAATCTGTGGCCAGCAGGTTACCTGTTTAAATAGGTCCTCTAGATGGGTCATGTGATGTGGCCAGCGTCACATGACCCTTGTTCCGCATCTCAGTACAGCTGAGCGCCGATTCATTAATATCGGCGCTCTGTTACCCAGCTGCTCGTTGTCTAGGGGAAGGAGGACGCTGGCCACACTGAGGAATTGTACATGGCCGGATCCTCCCCGTCCCATTGTCACCATGGAGATGAGGACGCCGGCCGCGTCCTAGCTCCTCCTCACTAGCAGGATGCGGGCGGCGCTGCAGGGGAAGAGCGCATCGCCTGCTCCCCGTTACAGATGGTTTCTGACAGTTTGTGCAGAAATTCTTTGGTTATGCAAACCGATTGTTGCTGCAGCTGTCCGGGTGGCTGGTCTCAGACGATCATGGAGGTGAACATGCTGGATGTGGAGGTCCTGGGCTGGTGTGGTTACATGTGTTCTGCGGTTGTGAGGCCGTTTGGATGTACTGCCAAATTCTCTGAATAGCCTTTGGAGACGGCTTATGGTAGAGGAATGAACATTCATTGCACGGGCAACAGCTCTGGTAGACATTCCTGCAGTCAGCATGCCAATTGCACGCTCCCTCAAACGTTGCAACATCTGTGGCATTGTGCTGTGTGATCGAACTGCACATTTCAGAGTGGCCTTTTATTGTGGGCAGTCTAAGGCACACCTGTGCAATATTCATGCTGTCTAATCAGCACCTTGATATGCCACAGCTGTGAGGTGGGATGGATTATCTCAGCAGAGAAGTGCTCACTAAGGCTGCTTTCACACTAGCGTTCGGGTTTCCGTTCGTGAGCTCCGTTTGAAGGAGCTCACGAGCGGACCCGAACGCAGCCGTCCAGCCCTGATGCAGTCTGAATGGAGGCGGATCCGCTCAGACTGCATCAGTCTGGCGGCGTTCAGCCTCCGCTCCGCTCGCCTCCGCACTGACAGGCGGACAGCTGAACGCTGCTTGCAGCGTTCGGGTGTCCGCCTGGCCGTGCGGAGGCGTGCGGATCCGTCCAGACTTACAATGTAAGTCAATGGGGACGGATCCGTTTGAAGATGCCACAATGTGGCTCAATCTTCAAGCGGATCCGTCCCCCATTGACTTTACATTGAAAGTCTGGACGGATCCGTCCCAGGCTATTTTCACACTTAGCTTTTTTTAGCTAATATAATGCAGACGGATCCGTTCTGAACGGAGCCTCCGTCTGCATTATTATGGGCGGATCCGTTCAGAACGGATCCGCCCGAACGCTAGTGTGAAAGTAGCCTTACACAGATTTAGACAGATTTGTGAACAATATTCAAGAGTAATGGGTCTTTTGTGTATGTAGAAAATGTTTCAGATCTTTGAGTTCAGCTCATGCAAAATGGGAGCAAAACCGAAAGTGTTGCGTTTATTTTTTTGTTCAGTGTATGTACCCATAGACATGTATTAGGGCGTAGCAAAACGGAATGCCACTTCAAGGTTTCCATTTTGCTTTCCGTCCTAAAATTCCATTATAACTCTGTTTTTATAACGCGAATGTGACTAAGCCGGGTCACCAAGTTTTGGGGAAACCAGTGTGCTCACCTCTAATCTAGAGAACTTCTGCCTATTGTATTTCACAGACCCCACTGGTAGAGGTGAGATAATTAGATACAAAGTTTTAGTTTTTTATAGTTTTACGATTTTGTTTATTTACTATAGATAATGTTCGTTGTAATATGTGTAAGACACATTTTAAGGACATATTTTAGGCACTGCAGAAAATTGTTAAAAAACAATATGCCAACAACAAATTTTTATTTTTTTGTACAGAGACAATTATAATAACATGAATTTTACCTTTGGCGACATACAAGCAAATATTGTATGGTGTTGTTACCTGGAACTCTCTGTGCTTCTACCGACAGGCCATATATCACCAAGTTTAAAAAAATGTCATAGAATTTCCATACTGCCGAAAAGTCTGTTCTCTCTCCCCAGCTTGGCGTGTGCTTACACAATCATTGCGCACCTCCTTCTTCATTATAACGCAATATCTGCCATTAGCTGAAAGGGAACCGTTCTACCCTAGAGACGTACCTCTCCACAGCTCTTTTATCCACAGCCTGTACGAATTCAGACCCTCAAAGGTAAATTAGAAAATTATTTCCTGCAGAATTTATAACAAGAACAGCTGATGAAAAATCTGCGTAGTCCTGCACTCATGGAAGATTTTATAAATTCCAAGTTAGGTTCTGCTAAGGATATATCCATTAGGAATTCAAATGAAATCCAGATAAACAAACGGAATGCTCTTGGCAGCTCTGACATGTATTGTATGCAGCACTGGATTCAGAAAGAACACATGCACACGTTTTACCAAGAATATATTTGCATTGTAAAATAATTAGTAACATTTCATCTGTGAAGCGATCAAATATCATTCGTTCTCCGCGACAAACATCAAAGCGAGCCGCGCAAGCGACGCCTGATCAGGAGTTTGAGCAGTGGAATATTAACCCTTTCATGACCATGGGTCATTGATGCTCTAGTGTCCAGGTCAAAATTTACAAATCTGACATGCGTCACTTTATGTGGTAATATCTTTGGAACACTTTTACTTATTCAAGCCATTCTGAGAATGTTTTCTCGTGACACATTGTACTTCATGATAGTCATATATTTGAGTCAATATATTTTACCTTTATTTATGAAAAAATCCAAATGTACCAAAAATTTTGAAAAATTCACAATTTTTTAAATTTCAATTTCCCTGCTTCTAAAACAGAAAGTGATACCTAATAAAATATTTATTACTTAACATTCCCCATATGTCTACTTTATGTTGGCATCATTTTTATTTTTTTAGGACGTTAGAAGGCTTAGAAGTTTAGAAGCAATTCTTAAAATTTTAAAGAAAATTTCCAAAACCCACTTTTTAAGGACCAGTTCAGTTCTGAAGTCACTTTGTGGGGCTTACATAGTAGATACCCCCATAAATGACCCCATTGTAGAAACTACACCCCTCAAGTTACTCATAACTGATTTTGCAAACTTTGTTAACCCTTTAAGTGTTCCACAAGAATTAAAGGAAAATGGAGATAAAATTTCTAAATTTCCCTTTTTTGGCAGATTTTCCATTTTATTACATTTTATTCTTTAAGACATTGAGGGTTAACAGCCAGACAAAACTCAATATTTATTACCCTGATTCCGCGGTTTACAGAAACACCCCACATGTGGTTGTAAACTGCTGTACGGGCACACGGCAGGGCGCAGAAGGAAAGGAATGCCATACGGTTTTTGGAAGGCAGATTTTGTTGGATTGGTTTTCTGAACGCCATATGTTTTTTTATTTTTCTGCCGATCGTCTTGTGTAGGGGCTCGTTTTTTGCAGAAAGTGTTGAGGTTTTTATTGGTACCATTTTTGGGTACATAGGATTTATTAATCATTCATTAATGAACAGTTTTCATTTATTTATTTTTACAGCGTTCATCTGAGGAGTAAGGTCATGTGATAGGTTTATAGAGCAGATCGTTACGGACGTGGCAATACCTAATATGTATACTTTTTCTTATTTATTTAAGTTTTACACAATAATAGCATTTCTGAAACCAAAAAAATGATGTTTTAGTGTCTCCATAGTCTGAGAGCCATAGCTTTTTTATTTTTTGGGCGATTGTCTTAAATAGGGTATCATTTTTTGCGGGATGAGGTGACGGTTTGATTGGTACTATGTTGGGGGTCATAAGCCTTTTTGATCGCTCGCTGTTGCACTTTTTGTGATGTAAGGTG
Organism: Bufo gargarizans; assembly: GCF_014858855.1. Lineage (NCBI taxonomy): Eukaryota > Metazoa > Chordata > Amphibia > Anura > Bufonidae > Bufo > Bufo gargarizans. Next base: position 325,063,776 of record NC_058085.1, on the reverse strand, counting down.
ACAAAAATAGCTTTTTTGGCACAGTTTTTTTTATATGGTGTTTATCGGACGGGGTCTATCATGTGATATATTTATAGAGATGGTCGTTACGGACGCGGTGACACCTAATATGTGTATTTTATTTTATTTTTATTATTTTTTTTACTTTCTTTTTTTATAAAGTCCCTCTTGGATCATGAAGATCCAGTGGGGCTGTTGGCTGTACTATACTTTGCAATGCTCTTGCATTGCAAGTATAATACTATTAGATGCCCTGTAGGTGGCAACAGCAAAAGCGTCCGGTTGCCATGGCAACCGCTGCCTTTTAACCCCGATGGATGAGCCCAGGAGCTCCCTCCCTTTTAACCCCATGGATGCCGCAACCACGGCATCTATGGGGTTACAGCAGAGTGTCAGCATGGAGCTGACACTCTGCTGATGGCGGCGGCTCAGGAATGGAGCTGCCACCATCACACACAGCAGGGGGACCGGGGGCACCGCTAGAAAAGGGGGAGGGGGCTGGGGGAACACCGGCAACATTGAGGGAGGTGGGGAGAATGAATGGGGCGGGAGGGGGCGGAGGACCGCATCAGGAGATGAGCGCAGGAGAGCAGGAGATGAGCGGCAGGTGGACACAAGGGGGGCTTGGCGCACACATCGGGGGCACAGATAGAGGGGGGGGCAGGAGGACACTATCTAATTTCAGGCTCTGATCTGCAGAGCGCAGATCAGAGCCTGAAACCGGCATTTTAACACTGCCGCGATCCGATTGGTTAGTCTGCACAGACTAACCAATTGGATCGATTGCCGGCAAGGGGACACTCTAATTGGTCCCTTCCCGGCATTACTGCACTGTATGTTGTCTGTGACAGCAGCAGTGCAGGGGCAGAAGTTTTAATCCAAGCGCTTTGCAGTGCTTGGATTTAGATTTAAGAGCTGGTTTGACGTTTATACACGTGGTAGCTGCACGGGGCATGTGCAAATATCACGAATATAAATGTATTGCAGTCGTGAAGGGGTTAAAATTGTGTTCCACCAAAGCCCATGGCAATGAGCAGACTCATTCACACTTCCGTTGTTCGGCAGTTCCATGCATTGGGGGCCACAATTTGCAGCTGCCTCGACAGATCCGGACCCATTCTGTCCACACTGCAAAAAAATATGCCTGCATATTGCGTATTGTGGACCCGCTAGTTGCAGGCCGCAATACGGGCACGGCCGGGCAACGTCCATGTGCATGAGCCTTTAACCTGTGGAAATATGTTTGGTTCTAACTTCTAGGCGCTATTTTTCAAGAAGGATCCCATGAAGCTGGAAACAGAGAAAGGCAATGTTAATGACAATGGACATGGGGAACCCTAAAGGAGTTATCCCATGAATAATGTAAAACATGAAAATCAGACATCATATAGTACATGACAATCTCTTTCAAACAAAGCTTGAACCAGCCCTGTACCTGACATGGATCCAGAGATCTCCCCATTGATTGCTCTGCTAGATTTATATCAAGCTGACAGCTCAGGGGAGTGTCTTTTCTGTCACAGCTCAGGTGGCGTGTCCATGCTCTCCCTATCACAGCTCAGGGGGCGTGTCCATTCTGCTGCCTCTTTCTCCCTATCACAGCTCAGGAGGCAGTTGAAGGATGAAACTGAGTATGTGCGGCCATCTCAGTGAGCAGGTCAAAGAAAAAAGAAATAAAGTGGCACTATAAAAATACATTCAACTGAATAACTCAGTGGCTGTACAAATTTTTTAATTACATGCAATTACAAAAGTATTCAGATCCAGGTGCTGGTTTGAAAACTGTAGAATATTTTTCATTGGACAACCCCTTTGAAGGGGTTTTCCAGTATTGTGTTATTGATGATCTATCCTCACACCCAGCACCCCCACACAATCAATTGTTTGGGTGTATCTCTGGCGCCATTCGCTGCATAGTGGATGGAGCTGTTTACTGCAAAGTCGGTCCCATTGAGGTGTGCAGAGCTGCAGTAACCAGCTCCGTCTGCTACGCAATGGACAGATCTGTGTATTTCCAGCATGGACTTCTGGCACCAGACCTACTCCTGAAGAGGGATTGAATGGGATGCAGGCGTCAGACCCCCACTAATCTGATATCCATTGCCTGATCTGGGGTTAGGCAATCAATATGAACATACTGGAAAACCTCCTTAGGATGGCTGCAAAGAGATTTCATGCAGAAAAAACGCAGCGTAATACAGTACCAGCAAAGTATATGAGATCAGACAAATCTGTTGAACACTTATTTTATTTTTTTGTTAGGTGCAGAAATAGACCTGCTGTGTGGATTTTCAAATCTGCAGCTTGTCAATTGTTGTTGCATTTTTCTTGTTCCCATTGATTATCATACCTTTTTGCCAGAAGTTTTTATGTTAAACATATTTATTTTCAACATTTTGGTGATTTTTTTATTTTATTTTCAATGTATATAAATATATATATTTATAGTAACAAAGTGTATGGTAAAGTGCTGGAAGGGGTATATATTTCATCCAGAGTACTCAGCTGGGTGAGATAAGAGAATATAGAAAGTTATGTTATCTTAACATAGTTTGCTGAGGCAGGTTATTTGAACGGGTTATCCAACCCCTAAAATGACCCCCCTAATGCCCAGGCACCTCATATAGATTATACTTACCCTGCTCCCCGACACCCGCTCTTCATTGCTGAGTGCGTTACTATGGGATCACCGCTACTCAGCAATCCTGGCAGCGACAACTGTTACCTTGTAGCCCTAGCCTCCCTATAGGTGATGTCACAGCTTATCCACTACCCCTCTCTGTACAATGATCTATGCATTGTCATTGTCCGAAGAAGTCAACGTGTTCCTTCCAGATTAATGTGTCTAGGGCTCACATGTGACTATTGTGTCTATGGCAGAAATGCTGTAAGGCATATCTTTAAATTCCCTTAACAACTCAAGCAAGATGGCTGCCCACATAATCGTCCATAAAAATATAATCTTAGAATTATACAATCAGAAAATATTAACAGATTAGAAATAAAATGTGTCACTATCTGGTTACATAGTTACATAGTTGATACGGTTGAAAAAAGACATAAGTCCAATCCCAGAAAGATTTCTACACGTTTTCATAAGCATTAATGTTGTTTACTTTTAAGAATTCATCTAAACCCTTTTTAAAATTGTTCCTGCTGTAACCACGTCCTGAGGACGTCTATTCCACAGATTCACAGTTCTTACAGTAAAGAAGCTTTGACGCTTCTGGAGACTGAACTTTATCTTCTCCAGTCGGAGGCAGTGCCCCTTGTCTTTTGAGCGCATTTTACATGGAACAGTTTTTCACCGTATTTTTTATATGGCACATTTATATATTTGTATAGGTTAATTATGTCCCCCCTTAGACGTGTCTTCTCAAGACTAAATAAATTAAATTCTTTTAATCTTTTTTCATAAGGGCTCTTTCACACCTGCGTTATTGTCTTCCGGCATAGAGTTCCGTCGTCGGGGCTCTATGCCGGAAGAATCCTGATCAGGATTATCCTAATGCATTCTGAATGGAGTGAAATCCGTTCAGGATGCATCAGGATGTCTTCAGTTCCGGAACGGAACGTTTTTTGGCCGGAGAAAATACTGCAGCATGCTGCGCTTTTTGCTCCGGCCAAAAAAACTGAAGACTTGCCGCAAGGCCGGATCTGGAATGAATGCCCATTGAAAGGCATTGAGCCTTAAGCTAAACGCCGTTTCGACGCATTGCCGGATCCGACGTTTAGCTTTTTTAGAGTGGTTACCATGGCTGCCGGGACGCTAAAGTCCTGGCAGCCATGGTAAAGTGTAGCGGGGAGCGGGGGAGCAGCATACTTACCATCCGTTCGGCTCCCAGGGCGCTCCAGAGTGATGTCAGGGCGCCCCAGGCGCATGGATGACGTGATCGCATGGCACGTCATCCATGCGCATGGGGCGCTCTGACGTCACTCTGGAGCGCCCCGGGAGCCGCACGGACTGTAAGTATACCGCTCCCCCGCTCCCCGCTCCTACTATGGCAACCAGGACTTTAATAGCGTCCTGGGTGCCATAGTAACACTGAAGGCATTTTGAAGACAGATCCGTCTTCAAATGCTTTCAGTACACTTGCGTTTTTCCGGATCCGGCGTGTAATTCCGGCAAGTGGAGTACACGCCGGATCCGGACAACGCAAGTGTGAAAGAGGCCTAACTAAGACCCTCCAGGCCCCTTATCAGTTTAGTCGCTCTCCTCTGTACCTTTTTCCAGCTGCAGTGCATCCTTTCTATGGACTGGTGCCCAGAACTGAACTGCATATTCCAGATGAGGCCGTACCAACGCTTTGTGGTAATATTACATCCCTGCCCCGAGTCCATGCCTCGATTAATGCATGACAATATCCTGATGGCCTTAGAAGCAGCTGATTGACATTGTATGCTGTCATTCAATCTATAATCTACAAGGACACCCAAATCCTTCTCTATAAGTGACTCCCTCAGTGTTACATCCCCTAGGACATATGAAGCACAGAGATTATTACTACCAAGATGCAGAACTTTACATTTATCCACATTGAACCTCATTTGCCAAGTTGATGCCCAATCACTCAGAGTGTCCAAGTCAGCTTGTAGTATATGGACATCTTCCATAGACTGCACAGTAATACATCGCTTGGTGTCATCTGCAAAAATAGAAATGATGTTATTAATCTCGTCCTCGATATCATTAATAAATAAATTAAATAATAGAGGACCCAACAATGAACCTTGGGGTCACCACTTATAACCCCGGACCATTCTGAATAGGAATCATTGACCACAACTCTCTGGACACGGTCCTTCAGACAGTTTTCAGTCCAATTACGAACTATACTTTCCAAACCTATAGACCTTACTTTACCTATTAAGCGTGTATGAGGGACAGTATCAAAAGCCATTGCAAAATCCAGAAACGCTACATCCACAGCCGCCCCTCTGTCCAGGCTACTACTCACCTCCTCATAAAAACGAATCAGGTTAGTCTGACAACCTCTGTCCTTGGTAAACCCATGTTGGTTATCACTTATAATATTATTTGCAGTCACATACTCCTGTGTATATAGTCCCTTAAAAGTCCTTCAAAAAGTTAAAGTAACTGGTCTATAATTACCTGTGGAGGACCTAGATCCTTTTTTGAATATGGGCACCACATTTGCCTTGTGCCAATCACTTGGCACTATACCAGTACCTAGAGAATCTTAAAAAATTATAAGCAGGGGCACGGCAATGACTGAACTGAGCTCTTTAAGCACTCTTGGGTGTAATCCATCTGGACCCAGAGCCTTGTTCACATTTACCTTATTTAACTTATCTTGGACTATATCTACAGTTAGCCAATTGAGTATATTACTGGATGTACTAAAAGCCCCAGCACCACAGATATCAGCTTCTTTCTCTTCTTTTGTAAAAATAGAGCGAAAAATAAAACATTTAGTAACTCTGCCTTTTCCTTATCTTCAGTGACTCCCCCCCACCTTTACCATTATTTACGGTCGGACCCTACCTGCTCAGACCTTGGTTTTTTATCATTTCTATACTTAAAGATGTTTTGGGGATTGGTTTTAATTAATAAATTTCTCTTTAAGTTTTCTCATGCGCAGTTAGTAATGCCTGGACTTGCGGTGCGCTGCAGTCACACTGTACACACATGCCACTCACACGCTCAACGTACACTTCCGTGGGATCCAATCCATATTGTTCCAATCTCCACTGTATATCCAGCGTGTTTACACTTACATTATAGTATTACTCTGTAATTTTTCACACATGGCATGGAGGAAGCTGGTCCAATTACTTCATGAATAGCTGCTTGTCCTCTTGCAGAATGTTTTATAGCAGAGTTCTTTGCAGAGAAGGCTCATATAATGCAGTCCATTAACATGAATTGTGCGAAGATAGAGATCTGCTGAGAGGTACAGGCTAACCTGATAAATATGGTACAATAACATTGTAAATTGTATGACTCTCAGCCATTAATCCTGCTTTTTATTAGCCATGGATGTGTACTGCTCACACTGAGTAATACTTCCGAGCTTCCAGAAGAGGCCTGACTTGGATTATATGGATTATATCATCTCTTATCTGTTATTTTGACCCCTCCCTGGAGTAAAACAAGTTTCTGCTTGAAAATCACATGTAAGGGCCCCCATTAACCATAATTTTTTCCCATTTTCCTTTTACATGTTTTTTTGCAACACAAGTGAAATTGTAAAAAAAAAATGTCAATCCGACAAGGTTTTTTGTTTGTTTTGTTTTTACAACATTCATTGTGCACTGAAAGTGACACGACAACCTTATTCTGCAGGTCAGTACGGTTACGGCAATACCAAATTTATGGTTGTTATTGTGTTTTCTTGGCATTGCCTTATTCTGACGCCCATAACTTATTGATATTCGTGTCTAAAGAGCTTTGTGAGGGCTTGTTTTCTTGTAACTGTAGTTTTTAATGGTTTAGAAAAGATTCTACAAAATCGATTTGTCCAATCAACAGCACTGTTAGAATCGATTTGTCCAATCAGCAGGGCTTATACAAATGAAGAAGCCCTGCTGATTGGACTAATCGATTCTAACAGTCCTGCTGATTCTGCAGAATCTTTTCGCTCATCTGTGACGTGCCATATTATTTTTGATCCCTTTTTTATTCAATTTTCTTGGGGGGGGGGGGGGGGCACAGGCAAGATGATGAAAAGATAGCAAAATTATTGATTTTTTTTTTTTTCTGTTATGTTTACACTGCAAAGGAAAATATTTTAATAATTAAATATTTTGTACATTTTCGAATGTGGCGATATCTGTTATGTTTACTTTTTTATTGTTTATTTATTTTTATATGTAAAATTGGTAGATTTGAATCTGTCTTAAAGGGGTTTTCTCATCACAGACAATGGGGGCCTATCGCTAGGATATGCCCCCTTTGTCTGATAGGTGCGGGTCCAACCTCTGGGACCCGCACCTATACTGAGAACGGAGTGGGGAAAGGTCGTGGAGGGTGCACTGCGCATGAGAAGCCGTCCTCCATTCCTTTCTATGGGGCCACCAAAAATAGCCGAGCACTGGCTCGGCTATTTCCGTCGGCCTCATAGAAAGGAATAGGAGCGGTGGCCGCGCAAGCTTGGTGCACTCCCATTTACTTGTATGGAGAGAGAGCTTGGCAGTGGCCGGACCCTGGGAAACCCGGGGTCCTCCAGCCACCACTCTCCCTGCTCCGTTCTCAGCGTACGTGTGGGTCCCAGAGGTGGGACCCGCACCTAGCAGACAATGGGGGCATATCCTAGCGATATGCCCCCATTGTTTGTGATGGGAATACCACTTTATTTATTTTTATTTTTTACTGTAATGCTTTGTCAGCTTTGGGGACTTGAACTTACAATTTTTATGATTGCTTGTCCTATAGACTGTCATAGTGCATGTAAGGGTTAAACCAATGTTGTCCGAACCCACCATTTTCGGCAGGGCCGTCAGTATAAAGTTCACTGGGAGCTCCAAACCCTCCTCTGTCAGATGATGTTGGGGAAAGAAGGATTGGACATGTTGAATTTTAACTTTCTCTCCATTGAACACACATAGACGCTCAGCTGAACAAAGAATGTATATCTGTGCGTGAGTTGGAAGAGAAAGCCTAATGAGCATTTGCTGACAGCTATTAAAGGTACAGTTGCAAGAAAAAGTATGTGAACCCTTTGGAATGATATGGATTTCTGCACAAGTTGGTCATAAAATGTGATCTGATATTCATCTAAGTCACAACAATAGACAATCACAGTCTGCTGAAACTAATAACACACAAAGAGTTAAATGTCACCATATTTTTATTGAACACAACATGTAAACATTCACAGTGCAGGTGGAAAAAGTATGTGAACCCATAGACTAATGACATCTCCAAGAGCTAATTGGAGTGAGGTGTCAGCCAACTGGAGTCCAATCAATGAGATGAGATTGAAGGTGTTGGTTACAGCTGCCCTGCCCTATAAAAAACACACGCCAGTTCTGGGTTTGCTTTTCACAAGAAGCATTACCTGATGTGACTGATGCCTCGCACAAAAGAGCTCTCAGAAGACCTACGATTAAGAATTGTTGACTTGCATAAAGCTGGAAAGGGTTATAAAAGTATCTCCAAAAGCCTTGCTGTTCATCAGTCCACGGTAAGACAAATTGTCTATAAATGGAGAAAGTTCAGCACTGCTGCTACTCTCCCTAGGAGTGGCCGTCCTGTAAAGATGACTGCAAGAGCACAGCGCAGACTGCTCAATGAGGTGAAGAACAATCCTAGAGTGTCAGCTAAAGACTTACAAAATTATCTGGCCTATGCTAACATCCCTGTTAGCGAATCTACGATACGTAAAACACTAAACAAGAATGGATTTCATGGGAGGATACCACAGAGGAAGCCACTGCTGTCCAAAAAAACCATTGCTGCACGTTTACAGTTTGCACAAGAGCACCTTGTGCAAACTGTAAACTGGCAAAATATTCTGTGGACAGATGAAACCAAAGCTGAGTTGTTTGGAAGAAACACACAACACTATGTGTGGAGGAAAAGAGGCACAGCACACCAACATCAAACCTCATCCCAACTGTGAAGTATAGTGGTGGGGGCATAATGGTTTGGGGCTGCTTTGCTGCGTCAGGGCCTGGACAGATTGCTATCATCGAAGGAAAAATGAATTCCCAAGTTTATCAAGACATTTTGCAGGAGAACTTCAGGCCATCTGTCCACCAGCTGAAGCTCAACAGAAGATGAGTGTTACAACAGTACAATGACCCAAAGCATAGAAGTAAATCAACAACAAAATGGCTTAAACAGAAGAAAATACGCCTTCTGGAGTGGCCCAGTCAGAGTCCTGACCTCAACCCGATTGAGATGCGGTGGCATGATCTCAAGAAAGCGATTCACACCAGACATCCCAAGAATATTGCTGAACTGAAACAGTTCTGTAAAGAGGAATGGTCAAGAATTACTCCTGACCGTTGTGCACGTCTGATCTGCAACTACAGGAAACGTTTGGTTGAAGTTATTGCTGCCAAAGGAGGTTCAACCAGTTATTAAATCCAAGGGTTCACATACTTTTTCCACCTGCCCTGTGAATGTTTACATGGTGTGTTCAATAAAAACATGGTAACATTTTATTCTTTGTGTGTTATTAGTTCAAGCAGACTGTGATTGTCTATTGTTGTGACTTAGATGAAGATCAGATCACATTTTATGACCAATTTGTACAAAAATCCATATCATTCCAAAGGGTTCACATACTTTTTCGTGCAACTGTATATGGGAACCTGAAGTATACATTAAATATGCTATGGTGAGACTATAGTGAGGGTCGATTGGATTGTTGCTTTTCCACTGTCATGGCATATTTAAAGGTAACCTTTCATCAAGAACCAATGGCATCAGTACCATGGAGACAGACCATGCCACTGCTATCAGGTCTGGGGGTACGGGGGAACAGATTCTAAACCTCTTCTTCTGTTCCTGACATGAAAACCTGCATTTTCAAGCAGCGGCCACTAGGGGGAATTCAATGCAAAGAGTCAATGGTAGCTGTATGCTTTCCTAGGCACTGAGCTCCCCCTAGTGGTGGCTTCAGGCAGATGGTTTTATAATACACCGTGACAGAAGGAACAGACATAGAGCTGTATTGGGAGATTTATCAATGCATTTATGCCAGTTGTGTGGTGTATATTGAGAAATAAATATGTTCTCCCCATGTTTGCGTGGGTTTCCTCCGGATACTCCGGTTTCCTCTCATACTGATAGGGAACTTAGATTGTGAGCCACATTGGGAACATCCAGATGCTAATGTCTGTAAGGGCTGCGGAATATGTCAGCGATATAAAAGTGAGTATAATAAATAAATAATAAATAAATATGTTCAGAATGAGTTCCATGAATGAAGCACTTGTTCCACCTTTTCTAACACAGAGGTTGAATAAGGTGGAGGACAACTTTATTACCTTTTTTTAAAATTTATTTTTACCAACTTTTGGTATTTTTCACTTTATAAGATACACTTTTTGCCCAAAATTGGGGGAAAATGACAGTACATCTTATAAAGCAAATACTAATGAGCACCTCCATTATGGAAGCACTCATTAGTATTCAAGAGGCATGGGAGCGGTGACTGTAGCACTGTTGCCGCTGACTGTACTCACCTCTCCCCAGTCTTCCTCTGGGCCCCATGCTATACTGTGTCCTGACTTCTAGTAGCATCAGGACATAGTGTACATAGGCGTGCACTATCACCTGGCGCTGTATGTGGCCAGTTCACAGTGCAGCATGGGGCCTTGAAGAAGATCAGGGGGCGGTGAGTGCAAGAAGAACACACCGTGGAGAGGCAAGTTAAATTATTTATTTTAATTCTTATGTCAGGTCTGATGAGGATTGGGGGTCTGATCTGAGGTCTGATACAGATTGGGGGTTTAATTGTGGGGTCTGATCTGAGGTCTGGTAAAGATTGGGGGTCTGATTGGGGAGTCTGATACATATTGGGAGTCTGATATGAGATCTTATACGGATTGGGGGGTCTAATTGTGAGGTCTGATCTGAGGTCTGATACAGATTGGGGGTCTGATATAAGGTCTAATAAAGACTGATGAAGACTGGGGGTCTGATCTGAGGTTTTTGAAAAACCTGTAAATTCATCAGAAATCTGGGGGGGGGGGGGGCACACTTTGTGTTCCCCATTACCTGGGATTATTTGACTCACGTGAGCAGCTTGGTGGGGCAGCAAGAGCCCATGCTAAGTTTTACTATGGGGCCCTATGAGATATGTGTATGTCTCTGCCAAGAACATTCATAAAATATTAATGTTAAAATAGTGGGAACTGAAAAGTGTCTAGAATCTACATCAGTTGTGAGCGATCTACCGTAATATAATCAACACCTCTATTGTTCATAAGCAGCACTGGTCGGTCAGGATGACTTCATATTCTTTCCCTGCAATGTCTTTAATGTTACCACTTGTTTCAGAATTGCCCAATGAATAGAATTCTAGAATGTGCTCACCCCCATGTGGTATGGCAGCTGGCACATTCCACGCTCATCTCATATATATTAATCTACTTATCTTTACTGTTTATTGTCATCCCAGATATTTACTGGCCTGATACATCATCTCTAGTCTTTGGGGACCTCGGAGTTTGTAGATAATTGCTGTAATATTGGCTAGAGAGAAGCAGCCCTCACCTTTCCTAAAAATCTAGCAAATGTTCAGATAAACCTGGCTTTAGCAACCCTAAGACATTTTCTCTATCAGATACTAATGTGGTCATGATCTGGATTTGCCTATAACTCAACGGACCTGATAATGCTTAAAGGGGCATCTGTCAGCAGATTTGTACCTATGACACATTGCTTACCTGTTACATGTGCACTTGGCAGCTGAAGGCATCTCTGTTGGTCCCATGTTCATATGTGGCCGCATTGCTGATTATGTTTTAATATATGTAAATGAGCTTCTAGGAGCAACGAGGGCGTTGCAGTTACACCTAGAGGCTCAGCTCTCTCTGAATTTGCTGCACCCTCTGCATTTTGATTGACAGTGCCAGGCAGTGAAAACATCCTCACACCTAGTCCTGTCAATTAAAGTGGAGAGGGTGCTGCAGTTGCAGAGAGCAGAACCTCTAGATGTAACGGCAACTCCCCCGTTGCTCCTAGAGGCTCATTTGCATATATTAACATGGGCACAGATGAACCTGGGACCAACACAGATGCCTTCAGCTGCCAGGTGCACATGTAACAGGTCAGCCAGTGTCAAAGGTACAAATCTGCTGACAGATGCCCTTTAAACAGAACCAGTCAAATTGAAAAGTGCAATCTGCAGGCAGCATGTTATATAGAGCAGGAGGAGCTGAGCTCATTGATAGTTTTATTATAAAGGATTCAATATAACTTCTATTTAGTCATTTAAATCTCTGCTCTCTCTATGCTTAGGAGTCCAGTGGGCGGTCCTATCAGTGGCTGAGATCCTTCCCTGTGTAAGTGTGACACTGAGGGGACTCCTCAGCTCAAAAAGAGCAGAGATTTAATAACATAGTAACATAGTTTATAAGGCAGAAAAAATACATCTGTCCATCCAGTTCGGCCTGTCATCCTGCAAGTTGATCCAGAGGGAAAAAAAAAAATGTGAGGTAGAAGCCAATTTTCCTCACTTTATGGGAAAAATGTCTTCCCGACTCCAATCAGGCAATCAGAATAACTCCCTGGATCAACGACCCCTCTCTAGTAGCTATAGCCTGTAATATTATTACACTCCAGAAATACATCCAGGCCCCTCTTGAATTCCTTTATTGTACTCACCATCACCACCTCCTCAGGCAGAGAGCTCCATAGTCTCACTGCTCTTACCGTAAAGAATCCTCTTCTATGTTTGTGTACAAACCTTCTTTCCTCCAGACGCAGAGGATGTCCCCTCGTCACAGTCACAGTCCTGGGGATAAATAGATGATGGGAGAGATCTCTGTACTGACCCCTGATATATTTATTCATAGTTATTAGATCTCCCCTCAGTAGTCTTTTTTCTAAAGTGAATAACCCTAATGTTGATAATCTTTCAGGGTACTGTAGTCTCCCCATTCCAGTTATTACTTTAGTTGCCCTCCCCCGAACCCTCTCCAGCTCTGCTATGTCCGCCTTGTTCACAGGGGCCCAGAACTGTACACAGTACTCCATGTGTGGTTGTAAAGTGATTTTGTAAAGTGGCAGGACTATGTTCTCATCACGGGCATCTATGCCCCTTTAGATGCAACCCATTATCTTATTGGCCTTGGCAGCAGCTGCCTGACACTGGTTTCTACAGCTTAGTTTGCTGTTCACTAAAATTCCTAGGTCCTTTTCCATTTCAGTGTTACCCAGGGTTTTACCATTAGTATGTACAGGTGACTTATTCCTTCCCCTGTGCATAACCTTAAATTTGTCAGTGTTAAACCTTATCTGCCACTTATCTGCCCAAGCCTCCAATCTATCCAGCTCTTTACCTCAGGTTTTGTGTGAACTAATGGGACATTCGCCATTTTGTTTCCCCTGATGATTGCTCCCAAGACAAATCGAGCACTTATAACTAATGAAATGTATTTGAGAATATATTTATAGTAAAGTAATATTTCAGTATTTTCATTTTCTTCATTCCCAGAGAACCCCTTCAAATATCAGAAATAAGGGTCTGGCTATGACATTACTTAATTCTCTTATAATAAATAAATGACACACTATACTGCTCTGTAATATTTTGCCTGCATGCTCAACGTGTCAGATTCGCTTTAATAACCACAGTACTAACATATTAATAAAAGATAACAAAATAAAATGGTTTCATGTTATGGTCTTGGTTGAAGATCCTATTTGCAAGGTCTTGGTGGTCTCCTGGGGCTGCTCAGTTCTTCTTCTAAGTAATAAATGCCCTTAGGTCTCATATATTCGCATGAAATAAAGTACTGTAAGAGCAAAGGAAAACCCAGAGATGGGAAAGCCCAACAGAACCTTCTATGGGTCTGCGCCAGAACATTGAGAAGAGCCAATAACTGTGGTGCTTTGTGGGGCCCCTATATCACCACCATGTCATTATACAGCTGGAGTTTAGGTTTCTAAGCATGTCCCTTTAAACTGTCCATTTCAGCATTAGGTAATAAAAGAACTTAGAAATTGCCAGAAAAAAGTCTGGAGTCTGCTCAATACGCATGCTGCCAGACTCATCTCTGGACTCCTTTCTGGTCAAGTTCTTTCAATACCTAATGATGAAACGAACAGTTTTGAAAGTGGCATGCTTAGAAAGTTAAACCCAAGCTGTATAACAACATGCTGGTGAGTCAGTGGCTCCAATGGTTTCCACTAAAGGAGTTGTTCTGCTAAAAATATTCTACAGCTTTCAAACCAGCACCTGGATCTAAATACTTTTTTAACTGCACCACCCGCTGTATGTTTTTGTTCTTATTTGTTTGTCCTGCTCACTGAGGTGGCCGCACATGCTCAGTTTCATCCTTCACCTTCCTCTTCAGCTGTGCTGCAGAAAGAACACTCCCCTGAGCTGCAGCAGAAAGGACACTCCAATTGAGCTGCTCCAGCTTGAAATATATCTAGCAGAGCAATGAACGGGGAGATCTCTGGATCCATGTGAGGTACATGGCTGGTTCTAGCTTTGTTAGAAAGACATTCTCATGTACTATATGACGCAGCATGTGATATCAAGGGCAAACAATGGACACCAGTTTAGAGGGTTTCTAACCAGCGAAATTCTGTGCACCATTACAGCTTACTGTACAATTGCATTGAGGCAGGGAAAATGACTGGGATTTCTGCTCTACAGACCCCCTTCCATCACATACCAGGGGAGGATTGTTGAGAGGTCACAGCTTAAAGCAGCTGTCATCTCGAATGGTCAGCCTTCATTTTATGTAAATACCTGGGTTGCTAAGAACAGTTATTACGGAGCCAAACCTCTAATAAATTGTACAGCAGCTAAAAAATTGTGTTAAGCAATCCTGGCCCATTGTGCATTCATAAAACGAGAACAGAGCAAAATGTTTTGAGCTCGAGTTGTGCAACTTCACCGTGGTACTGGATGCAATATTCAGAGCCACTTGACCAGGGAAGGTTTCCATTTATGAGCTGCTGTTTGGAGCAATTAGCTCTCTCCTGCGTTCCAGCCATCCGCAATGACATTTTAATTATCATTAATGCTTTCAGTTTAATATCCGTTATTGTTGCTGAGGGATAATGTCATACATTTCCATAGAAATGAAAGTGTCTGCTGCCCTCATTAATGCAGGATGACGAAGCGTCTTCACAAAGAAATGGCTGGGATCTCGCAGGCAGGACGAGTTCTCAACTTTATGGGCATTTAATGATTTGCTTTTCACATGTTTTACTTTTACAGTTGTATCTGTTTTGTTGCAATAACAATTTTGCCTTTATCGGCATAAGAATTTAATTTGGTGCCGGTTAAAGGGGTTCGGCACTATTTTTCAGGGCATCTCTCACACTGTTCTTATGAGTAGCGTTGAGCGAACACCTGGAAGTTCGGGTTCGCTGGGTTTGGCCTAACTTCGGCTCAAAGTTTGGTTTCGGGACTCAAACTTGACCCTGAACCCGAACCCCATTGAAGTCAATAGGGACCCGAACTTTGGGGCACTAAAATGCGTGTAAAATAAATATAGTAAGGGCTAGAGGGCTGCAAAAGGAAGCGAAATGGGGGTAAGAGCAGGACAGTTGCCCTGCAAACAAATGTGGATAGGGAAATGACTTAAAATAACAAAGAATAGAAAAAAAATATATATATATATTCTTGAACTAGGAGGCGGAGGTCAAAGTGGAGTAGGAGGAGGAGGAAGCAGTGTAGGTGGAAGAGGCGGTGGAGGAGAAGGAGGTAGCCAACACTGTTTTTGTTGTTGGTTTGTTTTTTTATTTTTATTTCATTTATTTTTTATAAATTTGGAAAGACACCAAAACATTGGGAACTAGAAAAGAGAATGCAAAGAGAAAGTGCGCTGGAGTCTAACGATGGCTGGGTGCGGCCGGTGTACTTGTCTACTCAGCACAAGGTGCGGACAAGTCTTGTGGGATCCATGAATGGTTCATTTTAATGAATGTGAGCTTGTCCACATTGGCTGTGGACAGGCGGTTGCGCTTGTCTTTGATGACTGCCCCCTGCCATGTTAAACACACATTCAGATAATACACTGGCCGCAGGGCAGGCCAGCACCTCCTAGGCGTAAAGGGCAAGCTCAGGCCATGTGCACAATTTGGAGACCCAGAAGTTGAAGGGGGCAGACCCATCAGTCAGTATGTGTAGGCGTGTGCACACGTACTGTTCCACCACATGTTGCTGAAATGCTGCCTCCTGCTAAGACGTTCCGTATCAGCTGGTGGTGCTGGTTGTTGTGGCGTGCTGACAAAGCTTTTTCACATTTCAGCCATGCTAACCCTGCCTTCTGAGGTGCTGGCGGTGCCCCAGCTGCGTTGGTGGCTTCTTCCTCCTCCGCTGCCTTCGCCTTGTGCTTCCACTGAGCCCCCGCTGTCAGGTGGGAATTCCATCAGCAGCGTGTCTACCAGCGTGCGCTTGTACTCGCGCATCTTCCTATCACGCTCCAGTGACGGAATTAAGGATGGCAAGTTGTCCTTGTAGCGGGGATCCAGCAGGGTGGCCACCCAGTAATCACCACTGAGTAAAGTGTGGGCAACTTGGCGGTCATTGCGCAGGCACTGCAGCATGTAGTCGCTCATGTGTACCGGGCTGCCCAGAAGCAACGACAAGCTGTCCTCTGTGGGAGGTGTATCATCTGTATCCCCCCAGTCACGCTCCAGTGATGCCCATCAGCTTCTTTGGGTGCCACCCTGCTGTGAACATGGTTCCTCCTCATCATCATCCTCCTGCTCCACATCCTTCAGAACTGTGCCCTGGCTGGACAGTTGTGTACCTTGCCTCTGTTGGTGCAGGAACCCACCCTCCGAGCCACTTGTGAATAACTGGCCTGATAACCATGGAAATGATCCCTCTTCCTCCTCCTCTTCCTCCTGTGCCACATCCTCTTGCATCATCGCCCTAAGTGTCTTTTTAAGTAGACAAAGAAGTGGGATAGTAACGCTGAAGACGGCGTCATCAGCACTGGCCATGTTGGTGGAGTACTCAAAACAGTGCAACACCGCACACACGTCCCGCATGGAGGCCCACTCGTTGGTGGTGAAGTAGTGCTGTTCCGCAGTGCGACTCACCCGTGCGTGCTGCAGCTGAAACTCCACCATCCCCTGCTGCTGCTCGCACAGTCTGGCCAGCATATGCCAGGTGGAGTTCCACCTTGTGGGTACGTCGCATATGAGGCGGTGAGCGGGAAGGCCGAAGTTACGCTGCAGCGCTGACAGGCGAGCAGCAGGGTGAGAACACCGAAAGCGCGCACAGACAGCCCGCACTTTATGCAGCAGCTCTGACATATCGGGGTAATTTTTCATGAACCTCTGCACCACCAAATTCAGCACATGCGCTAGGCAAGGGATGTGCGTCAAACCGGCTAGTCCCAGAGCTGCTACGAGATTTCACCCGTTATCGCACACCACCAGTCTGGGCTTGAGGCTCAGTGGCACCAACCACTCATCGTCTGTTGTTCCATGCCCGTCCAAGCCCCTGTGCGATGTGGGTTTTTTCCCCAAACAGATAAGTTTCAAAACAGCCTGCTGTCGTTTCGCCCTGGCTGTGCTGAAGTTAGCGGTGATGGTGTTATGCTGATAGGATGAGGAGCTGGTAGAGGAGGAAGTGGAGTAGGAGGAGGAGGCAACAGGAGGCAAAGAGAAACGTCCTGCAATCTTCGGTAGCAGAAGGACATGTGGCAAACTGCCACCTGCCTCAGGCCCACCCTGCCACTGCATTTACCCAATGTGCAGTTAGGGAGATATACTTTCCCTGCCCATGCTTACTGGTCCACGTATTGGTGGTTATGTCGATCTTGCCACAGATGGCGTTGCGCAGTGATTGCGTTGCGCAGTGCACACCTAATTTTGACCGCCAGTTGGTTGTGCAGGGCAGGGATGGCTCGCCTGGAAAAGTAGTCTCGGCTGGGAACCACGTACTGTGGGACAGCCGCCGCCATAAGGTTTTTAAAAGTCTCCGTCTCCACATGACAGAATGACAGCATTTCAAAGGCCAGGAATTTTGAAATGCTGGCCTTCAGGGCCAGGGATCGCGGGTGGTTAGGGGGGTACTTCATCTTTCTCTCCACTGTTTTGGAGATGGACAGCTGAACGCTTCTATGGGACAGTGTGGAGATACTTGGTGATGGTGACGGAGGTGGTGGCGTTGCTGCCACATCCTCTGTTTGCTGGGTGGCAGGTACCACTGTCACTCCGGAGGTGGATGAAGAGGCCGAGACTGCAGCAGAAGAGGGAGCAAGTACGCCTGAGATCTTTTGTGTTTTTTGAGATGTTTACTTCACTGCAGCTCGTGCTTTGCATTTAGATGCCTGGTCAGGCAGGCGGTGCTCAGGTTTAGAACATTTATGCCTCGCTTCAGACTCTGATTGCACAGCGTGCAAACCACTCGCATCTTGTCATCAGCACATTGTCTGAAGAAATGCCTTGCCAGGGAACTCCTTGGAGCTGGCTTTGGTGTGCTCAGTCCCTGGGTCCAGTGGGCAGTAGAAGGTGTACTGGCTAGGGCACGGCCACTCTGCTTTTGCACCCTGCCCTCTTTTGCTGTGCGGCTGTGTGACCACCACTTCTTCCTCCGAACTGCACACGTCAGTCGCATGACCTTGATTCCATGTGGGGTCTAGGACCTCGTCATCCTCCACATCATCTTCCACCCAATCCTCACCCCTGCCCTCCTTGCCGGTCTGCACACTGCAGAAAGCCACAGCAGTTGGCACCTGTGTTTCGTCATAATCCGAGACGTGCTGCAATGGTCCTCCCATGTCCACATCCTGAAACATAAGTGGTTGGGCATCGGTGCACTCAATCTCTTCCGCTTCTAGGGCAGGGCTAGGTGGATGGCCCACAGAAACCCTGACAGCAGAGTCATCAAAAAGCAGAAGAGACTGCTGCATGACTTGGGGCTCAGACTGCTTGCCTGATTTACAAGGGGATGAGGTGAAAGACAGATGTCCATGGGCTGCAGGTGTCAACTCTGCGCTTTCAGCAGGGGATCGGGTGGGAGACAATGTGAAGGAACTGGAGGCACTGTCAGCCACCCAATCTACTACCACCTCTACTTGTTCTGACCTCCCCATTCGTACACCGGTATTTAAAAATGCCGCTGAAGTTTTTGTCGTCTACGTGCACCTGACGAAGGTGTTTCATTTTGGCTTGTAGCTGGCACAGATCGACCACCACATCCTCTCCCTGCAACAGGAGCTCCACCAACACCAGCAGCACCACGACCAGGGCCACGTCCCTTATTTTATGCTCTACTCATTCTTTGAGGTCACCCACCGTACTAACAGACAAATTAACTATATCAATTTCACTGTCACATATGTAATGCAGGCGTGCCTCACACACAAATTAGGTATATTTCATCCACCGAACTAACAGACGGATTAACTATTATATTTTTGTGTCAGGGTACAAAGATGGTGCATTGCACCTACAAAAGATCGCTATAGGTCACCCAGAGAATTAACAGCCAGATTTTTTTATATTTCTGTGTCAGGGGTGAAAAGCTGGTGTATTGCACCCACAAGAAATCATTAAACTGGAGGTCACCCACAAAAAAAATCGCCAGATTCCTAACACTCTCCCTCACTTCTGCTGCCTGCTTCCTGTCCTTGAAATACTCAGAGCTGATGGGCGGTGCTACACGTGATCCAGCTTTTATAGAGGCTGGGTCACATGATGCACCGGCCAATCACAGCCATGCTATAAGTAGGCATGGCTGTGATGGCTTCTAACTGCCTACAGCTTAAAAGCTTGTTGATTGGCTGCCCCGCAGCCTTTTAACAAGCTTTATTAAATGCCCAAACACCAAACTCGAACCCAAACTTTTACGGCAAAGTTCAGGTTTGGGTCCGGGTACCCGAACGTGCAAAGTTCGGTACGGACCCGAACTTTACAGTTGGGTTCGCTCAACACTACTTATGAGTGAAGAATAAAGTGGACATTTTTCACATGTCTCTGGATGCTGTGGTCTTCCATAGTTTTGTCACTTGTTTGAGCTTTATAGATGTTTCCTTAAAGGGGTTTGCCAAGATATTTTTACTGATCTGGAGGATAGGTAATCAATATCTGATCGGTGGGGGTTCGATACCCAGGACCCCTGCCCATGAGCTGTTTGAGAAGGCAATGGCGCTCGCAGTACTGCCACGGCGTTCTTGCAGCTTTCCCCTAGGCCATGTGATGACGCTCTCATGGGTTACATGGCCTAGGTGCTGCTTAGCCCCATTGAAGTGAATGGGGGTGAGCTGCGATACCAAGCAAGGCACTATCCAATAGACGACTCTGTGGCTGGCTCACAGGACGGATGATGCCTTCTCAAATAGCTGATCGGCAGTCGTCCCGGGTGTCAGACGCCTACAGTCAGATAATTACGACCTATCCTGAGGCTAGACCATGAGTAAAAATATCTCGAAAAACCCTTTTAACTCCCATAGAGTTTGTATGAAGCAACAGTGCATATGCTTAAAGGGGTTGTCCCATTAAGACAACGTATCCCATATCCCTAAGGTAGTCTGATCGGCAGGGGTCTGACACCTGGAGATCCTGACGTTCATGAAAATGGGGGCCAGTTATACTCCATTTGAATGGTGCAGCAATCACGCATGCGTCGAGCAGATACAAGCGCTTGGCTATCTTCAGCAGCCCCACAGAGCTGATTGAAGCAGTGAACGTGTCTGCATATCTATAGATTTATCAAACTTGTGTAAAGTAGATCTGGCTTAGTCGCCCATAGCAACCAATCAGATTCCAGCTTTTATTTTTCACCGCTCCTTTGGAAAATGAAAGGTGGAATCTGATTGGCTGCTATGGTCAACTAAGCCAGTTCTACTTTAGTAAACGACCCCATTATTTTCTATTCTGTGGATAGGGTTATGAGTTGTATTAATGGGACAAGCTCTTTAACCACTGCTCCCTTAAGTCTGTGCTTCGTACTACACAGCGATATTTGGTTGCGCGATGGGTGTCATGTCCGAGATCGCCATGTAGCCCCAGCCTAACCCTAAACAAGATCATGCTGGTGAAGTCCGGTGGACCGATGATACGTCTTTTGGCTAAAATCCCTCTTTAGGGTACAGCCACATGGGATGTAATATACAGTGGAAGAATCTGCAGCAAATGCTGAACACGTTGTGCTATTTTTCTCCGGCTTCTTTGACTGAATCTGCAAAGGAGCCTCCAACGGAGATGTGAGCAGAGACTATAAAGAACTTGCATGTAGCTATTCGGCAGTAACATGTGGTGCGTGCTTTCTTCTCATCCGCGTGTTTTCCTTTAGCTTTTACAGTATGATTGGCTTGTGTAAATTACCGACAACCTGTTTCCTATAAATATAGTAAATGTGGGAATATTTATATGTACACCTGGGTTTACTGGTTTCCAGTCATTGTGTATACATGTCTACATTTGTGATTTGAAAGACGTGATGTTTTCTTGTATAAAACACGGCAGAACATGATGATCTTACTGCCGCAGAACTGTTGCTGTTTTTTATCCACACGTTGACAGAGGATACCATGTTCACTGCATAGGATCTTCATTTTCTGTAGACTGTTTTGTAAGGAGCTACAGGGAAATGTCCTGGTGGACTGATGCCCAGAGGGCCACCTGAGCCCTCCTCACGGCCGCTGGCTGGGTGCATAATCATCTGATGCTCTCAGCATTAACTAATGTAGGAGCATGAAGTACTAATGCACTTGACCAACGGCCATGGGTGCACTTCTGAATTTAACTGTACCACCATACTCTGTGGCAAGGGCGACAGTATTTTGTGGTGCACTATGGTATTTGTATCTGCTGAGGCAGTATTCTGTGCTATACTGTGGTATTTGGTTCTGCTGGGGCAGTATTTTCTGGTGCTGGGGCAGTATTGCTGGCCCTACCTACTTCTGTTGCCCCTGCCAACTTATGCTGGCCTTATCTACTTGTGTTTACCCACCTTATGTAAGTTCTCAGTCCGTCCCTTGCTAACCCTAATCCTAGGCCAGTGATGTCACGTTCATCTATCACGGGTCCTAGGCGCAGCTCAGTCCCATTCAAGTGAATGAGCATGATACCAAGCACAGCCACTATCCAATGTACGGTGCTGTGCTTAGTAAACCATGATGAGGCAGCGGTGCTCACTGGAACGTTGCCTTCTCTTCAAACATCTGATCAACAGAAGTCCCAGGTGTTGGATCCCCGCTGATCTGAAAACCCCTTTATAGTTAAGATGCTGGTTACCTGTAACCACTGCTAGGAAGACTCTACTTAAAGAGGTTGTCCCATGACAAATCCCCTGTCCACAAGGGATAAGAGTTAGGCCCCTTGCACACAACCGTATGTCCTCCGAGACATATGGTCCGTGAGCAGGATATATGTCCCGGAGCGGCATACATCGTGCGCACGGGAGCGCACAGCATCATAGGTTACTATGATGCTGTGCGCATCAGGCCGCCCGCGGGACTATTGTCCCACACTCATAAGATCATGCTGTGCGCTCCCGTGCGCACAATGTATGCCGCTCCAGGGCATATGGCCCGCTTACGGACCTTATGTCTCGGAGGGCATACGGTCGTGTGCAAGGGGCCTTAGTCTGATCGGGTGGTCTGATTTTTGGGGTCCCCACTAGTCATGAGAAGGAGGGCCTAGTGTTCCCCCACTTGAAAAGAGTAGGAGACACAGGTATGCCGCCAATTCACTCCGCTCTAGGGGTCTTCCGGAGATAGCCGAGCGCTACATTGTTTTTTTATGCCATACATAGAGGCTATGCCTGTCATAGCAAATGTTATAGAAAATGTCAGGTATTGTAGGTTTCTACCATTTCAGCAGACTAGAAACATCAAGCCTGCTATATTATTTTACTATAGGGTTATCTGATCCTGAGAATTAAGTACCCTGCATGGCAACCATGTAACTGTGCAGGGATCCGTTCACTTGAAGAGTGTCTGGGGCACTACTGTGTAGTGCAAAACTAGTCTGACCAGTGGTCCCTCAAGTCACAATGGACTCACAATACAATATTTTCAGCATACAATGGTCTCCTGGGGCATCGTAACCTGAAACCAGACTCAACAGACACTGTCAAAGACACTGCTGATCTGTGGCACGTGTGATTGCCTGGGCGATCCAACCAATCAACATGGCCATCTCACTGGTTAGACCCTGTACTGACTATAAAGTAGCGCCTCTCCACAATGAAGTATAGTACTACATGTACTGTACTGCTCGTTACCTGTGCCAGGATGTGCTGCTTATTTGGACACCCAGTGAACATGGCTCCATTTTACTTTTCTGGTACACTTTGTGTATTATACAGGATTCTGAAGAATATCCTGCTGTTAGGTTGGCGGCCTGTGTCTGCCGTTGTCCTGCTTTCCCGGGCAGTATGAATTGGGACTAGTGCTTGGTGAACTTCCTTACAGTGCTGCTGGAGTTAATCCTTCTCTCTTGCTCTTTGTCCAGCTGATGACTAAGGTGCTGTTCAGCCTTCCTATTTAGCTGGGCTATGGTTCCACTTCCTTAACTGAGCTTTGAGGTTTTCTAGTGTCTAGTAACCAGTGAAGGTGTGATCTATGTCATCTGTCTGTTTAACTACCCATGTACCATACCTTTCCTGACTACTGTTTCTACTTTTTGCCAACTGCATGAACCGGAATTGCTATCTGGATTACTCATGTACTGTCGCGGTGGGGCATGGGGGAAACCCCCCACCGTACAATGTAAAAGGATAAGAGATAGCTGCTAGGCCAAGAAGCCAGGAAAAGGGAAGCAGGTCACCTCCTATAGCGTCCCTAATCCTCTCCCTAACTCCTCACCATATGAGCAGACCCTGATGGTAGGGCGGCTCATACCCTGGAAACCCTGATAATCCCTCAGATAGGAGCAGGGGGGAGACGTCCTGTTTATCCAAGACATGGATGAACAAGAGTCTCCAAAGACCTAATAGCAGGGAAAAGGAGAGACCATACACAGCAAGAGGATCAGCAGGTAAGGACACAAGACAACATACTTACCTCCACGACTGGAACCCGTGCATACGTACAGGAGCCCTAACACCAAACAGGACACCGTACCATCAACTTACACAGGTTTCCAGCACACTGCACCCTGCCAGGACCCCCATGCCGCAAGGTGCATAGGCAGCCCAGGCAGCACTGCATACAGGCTAGTGGTTCACCCCTCCAGGAAACCAACCCGCTTCGGGAGGACACAACACACAGGGAAAATGTCTTACATGCAGGGACAAACACCAACAACAGCCCAGACATGTAACAACAATCTAGACGTACAACACACCCTGAACATAAACACACACCTAACATACAACAAGTGAGGTAGGGTATAAGGAGCATACAAAAGGAAGACAATTTATGTCCAACAAGGTGGCCCTCAAGGACTGGGCAGAATCACCCAGGAAAGGAGCAGAGCTCCAACACCAGAGTACCACTGCCCCCAGCCAGGAAGCCACAGATAAAGTCAAGCAAGTGGCCACACCCAGGACACACCTAAATCCCCACAAGCTAGAGGATAAACCCCTCGCTCACCAAACAGCAGGGAGACACACCTTAAAGGGGAAATACATGTGCAAACCGAAAACAACACGTTGCCATCGGCAACCAGTCCGTATGGCAACCACGTCACGGTCAAACAACAATATGACTGTGACATGTACTCAGCCTCTCCCAACCATGGAATTGTTATCTGGAATATGCATGTACTCAACCTGCCCTGATTTTGGACTGTACTGAGACTACGCCTTTTGCCTCATCCTTTGGTGCCTCACACCAGTGTTTTTGATGCCCGTGGGTCAGCTGCCAACTACACCAGGACTTCTCCTGGAGGTATTGGCCTTGTTGGTTCCCTGCAGCGAAGTCCACATCCCTGTCCAGGGGTTAAGGGAACCGCCAGAACAATGCCCTTAAGTTTACCCCAAAGTCAAACTGGTTTGTTGGCACAGTGGGTCAACTCCCACTGTCCATTTCCCCTGCTGTCAACATTGGAAGTGATTTGCAGCTTCCAGCATCTATTCCTGACTATTTCTTGCTTGAATTGAAGTACTTAGCTTTCTAACTGCCTTCAATCCTTATTTTATCTTATTTTGGGATAATATTTTGGTACTTTGGAACCAGTTTTCCATAGAGTCATGGTCTCAAGTCAACATTTTCAACTTCCAATAGTTGTAACCAAAAAAGGGGTAATCCGGTAGGTAAAATTATCCCCTATCCACAGAATAGGGGTTAACTATCAGATCAGTGGGGCTCCTACTGCTGGGACCCTCACCACTCACGAGCCCCACAGGCCCCGAACCCCCTGCTTATCCCCTGAAAAGTATTGAACTCCTATAGAAATGAATAGAGCGGCCACGCACATGTGCGACCTGGCACTCTGATCATTTCGGAGGAGCAGCAGGGGGCCTGTTCTCATGATCGGTGGGGGTCCCAGCGGTCTGACCCCCACCAATCTGATAGTTGTCACTTATACGGTGGACAGGGGATACCTTTTACCTACAGGAATACCCCTTTAATATTGTCTCTTGTATCATAAAGTGATAGCATATCCTAGTGATGTGCCGTCACTTTATAAAATAGGAATAAGCCTTAATAAAAAAAGGCCATCAATATGACAGTCTTGGAAAACCCTTTAATGTTTGTTCTCAGTGATTACTTGCTCCTACAATACGCCCACAGCCATGTAATGCGGCACATTGTAAGGTAATATTAAACCCAATACAGCTAGAAAGTAGACCAATACATTCCACCTGGAGGAACAGCTATTGTATAATAAGCTATGGGATAGATAGATATAAGCGCGCTCCTTATTAACCCCTAACCATAGTCACTGTAATACCTGATTTGTGTGAATAAATAATTCAATACATGTATGTGGTGCATTTCACTCTATATGTCCACGAGGCACAAACTGTTAACCGCGTGGGATTATTATGCTCTGATTTCATCTCACATTTGACTTAATATTGCAGAAAATCTCTTATTGAAACCTGTTGTTCTGCAGCAGATGAGTCACCGTATGAACCCAGTTTGAATTCCATTTTTCATTTTTCCACATTGTGTCAGATGTTACCTTTAGTGAACCTATTCATATGCAACAAGTCTGTAATCTACGGCCGTTATCAGAAAACTTCACTTTACAAGTAGGAACAATTCTGATAATAGAGCAAGACATTGGTGAAATGCAAGACACTATGTGCAGAAGCTGGTGCCCTCTATACAGGGCAGCATGGCGCGGCTGCCATGACATTCTGTATGTTAGCAAATTGCCGTAAATGTAATTCTCTGGCATATAAGCAGCAGTTTCAGTTTTTGCAGGACTCTCCCATGAAAGGGAAAGCAAAAAGGGGCAGGTGCAAGTCAATTTGTTATTAAAGGGGTTTTCTGATATTCTGATATTGATGACCTACCCTTAGGATAGGTCCCCCATTTAAGATCTGTGGGGGACCTGCCGATCAGCTGTTTGAGTACCATCTATTGGATAGCAGCTATGCTTGATATTGCAGCTCAGGCCCATTCATTTGAAGGGAGTGAGCTGTGCCTAGCCACGTGATCAATGAATGTGATGTCACTGACCTGAAGAAGAGGACACGTCACTCACCGGACCACCACCGTCTCAGCGGGGGTCCTGGGTGTTAGGTATCAATATCAGAATCTTGGAAAACCACTTTAATATGATTGTTGTGGGGTAATATGTGGGGCGTTCCTTGGCAGAATGGTATAGGTCCTTGGATTTTAAATCTTATAAGTATGGCATATGGTAAGCTTAGGCTACTTTCACACTAGCCGCAGGACGGATCCGTCAGGCTGTTCACCCTGTCGGATACGTCCTGCCACTATTTCGCCACGCTGTTGGACTGCTGCTCCGTCCCCATTGACTATAATGGGGACGGGGGCGGAGCTCCTGCGCAGCACGGCAGTGCACTGCGAGAGGCCGCCGGACTAAAAGTACTGCATGTCCGACTTTTTAGTCCGGCTCCATCCCAGTCCCAATTATAGTCAAAGGAGACAGAGCGGCAGTCCGGCGGCACGGCGAAATAGCGGCAGGACCAATCCGGCAGGGTGAACAACCTGTCGGATCCTTCCTGCCGCTAGTGTGAAAGTACCCTGCATGGCCTTTTTTCCACAGAATCATACTGACATAAAGCTGTCACTATGATTCTGTAGAAATAAGGTCAAGCAGAGGCACACAGCATTATAAATCATGATAATGCCGTTGTCTCCTGCAAATCCAGAGCAGAGGATCACACTCACAAACAGAGCGAGATTCCCGCAATGGACTCGCTTGTGTGAAACAGCCCTTAAGTTCAACGGAAATTACAGTGAAACTGCAGTGCACTGCATTGGACTGCAAAAAGAAATATCAGTAATTATCTGGCAAAAGCTGGCACAACTCTATGTTACTGCAGCTGAATGACGTCACCAACGCTAGCATGCCTGCTCCGTAGAAGAGACTGTACTGATGTCTGATATTAGGCATCCGCACAATCTATGGAACCAGTTCCAGGTTACTTCCTCCCCTTGTGCGCCATTTTTATTTCTCCAAAGCATCTAAAATACAAAAAAAAGCAAAATAGATTAAATTAAACTTGACACTGGTTTTGTTGTCTTAGTCTATTATTATTATTATTTATTAAAGCGCCATTCATTCCACAGCGCTGTACATATGAAAAGGGGTATACATACATAATACAGATAATTGCACTGAGTATGAACAAGATGAGTTACAAACTGGTACAGAAGGAGAGAGGGCCCTGCCCGTGAGGGCTTACAATCTACATGGTATGGGAGAAGGACACAGTAGGTGCGGGTGAAGCTGGTCATGGCGGTATAGAGGCAGCAGGGTCACTGGTTGTAGGCTTAGGCTCTAGGTTATAGATTTAGAATAATGAATAATTATGGGCAGCACTGTAGGTGTGAAGGCTACTACCGTAGGGAGAAGGGAAGAGCTGATTACATCCAAGCCTGCCTACTGGGAGATTGCATGGACAACCTTAAACAGCAAATACAGTGCAATAAAAGCAACATGATATAATGCATTTAAACCATGAAAAAAAGGGACATGACAGTTTGTATCAAACAGTATCAA
This sequence comes from Bufo gargarizans, assembly GCF_014858855.1. NCBI lineage: Eukaryota > Metazoa > Chordata > Amphibia > Anura > Bufonidae > Bufo > Bufo gargarizans. The sequence goes on along the minus strand of NC_058085.1, from coordinate 325,036,061 downwards.
AATTGGTTATCCCATCTTCCCTTCTCACCTCCTCTCCTCCGCCACAGATCACTTCCTTATTCTTCTGTAAGTGGGTCTCTGCAGTTTGATGGACATTACAGACAAGCAGTGCTTTACTGACATAATTGTGCCATTTGTTAGCCCCCACTCCTTCCCTAGGTCTACTGCGCATGCCCAGGAGCTCTTACAGTGAAAGCAATAGAGGGGCACAGTGGTGGCGGGGGCCAAGAATGGGTGTATGACTCCTGTCATGGGCAATAAACAAGTGTTGGCTAACCAAATCCAGTGTGTAATATTGAGTTTATTAACTGAACGAAAGGGCTTTAAACAGATAGGAATATCCCTTTAATTCAGGTTATATGCAGATCAGATTTTCATGGATTAGAATTGATCATTTACAAATATTGAATGGAATAGTGCATGCTTCAACTCCATGTGGAGATCTGGACTTCACTGCAGGCTATTCCTAGTTCACTATTCCTAGAGTAGTCTTTGTCTTCTACTTCTGATACATGGTGACAAGGCAGTAGGCAACAATTGTGGTCAGGCTGGTGGAGGTCAGAGTAAGTGAAGTACTTTCATACCAGTATTCAGGGGGATAGTCAGGGCAGGTGGCAGACAGAGGACGAAGTCTGGTCAGTGTCAGGATATCCCAAAACAGATGATCACCTTAGCAAAGTGCAAGAACCAAATGGAACTTATTGCTTAGGCATAGACCCAGGGGTGGACACAGACAGCAGGGACCCCCTGTGCAACAACCATACATGGACTCTTTGATCTCCAAAAGTTTCTCTTAAAGCATTCCCTGTTTCTTATTAATTCAGTCCCTTTCAACCAATCTAACATAAGCAGGAAGATGCTTTTAGGGTGTAATTGGCCCCCCTTACCTACTAGACCCCTGTGCGGATTTCACATTGGGTACGTCCACTCCTGCATAGAGCAATGGTGGAGGTCCCTTATGAAACCCATGACATCAGTGGATTGGAGAAAGACAGGCTGTTCTGGTCCTTTAAGAGCTGCGCCCATGACCTTCTGAGGAAAGACATGGGTGTGAGTGGAGGCCTTCAAATTGTACAGCGGAAAGAGTAGAGAGATTGGTCCAGCAAAGACGCCAATGAAAGGAATAGTGGGAGTGGGACATACTGTACCAGAAGAGAACGCTGCATCTAGGGATGAGCGAATTTCATATTTTGAAGTTTGTTTTCGGTTCGTGTTGTGGTATTTACTGAATTGCGTTATGGATTACGTTACCACGGACCATAACGCAATTCCATGACGGAATGCATAACGGAATGCCTTTAGAGGCATTCCGTTATTCATTCTGTCATAATAGAAGTTAATGGCCTGCATAACGGATCTGTCCGGTTTCCGTTATGCAGGAGAGGACTCAGGATCAGGAGAGGACTCCCCTGCATAACGGAAATGGGAAGCATCCATTATGCAGGCCATAGACTTCTATTATGACAGAACTAATAATGGAATGCCTCTAAAGACTTTCCGTTATGCATTCAGTCATGGAATTGCGTTATGGTCCGTAGTAACGAAATCCATAACGCAATTCAGTAAATACCACAACACGAGACAGAAAACGAACTTCAAAATATGAAATTCGCTCATCCCTAGCAGCATCGTAAGCTAGTGTACGTTACAGTAGTAGAATGGCTTTTGGTTAAAGCTTTCATTTCCCCCTGTATTGTGGTAGATGGATGTTGGGCTCATCTACCTGGGTTGCTGATGATCTATTATCGCTGAAAAATTGGCAGCCATTATAGAAAATGGACATCCATATAATAGCTGGACAGACTTTTTCTAGTGTCATTTCATTCTGGCAAATAGATGAGACAGAGCCCCTCCATGAACCCTAAAAGATGGTATAGAAATGGTTTGTCCCACACTCCCTAATAAACATACACGTTGAGTTTGAATCAGTGACCAGGTTCACTTGCCTTCGACAGGTGACGTCCATCTGTTTTCCACATTGTTTCTTTAGTCTACTGTTTTTACTGTGTGGAAATGTTAAGAACAAAGACCTAATTAGACTGCAGATTGTAGCACAGATAGAGGCCCACCCAGGGCTGGATCACCGGTGAGAGAGTACTACACCTGGGTATGGACAACCACTGCACGGGGAAGAGATCTAAGAGTAATATTTACATCCATTGTAAAGGGTTCGACCTCACGTTCAGGCATTGATGCAGTTTTTGAAGCCAAAACCAGGAGAGATCATAAAAACTTTGGCCAGAGGATGGAAATGTAAATCAAATACTTACCTGTTAATCACCTGCCACTCTGGTGAAGCACGAGACGGCTGAGGCCAGCTATTGGCTGCAGCAGTCACATCGATAGAAGGTCATGTCTTTTCTGCAGCAACATAAACAAAGACCAATGGGAACCATAGAAGTGGCTGGAGATTTAACAGTTATTGGTTCTTTAGTTATTTTATGTCATTGCCTTCCTTTTTCCCAATTTTTTACAATCTCGGAAACCCCCTTGAATAATTTCGGCTGTTTTATTTAAATTGATCACCAGCTTCAGTCACTTATTAGGTGATGTTCTACCACGTGTCAGCTTGTTTCTGTTTAATATATAAAACACCTAAAAAGTAGTCCATACTTTCATCTCTGGGTATAATATTTTACCTTATCAGTAGGAACAAAGTCCTTTCTCCTTTGCACAGTATTGTGGAAACATTGTAAAAGGCTGCCCATAAACAATGAACATCTGGCAGGGGGTATGATAAATGGCAGCAGCTATCTACGGTGTGTACACAGACGTCATGGTGGAGTTCCTCAAATGGACTTCCTCTTTTACCAACAGATACAGCACAATAATCTATAAAACATGGCATATGTCAGGCGGCACTGCTTCCTAGTACAATGCCCTGGTCGAAGCCATTGACACTAAATATCCACAATAACATATTTCCAATAAAATAAAATTGACCTTTTTTTTAAGATATAAAAAATATCACTTTATTTATTTATTTATGTATTTATCTTTACTAATTCATATGAGCGGGGCTATTGTATGAGTTGCTATAGTTAGAACTTGCGTATAGGGAAAGCAAAAGGTGTGAATACCCCAGGTTTCATAACCCCCACTTCTAGGGTCACTCACAGCATCTACAAGTGACAAGAGCACTGGTACCTGGGCTTAGGCTATTTTAACACTTGTGTTTTTGCAGGAATCAGCAAAAACGCTTCCATTACTGATAATACAACCGTCTGCAACCATTATAAATGGATCCGGTTGTAATATCTTTAAAATAGCCAAGACGGACCTGTCATGAACTCCACTGAAAGTCAATGGGGGACGGATCCGCTTGCTGCGGTTTGCTCTCCGGTATGGGAACGCAACCAAATGCAACAGACAGACTCCGTTCTGTTCAGTTCAGTTCAGTTTTGTCCCCATTGACAATATATGGTGGTGTAATTTTCACGCGGTTTGTGCACTTTATGGCAGTTTTGAAAGACTATAGTTGTGACTGTGCTGTTGTTGGTAATGTTGTAGTTTATTGTATCATTTTGTATAAGTTTTGATATTTTGATTTCTGAATCTCCCGTAATAAATTTTGTCCAGTAAGTAACAAAGTAAAGACTCACGCACCTGCAAAGCCTTGTCATCTGAGCAGCACACAGTTCCATATTACATCGCTATACACTCTTTTTAAGGGAGAACATGTAATGATATAGTATGTGATGGAGCATGTCACAATAGGAAGTCCTAGACAGGATTTCCTCACACCAAACATGCTTATGTCATGACAAGAACGCAGTTTCTCCTCTATACAAACCACTAGTCAGACTCCAAATTATATTGTATACAACAGGGATGCTCAATCTTCAGCTGTTGTAAAACTCCCACCATGCCCTGCTGTAGGCTGATAGCTGTAGGCTGTCCTGGCATGCTGGGAGTTGTAGTTTTGCAACAGCTGGAGGGCCGCAGGTTGGGTATCCCTGGTGTACAACATCAAGCATAGAAGAGGTTGACCAAGGGGTTGTATACTGCTGCAGCCAGTCACTGGCCTCAGCAGTTTCTTGTTGAGCAGAGTGAGTGGCGGTCATGCGTCATGACTACAACCTGGAGTATAGGATAAAGAGTAGTGGCGCTGGATCAGAGGAAGCTGGTGAAGGTGAGTTAATATTTTTTTTATTATTCACAACCCCCACAGGAGTCTGCCACAAAAAATATATTAAATTTGACAGTCCCTTTAGGGGTATGGGTGGTTTCAGTACCAAGACAGGTTATCAAACTTTTAAGGTGATTCAATTTGGAAATGAGACAGCTTAAGAGCCCTTTACACGGACCGACAACTGAGCAGATCATCGTTAACCAATGTTATTCATAATGTTTGCTAGCGATGATCTGGCAGTGTAAATACAACGCCGATTACCTGCTGAATGAGCAAGACACTATAGGCAGTCAGGTGACAGTGCAGCGCGCCCCAAAGAAGATCAGGGAGACTGCTGTACCTGGAGAGAAGCAGCGGAGCAGGAGAGATAAGTTAATTTATTTATTTTAAGGCTGATATTTGGAGTCTGATTAATGGGGGTCTGATCTGAGGTCTGATGTGGGGGTCTGACATGGAGGTCTAAAGAGGGTCTGATCTCAGTACTGAGATGGATGTCTAAAGGGGGTCTGATCTGAGGTCTGATATTGGAGGGGGTCTGACATGGAGGTCTAATGGGGTCTGATCTGAGGTCTGAAACTGGGGGGGGTCTAACATGAAGATCCGATGAGGGTCTCATCTGATGTTTGATATAGGGGTTTGATCTGATATGGGCGTCTGATCTGAGGTCTGATATGGGGGTCTGATCTAAGGATCTGATATGGGGGGGTCTGATCTGAGGATCTGATATGGGGGTCTGATTTGAAGATCTGACATGGGTGTCTGATTTGAGGTTTGATATGGGGGTCTGATCTGAGGATCTGATATTGGGGTCTGATCTGAAGATCTGATATGGGGGTCTAATTTGAGGTCTGATATGGGGCTCTGATCTGAAAGGTAAGTGGGTATTTTTGTAGCGGCACATATTATAAGGTGTTATTTTTGTACTGACACATATTAGGGGGCATTTTTCTACTGGGACACATTATAAAGAGAAGTATTACTACTGGGGGGCTATGGGGGACATTATTTCTAGTATGGGCACAATGGGGGCATTATTAATATTATTTGTGGGATTTGAGGAGCACTATTACTGTTAGGGGCACTAGGGCACAGTATCAGCTTAGCGCTATTATTTTTGGAGGACAGTATGTTTACAACACTATTAGTGTCAGAGACAGTATTTGCTGGGTGCAGTTATTTTTAGGACACTTTTTACCAATAATTATTGGAGGGGCACTATTTCTGTGGTACTACTATTTTCAGGGGGATTGTTTCTGCGGTATAGTATTGGGAGCACAACGGGTGTAGTATTGGGGGTGACGGGATAATTTATTCAGAAGGTGGGAGGATAATGGAAAAGTAGGAAACTAAGATTTCTGCCAAACCCTCCAGAGACAAGAAATGGCTGAATGAAATCATCATGGCGGTCTGGTCTGAATGGAGAAGATGCGGAAAGAGAACGTCACTGGATGTAAAAGGTATGTGGTGCTGTATTACCTTGTATCTTTTGAATTGCTGTATGTAATGTTTCCCAAGTATGTCTTTAACAGCAGGGCTGGAGGTAAGGGGTTAGGTTAAGAATTTAGCATCGTAGGGGGGTGCAAGAATTCCACCCCATTTCCCCCAGTACTTTATGACAAGGGGGGCCCAAGCTTAATTCTTGCACCAGGGCCCATGGGCCTTTACCTGCACCCCTGGACAGGGTTACCCATCAGTTTCAGGTGACTGGAAGTTGGAAATGAACTGAGAACACAAAAGCATAGTCCTCTTGATATTCCTTAATCTGCAAAGTGGTTACTACAGCTCCAATGTGTGTCCTCGTGCCATACCTATGGTAAAACACTGCTACTTGTCATGGAAAGGCGATCAGTTGTGTTTGCTCTCCAACAAAGGTCTCGTACCTGCGATAATGTGGTAACACGGATTTAACAGGATGTTGGGTGAATAAGTAGCTCAGGGCTATTATGTTCCAGTGATATGAACCAGTCATTTCAGTATACTGGGAAAATCCAACACTGAATAAACACACAGCTGATGAGATGCGCTCAGTACTCTTATAATATTGCGCTATAATTTTTAAAGGGCATTAGTCACCAGTTGCTTCTATTCAGGGAATCTATAACATACCACTATAAAGAAGAGCTTGTGCGCTCATCTACACCCACTAAACAGCCCCCCATCCTCTGATGATGACTGCATGTGCCGCAAATTGATTGCTTTTTGTAAGCTCTTTCAGCTAAACTAAGAAAACGACATACTGTAGCTCACGTGTCTGCTCCTTGTGGCCGGGTGGACTCCGCTGGAAGGTGTGTCCAGATCCCTGCAGCTAATTGTCATAGACTACAATAGACACACAGCGCATACATTCAAGAACTGTGGGCTAATCAGTGGGTAAATGACCCACAAATGCTGTGGTTGTCTGGTGATAGAGAGTTCATTTAAAGCGGTTGTCCCATGGAAAATATTCAGGAGTTTTCAAACCAGCACCTAGATCTCAATACTTTAGTAATTGCATGTAATTAAAAATTCACTATAGCCACTGAGTTATTCAGCAAAATATATCTGTATAGCGCCACCTTCTGTTTGTTATTTTCCTTATTTCTTTGCCCTGCTCACTGAGAAGGCCGCACATGCTCAGTTTCATCCTTCAGCTGATTCCTGAGCTGTGATAGGGAGAGCATGGACACGCCCCCTGAGCTGCAGCAGAAAAGACACTCCCCTTGATCTTTGGATCCATGTGAAGTTATAGCGCTGGTTTTAGCTTTCTTAGAAGGAGATTGTCATATCCTATATGATGTCTGGTTTTCATTTTTTGCAATAATCATGGGATAACCATTTTAAATAGAATATGACATCAGAAAATGACCTATTGTTTAAATCATGTTTTTATGTAATGCACTGCAGACAATATACTGTACAGTATAGCATCACAATATTTCAAATACATATTATACACTATTCAGATACATATAGTAAACGTTCCCTATACAGCCCTGCAATACACTGTAGCAGCAGAGCAGATAATGTAAAATACAATGCAGAACCACAACATTTCAAATATAGTTTTTTATTTTAGATACATATATTACAGTATAGCAGCACAGCACTGCAGACAATGTACAGTACAGCCTCACAATTAGGGATGAGCGAATTTCATATTTTAAAGTTCATGTGTGGGTTCTTGTTGTGGTATATGGGCTGCAAAACAGACCCGTCCGGTTTTTGTTATGCTGGAGTCCACTCCTGCATAACGTAAACCGGACGGATCGGTTATTGCAGGCCATAGACGTTATGACGGAATGAATAACGAAATGCCTCTAAAGACTTTCCGTTATGCATTCCGTCATGAAATTGCGTTATGGTCCGTGGTAACGGAATCCATAACGCAATTCAGTAAATACCACAACAAGAACCCGCACACGAACTTCAAAATATAAAATCCACTCATCCCTAATTTATAGTACAGTATAATGACATCACACTGCACACAATGTACAGTACACAGCACTATATTTCCTATACATATAGTACAGTATAGTGACATCACACTGCAATGTACAGTACACAGCACTATATTTCCTATACATATAGTACAGTATAGTGACATCACACTGCAATGTACAGTACACATCACTATATTTCCTATACATATAGTACAGTATAGTGACATCACACTGCACACAATGTACAGTACACATCACTATATTTCCTATACATATAGGACAGTATAGTGACATCACACTGCAGACAATGTACAGTACACATCACTATATTTCCTATACATATAGTACAGTATAGTGACATCACACTGCAGACAATGTACAGTACAGCCTCACTATATTTCCTATACATATAGTACAGTATAGTGACATCACACTGCAGACAATGTACAGTACACATCACTATATTTCCTATACATATAGTACAGTATAGTGACATCACACTGCAGACAATGTACAGTACAGCCTCACTATATTTCCTATACATATAGTACAGTATAGTGACATCACACTGCAGACAATGTACAGTACACATCACTATATTTCCTATACATATAGTACAGTATAGTGACATCACACTGCAGACAATGTACAGTACAGCCTCACTATATTTCCTATACATATAGTACAGTATAGTGACATCACACTGCAGACAATGTACAGTACACAGCACTATATTTCCTATACATATAGTACAGTATAGAGACATCACACTGCAGACAATGTACAGTACACAGCACTATATTTCACATACATATAGTACAGTATAGTGACATCACACTGCACACAATGTACAGTACACATGACTATATTTCCTATACATATAGTACAGTATAGTGACGTCACAGCCCCCCTGTATATAGCTCACTATAGCAGCATTGCTCAGCACAGCTCTCTAGGGCAGGAGCAGCACTGGGAGACCCCCCCCACACACTATTACTACTTGTTCTCTCTGCTATTCCAGGCAGCAGGCCCCTCCCTCTTATGTAAATATACATGACATTGCTGCCTGGAGAGGCGGGGCTTGGGGTGGGTGTCAGCTCCTCGGAGCATCGCTGCTTGTATGAGTATTATTAGTAATCACTCAGCTGGGTGCATGTCCATGTGCAACATGAGCCGAGCTGCTGTGTGTGTGCAGTGCCCCTGCCCTGTGATGTGACAGCAGCACCCACTGCTCCGGCCACTATGGGAGGACAGGTCACCAGGAGCACACTGTATGGTAAGCACTGAGCCGCAGGGAGCCATTGCTGCTGACATCCCTGCGTGTCCATGCATGATCTACTGTATGTGTAGAGGGAAGCTGAAGGGGAGCATCTTTGTGTTGTGCAGCTGCTACTGTGATACATTGTTGCCTTATGTCCTTTGTATGTTGCCATAGATACACTGGCTTATTGATCCCATACACTGTGCTGTTCCTCCTGCCTCTGCTCTGCCTGGATGGCTGCATTTCACCATGGAAGAGCTTTAAATAATTGATTATTCCCAGGAGTCAAACATGTGTGAGGAGATACAGCAGCATTTGCATTGCAAGGGCTGCACATTTTGGTTATAAATGATTTCTCTTATATTTTTGCACAAGCCTTTTTTATATTACAGGACCATTAGGATGAGACCTAGACTGAAAATGTCTCCAGAGGTGTTTAGAATGCAGGATTACACTTTTACAACATTTCTGTGGTTTAAAGGATTTTAATTGATCTCATCTTATCATTTTATCACACTAGATGATGTCATCCCTACCACGTTCAGTGACAATGCTTACATTGATGGGTAGGTTCAGTCACCTGGAGAGGTGCTGCATGCCGCGTTGTACCTGTAGTCGTTAGGACAGGGAGGTAGGCTGAGGTCAGGCATCAAACACTCGCTTCTTCCTTGCAGTGGGTTTCCACTGGCGGATGCGCTGTGGTGCTCTTTGGTTGCCTTGCTTGTAATATGGTACCTGGCTTCTGAAAGTACACTGTTTCATCTCCTCCAGTGAGTCTTAGGCTTCCTGCACATGAACGTGTGCGCTCCGTAGCCGTATTGCGGACCGCATTCACTTCAATGGGTCTGCAAATCCGGAGGTGCGAAACGGAAGCACGGAACGAAACCCTACGGAGTGCTTCCGTGGGGTTTCGCCCCGTACTTCCATTCCGCAAAAAGATAGAACATGTCCTATCTTTTTGCGGAACGGCTGGATCGCGGACCCGTTAAAGTGAATGGGTCTGCGATTCGCTGCGGCTGCCCCACGGACGGTGTTCATGCATTGCGGCACGACCACGGGGCGCACACGTTCGTGTGCAGGAGACCTTAGCCAACTCATTACTGCTTCTGAGTATAGCTATCGGGTATTATGCAATGCACAGAGTTCTAATCGTTATTTGTTCGGAGTTAGGGCTCTTGCTCAAGCTGTAGTTTCTGTCCGCTTTTTTAGCGGATCGGATGCGGACCCATTCATTTCAATGGGGCCGCAAAAGATGCAGACAGCACATTTCACGGCCTGCAAAAATAATAGAACATGTCCTATTCTTGTCCATTTTGCGGACAAGCATAGGACATTTCTACAGAAGTGGCATGTACTTGGCCGGGATCCGTGTTTTGTGGACTGCAAAACCCTCGCGGCTGTGTGCATGAGCCCTCATCCTGAGATCCTGCCTAGAAATAAATGATGCAGTTTTAATGGAAATGAAAGTACTTAAGAACCAATCTCATGCTGGGAACCAGTTGGGGGTCAGTTCCATGTCTGTTTTACACAAGCAGTCCATTTTCACTTCTCACATTCTGAGATTCTGTTTTGGCTGTTGCTATAAATGTCTGTTTCATATCTGTCCAGGAGGCAATAACACTTGATGGAATGATCAGTGCTGCTTCCTTTGGGCGACCATCCAACCGTCTAATATATATGGAGGCCTCCGGACTCTCACCAGACCACAGATATCACAAGACATAAGGATCGGGCATGTTGAATTTCAACTGTCCAATCCTTTTGTTCACAAGGAAAAAATCCACCGCCAGAAGTGTCTGGAAGTGGCTTTCTCCCCTCTCCCCATTCCGGACGCACGCACGTTCGGCCGACCACATGTATGTGCAACCTTATTCTGGATCCTTTTGTCATTTGTGCGGTCATATTTGTTACTTATAGCGCTCATCGGGCCTTTAGATTTTTGTTGTGGTGTCATTTCTTGACATTCTGTGGTCTCAGATGTCAGTTCAGTTGTAACTTGTAGGGTTGTAAGCTTATTTTATCATTTGGCAAGTACCCAGAGGATAATATAACAAAATGCATCAGTAACAATCCAATCTCCTAATAAATTATGAGAGTAGAGGGAGGACACGTTCCAGTAAAAAGCTTACATTTAAGGCTACTTTCACAACTGCGTTTAGGTGCGGATCCGTCTGGTATCTGCACAGATGGATCCGCACCTATAATGCAAACGCTTAGTATCCGTTCAGAACGGATCCGTTTGCATTACCATGAACAAAAAAAAAAACAAAAAAAAAATATTATTTTTTTTGTTCATGATAATGCAAACGGATCCGTTTTGACTTTACATTGAAAGTCAATAGGGGACGGATCCGTTTGAAAATTGAGCCATACTGTGTCAACTTCAAACGGATCCGTCCCCATTGACTTACATTGTAAGTCTGGACGGATCCGTTTGCCTCCGCACGGCCAGGCGGACACCAAAACGTTGCAAGCAGCGTTCGGGTGTCCGCCTGCTGAGCGGAGCGGAGGCTGAACGCTGCCAGACTGATGCATTCTGAGCGGATCCGCATCCACTCAGAATGTATTGGGGCTGGACGGATGCGTTCGGGGGCCGCTTGTGAGAGCCTTCAAACGGAACTCACAAGCGGAGCCCCGAACGCTAGTGTGAAAGTAGCCTAAGTTGACCTTTAATTCCCATAAGTAGAATAAAGGTGGTCGTAATAATGTCTATCCCCTGACTCCCCGTAATCCTGCACTGGAGCAGGTTCATCCAATATTTAATCTGTATCTCCAGCCATTTGTGGCAGCCTGTGTCTGCTGACAGACCAACCGGGAAACTGTCTAAAATATAATTCCGTTATACTGTATAGTAAGAAATAGCTGTTTTTACAAATCCCTAACATATTTGCTGGTACTTCAAAAGTGAGGCCTAAGGCTTCGTTCACATCACCGTTCAGCCTTTCCGTTCTCCTGCTCCGTTTAGAATGGAGAAGGCACATAACTCAGCCAAACGGAGCCCTTAGGACCCCATAGAATATAATGGGGTCCGTTATGTTTCCGCTCAGAAGATGATTTTGAAGCGGAGACAAAAGTCCTGCATGCACAACTTTTGTTTCCGCTCCAAAATCATCTTCTGAGAGGAAACATAACGGATCCCATTATAGTCTATGGGGTCCTAAGGGCTCAGTTTGACTCAGTTTGGTGTCAGTTATGTGCCTTCTCTGTCCTAAACGGAGCAGGAGAACGGAAAGGCTGAACGGTGATGTGAACGAAGCCTAAGTCCCCAATATTTATAGCTATATGGTGGGCAGAGGTAACAATTGCACCCAGGCCCTGGTGCCTGAGGAACCTGGAGAACCTCTGCCCCATGGGAAGACACCAGTATTATAAATGATGCATGGTAGATGGGGGCCTTGTTCCAGAATTTGTTCCAGGAGCTTCGGCCTCTGCATGGGTAATGACTGTAGTCTAGTTGTATGATTGAAATATGTTAAAACATCCAGACTGACCAGATCAAGAATGGCTATGATTTCCATGTATTACCAGAGAATGCGATCATCGTTGGTCCATAGATTTTAGCAATTGATGTTCCTGTGCTCGAATTGATCTCAGTGGTAACCTCATAGACGGTCATCTTTTGTAAGGCTAGGTTCACATCAGCGTTACAGTATTCCTGCAGAGGAGCAGAGTACCGAAATTACTGTATAGCTGAATACCGCCAGGGCCCACCGGATACCCATTCACTATAATGGGAGCGGTCAGGTTTCTGGCATAAATGTTGGCTTTCTGCTGGAAAAAATACAAGTTCATGCAGCAGAAAGTTGTCATTCTTGCTGGACACCTGATGGATCCCATTATAATGAATAGAGATCTGATGGGTCACAATGGTGTCCGTCTATGGTACGGTAATTCTGGTGCTCTGCTCCTCTGCCTGAGCAGACTACCGGAATACAGTAATGCAGATGTGGACCTAGCCTAAAACCCATGCTCAATGATCTTTAATTGCGTATTATTAGAATTACTTTATTATGTATCGTGGATCTATCTATGCACACAGGCATGTGTGGCCATACAACAGTCAGATCTGTTAGAGGTTTCCTTAGGCTGAGAGGCTAGCCGTCACATGCATATCTCATGTGGGAAGGAAAGAACGAGAGAGAGGACCCTGTGTAAGGACGTGCAGAGATTAATGATTAAAATGTGCAAATCTCCTCAGGGGGCTTTGTGCTAGCTGGAATATAGAGACAGCATTAATTTAGATTGGTAGAGGGACAGCAAAGCAGTGTTCAATATTACCAGATTGCTTTAACCCTGTCACTGATGTCTACGTTTAGCCTTGAACTGGTTAATCATACAGGTGAAGAGAGAAAATTCATAGTAAGGTAGTGTTATGTAATGGCCCTGGAATTAGCTGTGAAGCTGCATCCCGTTTTGCGTTGCAGACATCCATAAAGAGTCTTTTGTGCGATAGGTGAGGAAATCAAATAGTTCCCACTATCTGTAATAAATTTGCCATTGTTCTTAGACTCGGATGAACTTCTAATTCAATGGAGGTTTGTTCTATAGGCAATAGAACGACAACAACTATCGGACCTGTAGAAGAGCAGCTGGTCCTGGACATGGCAAAGATTTGGACGTTTTCACAGTTCTTGAGATGTTGCCGTATATGCAGTTGGTATGATGATGACTTGTGTGCATTGTCATTTGGTATATGTGGCTGACCAGAACGATTGAGGTCATTAGGTTGTTTTCATAGCGTTTCATGGTGGTTCAGAGCACATTTTTTACACTTTGAAACTTTTTGGAGGCTTATCGGATATTGGATTTATTGACTGGTTTAGCTTTCATCATCTTATTAATCTCACAATAGTGACATCAGCCTCTAGCTTTACTTGGTTGTTACCTCAATTGGATCCCCTCCAGAAATTACCTGTAGACCAATAATATGGACATCTCACAAGCTTTCTTGGCCTTGAATTGAATTTAACACTTTGCTCCTTTGTTACTGATTGGCTGTACTTAGTTCTTTTTGGAGGCCTCGTAGACTCTCTATAAACCTCTACACTGCTCACCCTGTTTTCCAAGAAGAGGTCACCAGGAATGAAGGAGCACAATGTTCAACTGATCACTTCTGCCCTTACCTTTTATCAATTGTGGAGGTCTCAGAACCCAGGCCCCCAATGACTAAAACGTCTGATTCGTCCCCGTGGCATGCCAAAAGTTTGACACATTTACATGTATAGATGTTGGCCATCAGTTAGCGATCAGAACAATATCTGGATGGTTGACCTGAGTTGACTATTTACACTAATATATACCTGTAAAGAATAAATCAAGGCAACTGGACGTACTGTAGATTTCTTGAAAACGTTTCACTCGTTCTTCCAACGAGCTTTCTGAATTCTGAGTGAGAAAGCTCGTTGGAAGAACGAGTGAAACGTTTTCAAGAAATCTACAGTAAGTCCAGTTGCCTTGATTTATTCTTTACAGATATATACCATGACCTGGATAAATGAGAACCTTCACAGACATATTTACACTAATACATATTTTTCTAAAACAACCCTTAATTTTTGCTCATCTTACGAAATAAAACCTTTGTTTCACCAAGGCCTTTCTCAGATGACTGTTCACAAGCAAAAATAGTATTCTATAAATTTTTTTAGCAATTTAACTACAGTACTTCAAGAGATATAGAAATATGGGCAGGGGATACATAGTCAACATGTGTGATATCAGGTGGTAGATACCATGTGTGCTATTGGATGGTACATAGTCATCATATGTTTTATCGGGTGGCACATAGCCATCAGGTGGTACATAGTAGTCACCATGTGTGTTATTGGGTGGTACATAGTCATCATATGTTTTATCAGGTGGTTTATAGTCATCATGTGTGCTATCTAGTGGTACATTGTGACCATGTGTATTGTCAGGTGGTACATAGTCACCATGTGTGCTATCAGGTGGTACATAGTCACCTTGTGTATGATCAAGTGGTACATAGTCATAGTGTGTTATGAGATGGTACATAGTCACCATGTGTGTTATCAAACAAAAGTTTCCATTGACTCTGAAGAGGCAGATCACACTGGTACCTGACTTGTAGACATGCAGTTAGAACCGGCCGCACGTTTACACAAACACAACGGAAATAATTGTTTTGTGTTTGTAACTTCAATAACTTGAACTAAAGGTAATATTTTGGAAGATGTTGATTGTTTTCCATTGTTGCCTAGTTGAGACTTTGTTGGGTACAACATTCTTAGCAACTGTAGATCTTAGGAATTTTGAAGCAGAGCTGAAACCAGTGTGGAAGTATCTTCATGTAGTGGTGCAACAGAGGATACAGAAACTGTGATTAACCATATCCTACCATTTTGTATTTGCAACTCCTATGAAAACCAAGATCTCCAAGGTTACAGACTACAGACAAACTCTGTGTAGTCTGATCCTGCAGTCATACGTCTTTCTGTAGGGAGTAAATGAGAAGTCCGGGGGCACTTTCACTCAGGCCGATGATCAGGGATGTGCATAGCTCATTGCCCTATGTACTGCGGCAGTTACTAATGTATTGTAATTGGCCATATTGCCTCCTTCACTGGCTGAATTCATTTTTCCATCACATTATACACTGCTCGAGTCCAGGGGTTACGGCCACCGCTGCAGCAGATACACAGTAGCTAGGATGGGAGCTGCTGCGCAGTCGTGCCTATGTGCGCTCCCACGATCCCGACCATCGTAGAGGCCAACATTTTTTCCTATATTGTGCAAGCATGAGCACCGCTGCTGGATTGTAAGGTGGTCGTAACTCTTGGATTTGAGCAGTGCATAATGAGATGGAAAAATCAATCAAGCCAGCAAAGGAGGCAATATGGGAGAATCACAATACATGCCATTTGCTGAAGTGAGACAACCCCTTTAAAGTTCTTTTTTTTTCTGCAGATTTAAGTATATATAACAAAAGACTACGGTTGAGCAAACCCGAACTGCAGAGTTTGGGTTCGTACCCAACCTTGCGAGTTCAGGTACCTGGACCCGAACCCAGACTTTTTCACTGAAGTTTGGGTTCGGTGTTGGGGTGATTTTATTATTTTCCATTATAACATGGTTATAATGGAAAATAATAGCATTCTTAAGACAGAATGCTAAATAAAATGGCCATTGAGGGTTTAAAAAAAAAACCTCACCTCATCCACTTGGTCGCGCAGCTGGTATCCTCTTCTTTCTTCAGGACCTGCAATGACGTCACCGCGCTCGCCGCGTGGTGAGCGCAGTGATGTCATCGCAGGTCCTTTTGCAGGTTCTGCAGAAAGAAGAAAGTAGAGGATACCGGCTGCGCGATCAAGTGGATGAGGTGAGTTTTTATTTATTATTTTTAACCCCTTAATGGCCATTTTATTTAGAATTCTGTCTTAAGAATGCTATTATTTTCCGTTATAACCATGTTATAAGGGAGAATAATAAAGTGAAGTTCAGGTCCCCATTGACATTAATGTGGCCCTGGGTCAATTTCGGGTCCCAAACCCGAACTTTGTCTTGAAGTTCGCTCATCCCTACAAAAGACATACAGGTATGTTTAGAATGCTTGTTTGGTATTGCTGGTACTTCTATTAGTGAAAATGTGCTGACACACTCTCTTTAACCCTGGGTTCATACCTGAGTGTTTCTGAGACGCGCGTTTTACGCGCGTATTTGTCGCGCGTTTTTATGCGCGTTTTTTGCAATAGTAAACGCGTGTTTGGCGCGCGTTTGTGTGATTGACTGCAGTGTTGTCCAATGAGTCTATGGCCAAAACGCGCAACAAACGCCCAAAAAAGCGCTCAAGAACTTGTTTATGCGTCGGGTGTTTTACAGCGCGTTCAAACGCGCTGTAAAACGCTCAAGTGTGAACCAGGGCCATAGGGAAGCATTGGTTTTCACGTGTTGAGCTCAGGTGTGAACTTAGGGTAAATCTTGACCTGATCCTGACTGAAACACAGTTTTGATGCCACAGGAGCTTCCCTGTCTGAAATACAGCTGTGATGTCACAGGAGGTTACTTATTTACTTTCTCTACATCATAAATGCCATTTGCTGAAGTAAGACAACCCCTTTAAAGGTAGAGAAGAGATAGAATTGTGTGTTGCTGAAGGGAATATCAAGGTCTTATTCGGTCAGTCACTCAATAATCACCTAGTGCAGTTCTAATGAAGTAATAAGATCTACTGACAGCGAAGGCAACAATTTGGCACCAGCACGAGGCCGGGGATCATCTTTCTACAAGCTGCTTTTAATCTGATTGAATGTCAGTTTTTATTCTGTAAAAGTTCTGCTGCTCACACATTGAACAAATTGTTTTGTTGCAGCAGAGGCGTCTCATTCATTAGAAATACTTATGTGAAAGACCAAAGGGAATGTTAATTTGGCACTTAGTCTGCAAGTGAGACATTTTTATTATTTGCATGATACAGGAAGACAAACACTTTTACACAATACACTATATGGCGCTTTTGCTCTTCATTAGCACAGTATAAAAGGGAGTCTGTCAGGACTAAACCACTAACACCACCTCACAGGTCACATAAAACAAGTGCAAGCATGCTAAAGACCGCTAGACCTTAAACAGAGGGCGGCATGCACTTTTTTTGGCCCAATGTTCACGCTGGAATTGCCCATTCAAGTCAATGGGTAGATGAAAAAAATAGACAGCACATCCATATTTCGGCCGTTTTCATGGATAATTGCTAGGAGACATTGAAAAGAAGTGAAAGCTGTTGTTTTTTTTTACGGACGTGAAAAAAACCCTGTATAAAGCATGGATGGGAAAATGTACAAACGGGATGCAGTCGGTGACAAAACGGATTCGACATAGATGGGAAATCATCACTTTTGGGGGGACGGTACACAGATATTACATGGCTAATCAGAATGAGCACTTAGTTAACAATCAGACCACGTTTTATCAAGCATAGATCCAGGTTATTCCAAAGGGTTCACTTTTGAGTTGAGAACATCAAGCAGAGTTCTGCGCCTGTGGTGGGGTGTCCTCCAAGTTGAGGAAGCTTCCCTGGCTTCTTAATTGGCAGGGCCGGACAACTAAGCCGGCACTGCCAATCTCGTGCCTGTGCCACAGCTCCGGGTAGCAACTGTGCATGTGCTGCTAGATTTCTGGGTAGCGGCTCACGAATAGTCACTGCTGTAGCGGAAGCAAAGCCTCTGAGCTTCTACCGCTACTCGAAGTACAGATTGTCACGGCTAGCCAGTATGTCCGGCCCTGTAAATCAAGCAGCAGGGTGAGCGTCCTCAACTTTGGGGACACCCCGTCACAGGTGCAGAACTCTGCTTGAGGAGACAAATCGATTCTTACACATCAATTCGCTCATCTATTCTTGTAACTGTAGGCACAGTATGTCTTCTTTTAGCTCAGTTAGTTGTGTTTCTACTGGTTTAAAAAAGTTTTTCTGTTTTGCATCCTTTAAAATAATCATGTATGAAGGTAGCTGTCATTGTGTAATGTATTTCTTTTACCTTTATTGCTCCTATCTCCTGTTCTGGGCTTTGGTCACATGACCATGTCCGTACAGCTCTTACTTATTTCCTGTGTGTCCATAGGCGGGGCAGTGATAGGGGAGTGTCTATGTAAATAGCTGGGTGGGAGGCGCTATACACTAGTTGGGTGTTAGGGGTGGTGCTTGAGCTGTGGCAGAGAAAGGAGAAGTGCATCATGGGTTTGGTTGGATACAGGAACAGGAAGTGCTACATACAGGAGGGAAACAAACCAGAGGGATCAGTTTACATGGTAAAAGCGGGTCAGGAGAGTCAAAATTGAAAAGAAAAAGCATGGGTAAGATGTACATGAGGTAAGCAACTACATGAACTTATCTATTAAAAAACATAGTAATTCCCTTTAAAGTTCTGGCCCAGAAGGTTGATCTGTGATAGCCATCATTTTCAGCCATATCATCTGACTGGTTTTGTTGTCACCCAGAGGGCACGCCCACTATCATGGAATGAATGGAGCTTTAATAATAAATAGTAATATCTTTCTCCCTTGTGGCAAGAGAACATAAAAGGCTATAAAATCCTGAATAAATAATGAATCTAGTGAAATCACATATAACCTATATAGGACTATTCGCCTACACTAGGTTGTTAAATTTTTTTCATATCACAAGGGTTTCGCGTGGCCACAGTTTGCTTTTTCTTTTCCCATGGAAGTCAGTAAGATGGTGTGCTCGTGTCTCTTTCTTTCTGCTGATTTTTATGCAAATTAATTGTTGATTCCGATAAATGTTGATGTAAACTGAAAGGCCCCTTTCACACGAGCGAGTATTATGCGCGGGTGCAATGCGTGATGCGAACGCACTGTGCCCGCACGGAATCCGGACCCATTCATTTCAATGGGGCTGTGTACATGTGCGTTGGTTTTCACGCATCACTTGTGCGTTGTGTGAAAATCGCAGCATGTTCTATATTCAGCCATTTTCACGCAACTCTGGCCCCATAGAAGTGAATGTAGCTGTGTGAAAATCGCATCCGCAAGCAAGTGCGGATGCGATGCGTTTTTCACTGATGGATGCTAAGAGATTTTGTTTGTATACATTCAGTTTTTTATCACATGCGTGATAAAAAAAAGTAGCTCTGAGTGCTTTTATTCAATAAAAAAAAACGATTTTCTAGATATTGCAAATGAGGAGCCCAGCCATGCCCACTGTGAAGGAGCCCAGCACCGCCCCGCATCCTCCGAATCTCCTCCTTGCTCCCCGTCGTCACAGAGTTGAAGTGCTGTAATCTCGCTCATGCGCGAGTATGCCGCATGTGAGTGTCGGCATAGTGTTCCTTCCCTGTGCTGGCATCAGCCTCAGGGAATGATTTGTGCATCTGCTAGCTGCCATGCGCGAGATTACGGTGCGTCAACTATGTGACATCAGAGGAGCAAGGAGGAGATTCGGAGGGTCCGGGGTGGTGCTGGGCTCCTTCACAGTGGGCATGGCTGGGCTCCTGAAACGTTGATGACAGCCCCTTGGGCTCCTTAATTGCCTCATTTGCATATATATAAAATCTTTTATTGATTGAATTAAAGCACTCAGAGCTATGGGAAATGTATATTGTGGACGTGCTAGCGGCGATCTAGCAGCACATGTCCTCAGCTCTATAGGCTCAAACTACCTGACAGAATGCTTTTAATGATTTTGCATTTATATTGAGTGCCGTGGTATTGTCTAGACCAGTGGTGCCCAACCATTTTCCGTCTGAGGGCTGCACTAGACATGGTATAAATTTTGCAGGCCAGAACCAGGTAGCTTAGCCAGAAAGAAATGCAAACACTGTGAGGGGGGCACGTGTGTGCATTACTACTGTGAAGGGGCAAATATCTGGACATTTTTTCTGTGAAGGGGGTGCATCTGGGCATTTTTCCCATGAAGGCGGCACATGTGAGCATTATTACTGTGAAGGCGGCACATGTGAGCATTATTACTGTGAAGGGTGCACATGTGAGCATTACTACTGTGAAGGGGGCACATGTGAGCATTACTACTGTAAAGGGGGCACATGTGAGCATTATTACTGTGAAGGGTGCACATGTGGGCATTACTACTGTAAGGGGGCACATGTGAGCATTACTACTGTAAGGGGGCACATGTGAGCATTACTACTGAGAAGGGGGCACATCTGGGCATTTTTACCATGAAGGGGGCACATGTGAGCATTACTACTGTGAAAAGGGCATATGTGAGCATTATTACTGTGAAGGGGGCACACGTGAGCATTATTACTGTGAAGGGGGCACACGTGACCTCCATAGAACTCCTGCTCCCTTCCGACTCATCCTCACCTTCTCCGACGTGCCCTGATGCCTGGCTTAGAGTCCAGGTGAGGTCTGTACCAACTGGTGTGGGGAGATGGGGTCTCCAGTCGCTGCTCAAAATATTTGTATCGCAACACTGCAGCGGATCAGGCGTGTCCCTTCTTCTTCTTCAACTGAGCGCAAGCTCTGCCTCTGGTCACTGCGCAGGCCGAATGACTGTGAAGGGGGCACATGTAAGCATTACTACCGTGAAGGGGGCACATGTGAGCTTTATTACTGTGAAGGGGGCACTCTCTCTACTGCCAGCCACAGCGCAGACCACCGCTACCAGTGTCACAATTCCAACCAAGACCAATGAACAACACTCATGTCCTGGCCTTCCCAAACAACAAGGAGGGGTTCCCTTCTTACCCCTTAAAGCCATGTACTGCCGGACCCCTGCCACATGGACTCCACTGGCCTTCAGGATATCCCAACTGTCCTCACTAAGGTACCAGCCACACTCACAGGGGCAGCCCTCCTGAAACCACACTGCCCACACACACTGTTGCCTGTGCCCTCTATTAAGAGTCAGCCCTTTTTTCCTCCGGTACAGTCCGGTCACAAGGACCAGCACAGCGCACGCACCCAGACACAGCACTCGCGCAAAATGGGGAATTGTGAGCCCTCCGCACAGTAGGAGCCCATTACTGCAAGCAACTACCCACATGACCGACAGCGGTGATAGACTCGCTGAGTCCACACACACAACGCCCTACAGTCACAGAAATTATTTACTACTCACATTCGTTCCCAGATTTGCCTCCAGTCTTTCTGTACTGCTCCACTGCAGCTGCCCCGGAGTGTTCCTTCTCCTGCTTCTTAAGCTGGGCGCCAGCTCCGCCTCCCGTCACTGCGCGGGCCAGATCACACAGCTTCACGGGCCGGATGTGGCCCGCGGGCTGTAGGTTGGTCACCAGTGGTCTAGACTATCCTCAAAATAGGGCACCAATATCTGATCGGTGGAGGTCTCACTCTGGTGAGCGCTGCAGCCTCCTCAAAGCCTTACCAAGCACAGTGCCATATAGTGGCTGTGCTTGGTATTGCATCCCAAACCTATTAATTTTGAATGTGCCATGTGACCAAAGAACATGACATCACTGGCCTAGAAAGAGTCTGTGGCTCTGACTGGAGAGCTGTGGCCTCTTCAATCAGCTGATCAGCTTGGATTACCAGGAATCGAACCCTTACTAATCAGATATTGATGACCTATCTTGAGGATAGGCCATCAATTTTAAACTTCCAGAAACTCTCTTTAATCAAGGATGGGCACAGGGGTCAGGAGTCCCCATTCAAGAACATTATATGGGTCACTAGTTCAGCAGAAGACATCTCCATTTGGTCTTTACAGTCATTATAGTTAGTTCTGAATTCTCAGATGTTAGGTGAAGTAAGAAATTGGAGAGACATTGATGGCCGCTGTGACCCTTGCCAATCTTAACATCAAAATACCTAAGGAAAACATCATGGTTGCCTACTGTTGGCCCTACTTGGCTTTTTTGGGAGGACACGTGGTTGACCTTTTTTTAGTGAAGAGCTGTCTATGTGACACCTGGCCTCTTCATTTCAGCCATCAGTGCGAGTCTTGGTAATAGTACGGTAACTACCGCCAATTGGACATTGACATCTTAGATATATGCCTTCAATGGTCATCTTTACAAGTGTTACCAGACATACAATCTGTCAAATGCACATAAATTGGAAACCTGGTATCTGATCAAATCATGTTGTCAATACTGATAAATGGAATACCAGAAAAACTAAAGTAATAATTAATAGGTTGTAACTCCAATATAACGCTGTCTAGTAAGATATCAAGGGAGACAATTAGGGAAAGATGTAGAAGATAAAAATTTGACAATTACAAGCATCTTCATAATCTTCTTAGTGGGAAAAAAAAATATCAAAAATTGTGTCACATCCTGACTTTCCCAGCAGACAAGCAGTCATTGCCGCTGGCAGATTGCATACCTACTTGTGGACATGGCATATCAAGGGAATGTGCAGTGACGTCCAACGCAGCCGCGCAGTGAGAAATCACAATGCACCAGGACAGCTGTCTCTCTAGTAATGATTATGGCAGCCCAGTGCAGGAAATGGTCATCTGGGTTTACAAGAAGACTTGGACCTGGTTACATGCACTGAATATAATCCTTTCAACATATTGTATTGATGTTCACCGTCTGTGACATGCCTGTGATATCTGATCAGCTCATTAATATGACGATGGCCTAGCCCCTATGATGGCTAACCTCCGGCACTCCAGCTGTGCTAAAACTACAACTCCCAAGATGCACACTTGCTTGGCTGTTCTCAGAACTCCATAGAAATGAATGGAGCATGCTGGGAGTGGTAGTTTCACCACAGCTGGACTACCGGAGGTTAGCCATCACTGTAGACCTACAGATGCCCCCCCAGTGGTATGAAACATCAGGACACTCAGCTAACGCCATACAAGAAAGTCGTTTTGCAAAACTTAGCAATTAACGTGACATTGATCAGCAATTTAGGATTATCATTGAGCAGGGCAAATGAATTCAGATTCAACTATAAAATGTTAAAATGCAATTTTTCCAATATATTTTATGTTTCAATTATACGCAGTTTCCAAGATCTTTGCTTTCAATCATTGAATAGAACTTGCTTACTTCTGGAGGAGGAGAATCTGACCTGACCATTACAAGGTGACTGTAAGGGGTTGTCCATCTGTGTGACTGTGGCATAAACAGGGCAGATTCTCCTGCCTTGGTAGTAATGAATAAAGAAGCCAATCAGAGTCTACAGCAGAGATTTGTGAAATAGCGACGAATCAAGAAGTATAAGCTTAAAGGGGTTATCCCCACTTTGCCTTTTCATACTTACCTGCTGCCAGCGCGCCGTCCACTTCCTGGATTCTGGCTGGGGGCGGACTTCATCTTGATTGAAGTTTTCTCCCGGCCGGGCCGCGCGCTGGACTGAACGCGCATGCCGCCGCGCATGCGCCATAGTAACTTATTCCTGGCCAGTATAGTACAGAGCCGGCGTGCGCGTTCGTGGCTCTGTACTATTCTGACCAGGAAGAAGTCACTATTGCGCATGCGCGGCGGCGTGCGCATTCAGGACAGCGAGCGGCCCAGCCGGGAGAAAAGAAGGAGTCTTCTGCGCAAGCGCTGCCACCGGAGAAGAGCGGTGGCTGTAACCAGGGGAGACCGAATGACAACAATGAGTTAAGTGGGGATGAATTTTATCTTAAACTGTGGGAATTTGTTAATCAAATATATTTACAAAAATGATCACTGTCAAATCATTAACAGATTTAACAGTGATCATTATGATGGGAATACCCCGTTAATTTTGATTATTTTGAGCTGCCCTTTAAGTTGAGTAATGCAGATCTTCCCCTTCAGATTCCCTGTCCTTGGTTTGCTTCATTCCTTTATATGTGTACGCTCGTGGGCCTGAAGGTAAATCCGGGCTGAACTGGAGCTACCTGCAATGCAGAGGCTTTGGCAGATTTTACGTAATCTGCAAAGCACCAGCATCTCTCACTTTGGCAGGAGTGTAAGGATAAGGTTGTAGTTGGAGATCAGAGTCTTGTGATATATTCTTTGACTCTTTATTATACGATATATGTACATGCACCGATTATTTTATATGTCATTATATGCGTATGGTTAGAAGCATATCATATGCCGTCAGAGTCCGGGGTATTATCCACTACACCCTGTACTCCGGAATGGTGTTTGGATATAGAACACGTGGTGCTGTTTCAATAGCCTGTTATTACTTATAATTATTTACACTTTTCATTATTTTCTTACTTTACATAGCAAAAAAAGACAAGACAGACAGCAGGGAGGAAAGATTGCATATGAAATCCATACTAATTGTAAAGGGTTAATATACTGCTTTAATCTAGTACTTGCGATGCTTATTGGCCTGAGATGGTGGCAGACATGGCTCCCCCAGGAGGGACAATGTGTCTGCAGGCAAAACAGGTGCAACACGAACGTCACACAGACATCATCCGTATTATGTGGATCCACGTTTTGTGGGCTGAGAAATAAGTGCGGTTGTATGCATGAGGCCGCATTCTGTTTTTCAGAAAACGTATTGAATTGCCTGCTGAGCTTTAGCTAGAGGGGTTGTATTTTGGGTGCTGAAAGTGCCTACTTTCTAAACCTCTTAGGCCTCTTTCACACGGGCGTCATTTGTTTTTCCCGGATAAGAGCCGGGTGCGTTGCGGGAAAATGCGTGATTTTTTCGGCGCAAGTGCAAAACATTGTCATGCGTTGCACTCGCGTGAGAAAAATCGCGCATGTTTGGTACCCAAACCCGAACTTCTTCACAGAAGTTCGGGCTTGGGATTGATGTTTTGAAGATTGTATTATTTTCCCTTATAACATGGTTATAAGGGAAAATAATAGCATTCTGAATACAGAATGCATAGTAAACCAGCGCTAGAGGGGTTAAAAAAAATAAAAAATAATTTAACTCACCTTAGTCCACTTGCTCGCGAAGCCCGGCATCTCCTTGTGTCTCCTCTGCGCTGAAGTTGAACAGGACCTGGGGTGAGCTGCTCCATTAAATATCGGTTAAGGACCTTTGATGACGTCACTCCGGTCATCACATGGTACGTCACATGATCTTTTACCATGGGCCTCCATCCCGATCGTCTCCTAGCAACCGTGCGTGCAAATCGCACGGCATCCGTACTTGCTTGCGGATGCCATCCGATTTTCACACACCCCATTCATTTCTATGGGGCCTGCGTCACGTTGAAATCGGACAATATAGAACATGCTGCGATTTCAACTGAACGCACAAGTGATGCGTTAAAAACAACGCTCATGTGCACAGCCCCATAGAAATGAATGGGTCAGGATTTAGTGGGGGTGCCATACGTTCGCCGCACGGATTGCACCCGCACGGAAAACTAGCCCGTGTGAAAGGGGCCTTAGAGGCAAGTGCACGTAAAGAGAGCCTTTCCCAGCCATAACACGTTGTAGGGCTAGCTCCGCTGAGGATTGCTTCATTCTGTAGAAAAAGGGCTTTTAATTCATATGCAAATAGGATGTTTAGTGCACTGAGGACGGGCCCAGGCCACGCTGTGCACCCTTGAGCCTCCGTTTCCTCTGTCAGCCCCTCTTTCTTGATTGACAGGGCAGGGTTCCTGCATAGTCATAGTCAGGATTTGTGCCATCTCAATTCCATCATCTTTACCGCTGACATGTCTGATTTAGTAAGTATGTGTATTCCCCAAGAAATGACTGCCCTTCAGCATCCTTTTCTGAAAACTCTGTGTTGTGCCATCCCTCTTCTATTCTTCATGAAAAACTTAAAGGGGTTGTCCCACGAAAAATATTCTACAGTTTTCAAACCAGCACCCGGATCTGAATACTTTTGTAATTGCATATCCTTTTCACAGTGTTTGATGTTAATGTGTGTTAATGTGAACACAACATGATTTTTCATATACAGAATATATATATATATGTATATGAATATATCTGTATATGAAAAATCATGTTGTGTCCACATTACTTTCTATATACTATTATTATATAAATAGGATCATGTACGTTTTGGCTACCATTTTCTCTTTGGAATCATGCTATTTAACTTATCCTACAATCATGGAACCCTTTTCCCAGAATTGTGTAATTGTAAGGCCTCTTTCACACGGGCGAGTATTCCGTGCGGATGCGATGCGTGAGTTGAACGCATTGCACCCACACTGAATCCGGACCCATTCATTTCTGTGGGGCTGTTCACATGAGCGGTGATTTTCACGCATCACTTATGCGTTGAGTGAAAATCGTAGCATGCTCTATATTATCCGATTTTCACGCGACGCAGGCCCCATAGAAGTGAATGGGAAGCGTGAAAATCGCACAGCATCCGCAAGCAAGTGCGGATGCGGTGCGATTTTCACGCACGGTTGCTAGGAGACGATCGGGATGGAGACCCGATCATTATTATTTTCCCTTATAACTGTCACGGACGGTGTACGGGAAACAAGACAATGCAACATGCATATATGACTCACTGGATCCAAAGCTAAGGAACCAAGAGGAGACCCCTGCGCAAGACCTAGCACTTTCCCTGGCTGCTCAGCCTATGCAAAGATCCCAGAGGTGGATGGTTGCATAGCCACGTACCTCGACTATATAACCCCTGAACACCCTACAATAGTGAGGGGACACGACCACCGGCTCCCTACACCAGACACGGAGGGAGTCAGGGTCACCTGGGATCCAGCAAACAGAAAATAACAGATAAATGTACAGCACTTAACTTTGTAGCAGACTGGAAAACAAGATCAGCATGCACACACACTCCAGGAAGTAGTATAAGCCGCCCAGTAATGCATTATGGGGCAGAATTTAAAGGGAAACAATCAGTCCAACTCCATGACAGCTGAGAGAGGCTAACGAGATGAGGAACTGAATACCACAACAAAGAGAACTCAAGGAGGAGGTTCTGAAAGGCTTCTGTCAGAGCTTCTCAGCTGTCTGGTTGTGACAATAACATGGTTATAAGGGAAAATAATAGCATTCTGAATACAGAATGCATAGTAAAAGAGCGCTAGAAGGGTTAAAAAAAATAAAAAATATGTAAGTCACCTTAGTCCACTTGATCGCGAAGCCCGGCATCTCCTTGTGTCTCCTTTGTTGAATAGGACCTGTAGTGATCATTAAATACAGGAAAAGGACCTGTATTGTATTGTAATCATGTATTTTTTTGTGATCATGTACTTCCACTCTAATTATACATCCTTGTCTATTATTATATCACTTTTTCTTTATCAGCCTGAAGAAGGGCACCAGAATAGGGTTGCACTGATACGTACCACTGGTGTTGATATGCACTAATAAAACAAGCAAAGTTTGGTGTGCTGTTTCAAACACTGTGAAAAGGATATTCACTGATCCCCGAGGTGGAGGGAGTCAACTCAGAGATGTGCACCTGCCAAAGCTATAAGCGGACGAGTGCTGTGGTCTAAAGGATTTTTGTAATTAAATTTTGTATAGCTACTGAGTTATTCAATAAAATGTAACTGTATAGTGCCACTTAATTTCTTATTTCTTTGACCGGCTCATTAAGAACGCCGCACATGCTCAGTTTCATCTTTCAACTGCCTCTGGAGCTGTGATAGGAAGAGCATGGACACGCCCCCTGAGCTGTGATAGGGAGAGCATGGACATGCCCCCTGAGCTGTGATAGGGAGAGCATGGACACGCCCCCTGAGCTGCAGCAGTAAAGACACTCCCCTGAGCTGTCAGCTTGATATAAATCTAGCAGAGCAATGAATGGGGAGATCTCTGGATCCATGTGAGGTACAGGGCTGGTTCTAGCTTTGTTAGAAAGATTATCGTGTACTGTATGATGTTTTTTACATTTTTTATGGGCTTACCCATTTAAGAAAAATTGACAAGTGGGCATTGCCATTCCCCTACAAAGTAGTATGGTATGTCCCTACACAGTCTGATATTGTCAGCATACCCCCTATTGATGGCACTCAGTTGTCATTCTATTCATACATTTCTAGGATCAATAATAAAGGAATGGAACAATGTAAAGTTCTAAGGCTACTTTCACACTTGCGGCAGAGTGATCCGGCAAGCAGTTCCGTCGCCGGAACTGCCTGCCGGATCTGGCAATCTGCATGCAAACGGACAGCATTTGTAGATGGATCCGGATGAGGATCCGTCTCACATATGCATTGCAAGAATGGATCTGTCTGTCTGTTTGTCATACGGACATACAGATCCATTTCTATTTTTTTTTTTCACATTTTTACCAGTCTGCGCATGCAAGGACGGATCCGGCATTGCGGTATTTTGAATGCCAAATCCGGCACTAATACATTCCTATGGAAAAAAATGCCAGATCCGGCATTCAAGCAAGTGTTCCGGATTTTTGGCCGAAAATAAAACTGTAGCATGCTGCGGTATTATCTCCGTCCTGATCAGTCAAAAAGACTGAACCGAAGACATCCTGATGCATCCTGAACAGATTGCTCTCCATTCAGAATGCTTGGGGATAAAACTGATCAGTTCTTTTCCGGTATTGAGCCCCTAGGACGGAACTCTATGACAGAAAAGAAAAACGCTAGTGTGAAAGTAGCCTAAGAAAAGAAGCTCCAGCGTTAGCATTGTTCTGTTATTTGGAATGCAAGTATTTACTAAAACGACATGTCACTGAAAGATCCTGTTTCACATTGACTAAATTCACATCTGCAGTTTCACTCCCCTCTATTTGGAATTTTTAAGGAACTCTCATGTACTGTGAATAAAATATATTGTGTAATAATGGTAACATTTACTGACTGCGAAAGAATGGAAACTGCTGATTTTTTAAATATTTTATTAGAAACTGATAAAGGAAGTAAAAGTGAATCCCACTGTCATATGCCATACATTGCGATACACAAATCTACACTCCTCAACATTGAAAATGCAAAACCAAAAGGACAAGGTTAAGCAAGGTTATGCAAATCTAAGAATACCAGGTGTCACTAAGATCTGCAGATGATCAAAGTTTCAAGCACCTAGCTCCAATCTGTGGCATGTGGGAGGGGCATAAAAGCAAGATTGAAAGCAAAGATTTTTAGCCACATGAAGCCTCAAAAATTGGATCAAGTCATGTGGGATGACTGTGAGATGCCTCCTGTTCATCCATGTGCCAGTTATAGCCACTTGTCGCAAACAGAGAGGGGCCGAATCCTTGAACTGATAGATCTTGGGTTATCCCTCTGGCAGATCGCTATGCACCTAGGCCGAGATGTTCAACGTTGTGTTTCCTGGTGGCTGGAAGAACATTGATGAACTAGGATGAAAGCAAGAGGTGCACAGTGGTCTCTGCAAGGACATTAGAAGAATGACACATAGTGATCACAAAGGAACATCACACTGTTCCTACTCCTGGGATTATGGTGTGGAGTGGCATAACATATGGTAGACAAACCCTTCTAGTCTTACCTTCAGGTACACAAAGTCGAACAGCTCTGCGTTACATTGATTTGGTTGTAGAAGTAGTAGTAAGGCCATTTCTCCAAAATGTCCCAGGAGCCATGTTTTTCAGCAGGACAACACCTGACTGCTTGTTGCTGGGGCTGCTGTCAGTAAACGTTACGAAGCTTATTTAGGTCATCTCTAGTATTTACACTTACAAGTTAAAATTAATTAAATTAATTAAACCAACCACCCCACTATCTGGGGGGAAGGGGGGGGGGCGTGTTGGAAGAAACACTCCCCAAAATTGGGGTGTATAGCAGACACTCTCAGTGAGGCACTGTGTACATTTATTGATCATTGCTGTTCAAAAATACCTTAAAAAAACATATCTTTGAAACTGCCTGACCACCATCTTCCCACTCCTAAAATCCCATTAACCATCACTCCTGGCGTCTAATGTATCCCCCACCCTTTTAATGTGTTTATAAACGTGACTTAACGTATTTAATGCCACGGATTCTACAGAGGCCTCATGTCATTGACATGGAGCTGCTACTTAATATCTTCTACTGTTACAATTAGTATAGAGACATCAAAAAATCACTTTGAAATGTCCTTGAGCTGAATGGGTTCTCCTCACCGTCGTGGAGATGTAAACCGATCCCTGTACGTGTAAATTACATTGTGATGTCGATTTGTCTTTCATGTCTAGGATGTTGCTTAAGGTAAACTAAAATCTCCTCTGTGAATAAACAATACGTAAGAAAAGGTAAATGTTATATTTTACTGGTGGCTTTTTGCACACTGTAATGGCTCTACAGGATTTATATTCAGTTTGGCTACAGAGCGGGTGGCCAAATTGATTGGCCTTCAGAACTGTGTCCTACAAAACAGAAGTAATCCCCCTGAGTCAGTGGGATGTGGTGGGAAAAAAGTCCTTTTAAAGGAACACCCTAAGGAAAAATTGATGCACTTATTACCTAGACTTGAGGGGGCAGCAGGACTCAAAAAAACTAAAACTAAAAAACAGCACCAAAAACATAGGTCATATACCTCTCCATCTGGCCATGCACTGGTTCTAACACAATCTATCAGTTCTTTTAAATGGGGTAGGATAGCTGGGAAAATGTCAGATTGTTTGAGGTCCAACCTGTAGGACCCCCTGTGATCCAGAGAATGGAGGTACCAAAGTCCCCTGTCTGCATGTGCACATGTTGGTTCACCATTCCATTCATTTCTGTGCAACTGATGTAGACAGTACTCCTCTAGTCTCATAGATGGGAATAGGGAGGTGGACCAACTTCTATATCATTTAGAGAGGAGACTCTGGGATCCACATTCTGGGGGAGGTTGGATCCTGGGGGATCTGATATGAGCAGCATAGTGGCAGCACCGTGGTGCCTTGTAGCGCTCGTGTCCTGGGTTTGAATATGACTTAGGACAACATCTGCATGGAGTTTATATGTTCTGCCTGTGTTTGTGTGGGTTTCCTCAGGGTGCTCCGGTTTACTTCCACACTTCAAAGACATAGTTATACGGACCCTAGATTGTGAGCCCCATTGGGGACAGCTTGATGCTAATGTTTGTAAAGAGCTGCGGAATATGTCAGCGCTATATAAGTGAGTAAAATAAGAAAAATATCACCTGTCTCGTGGGTAGGTGACAAAGTCTGTTTTTGGGATAACACCTTTAAGGGTACTTTAGAACTAGTAAGGTACTTTTAACCAGGTCCACATCGAGGACCATTTTTACATTTAGTGTACTAAGTTTAAGAGACCCTCCCCCCTCCCCCCCCATCCCCAATGCAATGTAAATTTTTACAAGTTGGTCATGACTGAGAAGCAGGATGATGTATTATATACACCCATTTCCTCAAGCAGTTGTGGAACCCTAGAAGTACTAACACAAGGTATGAATGTTGACTTTGAGCAGACAAGGGCTTTGCAGGGAGGACTGATGAGCTCTTTTTTATATTGAAGGGGAACCTTGTTAACCACTTTAAAGAGAATCTGTCATCTGAAAATTCACAGTTAAAGTAGGCACAGTACCTTGTAGAGCTAGCTCAGCTGGGTGTAACTGTGGCAGGTGCAGCACTATGAAGTGCCTTTTGCGCTGTGGCATTAAAAGAATTCTGATATCTCTGACTTTTTAGTCTAACTCTCTATTACTATGTAATTCCTCTAGCGCCATTCTATGGAAACAGTAGGTTTAAAGAGCACACCAAATGCTTGAAATAACTTCTGTATTAACTTCAACTTTTCTTCATCTATAACACTGCCGCCTCCGCAGCAGATAGTCCAAGTACAAAACACGTGTTGAAAAGGTATCACAAAATGGCGGTATGTTCAACTGTTCAATCCTGTCATTTAACATAAAATGGTGGATATATTTCTCTCTTCAGTATCAGTACTCTCACTTTAAGTTATTTAAGCACTTTATGATCTCTCTGAGAGGTATATCTAAAGGTCTAACTAATAGTTCTACTTGCTTAATTTTGTCGCAATTTGCAGTATGCAGTTAGCAGTAACTAGTGGCAGATTGGTTGAGTATAATCTGGTATGGTTGTATGCAATTTGGATTGCAATATGGAATTTGAATTTGGATTGTGAACTTTGTAGTTTGCAATTGGTGGAACTGTAAGTAAACACACATATAACTGGTTTAGTATACAGTTCTAATCACTATATTAACAGTAGGAACATTATATAACTGTTTTAAGTACCTATTTTGGGCTCTCTGCTTCCATAAAACACAGCTCTTAGTGGAGTGAATGTCTGTTCAGCTTCTCTCTTTGGTGAATAATGATTTCTAGCAGCTCCTGATTAGGGGAATTTCCCACACAGGCTGTGTGTGAGGCTGGCTGTGATTGGTCAAAACGCCTGCCCAGCAACAACAGTTTAACTCTATGCTTTCTGTTGTTTCTACTGTGTCATTGAGCTTACCTTACAGTATATAATAAATCTTAAAGGCATATTATCTTTTCTTCTTCTGTGAATACAATATATAACAGTTTTATGACATCCAAACATGAAGTCACTGTAAATAACTCTGCTTTTGTCTTCAACACACAAACATAGGAACTTTATTAAGGTTATTGGCAGGTTTAGCTGTATAAACATATAAGCCATATTAGCAACCTAGGACAGGTCTTAGCTGGCCAGCTACAGTAAGGATACCTTTCACTTAGAGATCTGTTGCTTCATTCTGAAAAAAATGTGCTTTAAATCCATAAGGAGATGAGCAGTTAAGTGCACCGAGGGCGGACCCAAGCCAAACTGTGCACCCCTACTCCTCCTGCTTCTTCTGCCAGCCTTTCCCTCTCCTTCTTTATTGGTAGGGCAAAGCAAGATGACAATGCAGGAACCTGGCCCTTTTTTACACAAGAACCCCTTAGAAATTAATGGGTCTACATTTAAAACACCACCAAACGCACAGCATACATTGCATTGCACTTTTTACATAGAACTTGCCAATTCAAGTCAATGGGTTAGTGAAAAAACGGAACCACACTGGAGGTCTGTATATTTTTCACTGATGGTGGCTAGGAGATGCTGTGTGTCATTATTCTGTTTTTAAAACGCATGAAAACACAAGAACTTAACAGAATCTGTGAAATCACAGAGGCAAAATTGAGGGAAAGATGACAGTTTTTCACTGACAGAACTTGCACAAGTTTAAAGGCAGGTTTCAGGGGCACCTATGATGATAACTTATCCTCAGAATAGGTCAGCAATAGCTGATCGGTGGAGGTCCGACACCTGGCACCAGATTAGTCGTCCGGTTAGCATTGTGGCCTGCACAGCGCAGTGCATTGCAAAGCATCTGAGCTTGATAGTACAGCCTAGGCCCATTCACGTGAATAGGACTGAGCTGCACATAGTCCATGTGACCGATGAATGTGACGGCCTAGGAAGAGGCTGCAGCATTCAATGGAGCGCTGCGGCCTCTTCTGACATCAGTTATTGATGATCTATCCTGAGGAGAGGTCATCAATATAGGAATCCTGGAAAACTCCTTGTGTGCATGAGCCCTAACAGATTCTATCATGGATTAGTTAAAGGGAACCTGTCATCAACTTTATGCTGACCTCACTGAGGGCAGCATAAAATAGTGACAGAAATGCTGATGTCAGCGGTGTGTCATTCATAGGCTAAACGTAAGTGGTTCCCGAGAACCAGCATCATAATCATTGCAGCCCAGGCCTGGAAAAGAGTCAAATCTACCTGAGAAGAGTCCTGGTTATTATAATCTCCTGCTCTCCCCGCCCATCTGCTGATGATTGGCAGTTCTCTCCTAGAGAGAAAACTAGGTAGAAGACTGTCAGTCATCAGCCGGTGGGCAGGAGAGCAGGAATTCATGAATGACCAGGACTCTTCTCAGGTGGCCGTGACTCTTTTCCAGGCCCAGTCTGCAATGATTGTGATGTTGGTCCTTGGCAACCACTTACTTTTAACTTATAAATGACAGATCCCTGAAATCAACTCACCTGTCTCTACTTTATTCTGCCGTTAGTATGGACAGCATAAAGTTGATGACGGGTTCCCTTTAATTTAGATTTGTATTCATAGATTGTAAGCTTTTGGGGCTAGAAATGGTAATTCATGTAATCAAAAACCAGGCCACCATCGTTCGTCATGGGCCCACATTATCACAAAATAAACAAAATTAGTTCGGACTGTAGTAACCTTGACTTCCACGTCTTCACGTGTCGCCTTGTCGAGATGTTTACATTGTACTTTATTTAGCTTTTATCCCTATTATAATCTTGGTTTGTTTCCTAAATATTGCCCTGCTCTCATTGTTTATTTACACTGCCCGTTACCTGCTGATCACATGACCCGGGCGACGGACACAGGGCGTAACTGTATACATTGTGCAGGAGCTGCAGAGTGTAATGTTATGGACAGGGCGAGAGGCCATTCACATGTGTTTACTAGACACACGGCAATTACATGTGTTTACTAGACACACCACACGTATTTCTTTTTTTTTTATTTTTATTTTTTTTCATTTTCTAATCTAGACATTGTAATGTTGTGTTTCGGGAAAATCCAAAAACAGATGGAAGGAAGTACTTGGACTGAGGAAGAACATCTCAGATATGCGAGAAAAGCTGCCCTGACATTGTGTATTACATTATCTCATGTACACAGCTGGACCGAAAAACAGATGAGCCCCTGTAATGTAGTTCATCACCGTAAAAGGTTTAAATTCAAGATAATTTTCTCCACATGTTAAATTATTTATGTTGTTTTTTTTTGTTTGTTTTTATTAAGAGAACTGAGATAGGGATTTATCATCATAGACAACGGACCCTGTCTGTTTCATGGGATGGAGAGAACTTAGTGGTGTGATCCGGAATAACCTGGTATGCGTCCATTATGGCTAATAAGACATTAAGCAGCATGTAATAGACACATTAAAGGGGTCATCCTCTAGGAGTCAGAGCAGAGAGAGGCTAATTGCTGCTGCTCTGGCAGACGTCAGGATGCATTAGGCTACATGCACACGACCGTATGTGTTTTGCGCTCCGCAAATTGCGGATCCACAAAAAAACACAGATGAAATCCGTATGCCATCCGCTTTTTTTGCGGATCCATTGTAACAATGCCTAAAATGGACAAGAATAGGACATGTCCTATTTTTTTTGCAGGGCTACGGAGCGGACATACTGATGCGGACAGCACACGGTGTGCTGACCGCATTTTTTACGGACCCATTGAAATGAATGAGTCCGCATCCTATCCACAAAAAAAAAAAACGGAACAACGTTTGCGTGCATGTAGCCTTATACTAAGAGGAGTGAAATCCACGTAGGATTCATGCTTAAAGGGATTTTATTACTGATGATCTATCCTCTGGTTAGGTCATCAGTATCTGATCGGTGGGGTCCGACATCCAGAACCCCCACCGATCAGCTGTTCGAGAAGGCACTGGCGATCCTGTAAGTCCTTCTCACAGGTCACTAAGCACAGCGCCGTACATTGTATCTATGAGGT
This sequence comes from Bufo gargarizans, assembly GCF_014858855.1. Lineage (NCBI taxonomy): Eukaryota > Metazoa > Chordata > Amphibia > Anura > Bufonidae > Bufo > Bufo gargarizans. The sequence continues at coordinate 325,000,497 of NC_058085.1, read as the reverse complement.
TGAACTGCGTCTAGGCCTCGTGACCGATGAACGTGCACCTTGTGGCCAAGGCAAAGCTCAGAGAAGGCTGTGGTGGTACTGTGAGTGCTGGTGCCTCCTCAAACAGCTGATCGGCGGAGGTCCCAGGTGTCGGAGCCCCACCAATCGGATATTGATGATCTATCTAGAGTATAGGTCATCATCAGTATAAAAGTCTCAGAAACCCCTTTAAAAATGGAAAGCCCTTTTAAGCCAGAAGGATGACAATGTTCCTTTAAGGGGTTATGCCATGACTGATGTAAATAATGGATATCATACCTCATATAGTACATGACAACCTCTTTCTAACAAAGCTAGAACCAGCCCTGTACCTCACATGGATCCAGAGATCTCCACATTCATTGCTCCAATTGTTCTGCTAGATTATCTTCAGTCTGGCAGCTCAGGGGGTGTGTCCTTTCTGCTGCAGCTCAGGGTGTGTGTCCTTTCTGCTGCAGCTCAGGGGGCGTGTCCTTTCTGCTGCAGCTCTCTCCCTGTAACTGACACAGCTGCTGACAAAACATATGACTGGATACAGTTTGAACTAAGATTTATTCATCCAATGGCCAGCTCTTAAGTAATCAATATAGAATTCAATATCACATTAAAAACAATTCATATTATCTAAAAATACTTAAAATCATCAGCCATTGGTTTGAATAATTTATAATTATAGCTAGGTGGCTATAGCAGGCCGAGCACTGTTCTGGTGAGCTCCCTACATTTGTTATGTGTAATCTGAGATTTAAACTGAGCATGTCTGAAGTGGGACAGACAAAAAAATAAGGAAACAAACAAACAGCAGGTGGCGCTATACAGATACATTTTATTGAATAGCTCACTGGCAATAATACATTTTTAATTACATGCAATTATAAAAGTATTCAGATCCAGGTGATGGTTTGAAAAATGTAGAATATGTTTTGTGGGACAAAAGCTTTAAAGGGTGTAATTTATAATTCCTAATTCTGTGGTTACTGTACAAGTTTGTGAACTATGCGCTCTCTGTGTTCTGGCTTATACGCTTTAGCACATTATATTCAATCTATAGTATTTCCCCCTAGGAACTGGAGGCTGTAAATGATGCTTTTATCTGAGTGATTGAGTGTTCAGTATTTTTCTAGATGGATTTTACTTGTTTCCTATAAGTCTGTATTGATGTATCTGCTAAGGGCATGTAAAGTTCCTGAATAAACTATGAGTGCATATACATATAGGAGACGATGGATGAAGCTGTCTGATGGAAAGACTGCCTTAGTTGTCCATACCAACCAGAGCACAGCTTTCATTTTTCAAGCCTATAATTCAAAATAAAAGCTGATCCGTGACTGCTTTTTATGGGCCATAACAATACAGTAGTGCTTCTTAGACCATTTCATACATCGGCCCTATGCACTATTTATTTCAAGTTGCTTAGCACAGGGGCAGATTGGCCATAGACCTTACAGGGAAATATTCCGGTGGGCCGATGCCCAGGAGGCCACCTGAGCCCGCCTCACAGCCGGCCAGTGAAAGTTTTTGGGGATGTATTTAGTGCTGCTGGCAGTATTTTGTGATGGACTGTGGTATTTGGCTCTGTTGGGATGGTATAATGTGCCACAATACTGTATTGCTGGCCATACCTTCCATCAGTTTGGACCAGACTAAAAAAACGGGTCACTTTAAGTTCCCAGTCTGCCCCTGGCTTAGCACCAGTATTTTTCACTGTGCTATACATAGATTATACAAATTTAGGTTAAATAAACAGAAATAATAGGGGGGATTTATTAATGTTGTGTGACACAGTGACACAGTGAGGTGTTGTATCTGGCAACGCAGGTGTTTTCCTCCCAGCATGTGCGGCTGGGCTGGTTTCCAGCCAGGTGAGGTTAAATACCGGACCAGAGTTTAAGTGCTGGCCCGGGTTTTGGCAGCACCTGGCTGTCCTTAAATAGGCAGCTGGGCTCAGCAGAGATGTCTCTATTTTTGGGATATGAGGTTTTGTGCCGTGCTGGAGGGCTGAGAGCCGCATGCTGGGGAAACAGTCCCCCTAAAATGGCAGCACCTGGCTGTCCTTAAGTAGGCAGCTGGGCTGAGCAGAGATGTCACTGTTTTTGGGATCTGAGGTTTTGTGCTGTGCTGGAGGGCTGAGAGCCGCACGCTGGGGAAACAGGCCCCCTAAAGCCTGCTGTGGACTACTGGAGGCAGAACTGCCAGCAAGGTGACTTGTGTTATATAAACTTTCCATTGTGTGTGAATTAACACCAAGACTGCAAAGTTACGTGCTGTTTAGTGCAATTGCCTCAAGTGTGAATAAACACTGACGTTTTAAGTTAATAACTTGTATTTTGCCTCTGTTCTGCGCCTGCTTACCCTATCTACCAGAGCGAAACCCCAAAGTTGTCACATAAAGAATTTTGCAATTGTTTTAGAGTGATTTGCACCTCTTTTGTCATTTTTAGTTCTGTGTGCTATCGTAACATTTTTTTTAAAGTCTCAATTTTTTTTTACCTACTCCAGCGGAGGGATGGAATCCAAAAACCCCAAACTGAAGACACTTGAGACAAAGTTACCACCCACCATACACAAGTGCCTTTTGATAAAAATTTTGTAAATTGCATTAGAATAAAAATATATCTGTGGCAAAAAGGATGCAAATACAAATGGTGCAGCAGAGAGTGTGCTTTAGGGCAGCTGCAATGCAGGGTTGCAAACCATCCATAAACTCCTGGACAGTCCTTAAAGATAGGGGACTTTTTTCCTGTGTCCATAAAAAAGAAACTAGAGACATGTTAGGGAATTTATTTTAGGCTGGTGGCACTGGAGCAGGTTATACTGGTGGTAATTATTATTTTACAGTTCCCAGTTAATACTCGTATTGCATAGTGGCCAACTGTCCCAAATTTTCAGAGACAGTCCTCACAAATTCAGGCTGTCCAGTGCCCCAAAATGGTTGTGACTAACGATAACCCCACCAGTAAGTGGGTGGTAGTGGGGCTGTCCCAGTGGTGGGGTTTTGTATGCCCACGATTTTATCAACCTAAACATTGGTAAGTATGGCATTGAGTTCTTATTAGTATATTGAGGTAGGAACCCGCCCACCAGAGTACCAGAGGATCCTCCTGTGGGCCCAGGCACTAATAGCATAATAGGCCCCAAAAAAACAGGATAAACCCCCATTTGAAGGCCATTGGAAGCTAGTCACTTGCCACTAGGGCTTATTTCATTGATTCAAAACCTATTAAACATTATTGATGATATAGGTGTTGTGCTCCAAGAATAATTTCCTCTGGTGGACCCAAGGAACCCCAGTGACACTGTATTGAGCTCTAGGCCTAAAGTGTACCTAATCTTTTGAATAAGTTTATTAAAAACTATTCTAAATGCCATATCATTAATTTTTGTAACAAACTTATATATTTTTTTTTTTTACTGTTCAGGCGTCTGTAGTGCTTTGGAATCCGTACACTCGTACAACTGCTGACATGTCAATGATGTATAGGTGTACACATTCCACTGTACTGCAGACATAGGGGCCACAGTGAGCACTGTACTGGCAGAAGCACACATCGTTGTTCCTACCTGTGCAATGTCCTGCTCTGCTCTGGCATAACACACCTAATGTGCTATGCCAGGGTTTAATAGAGTGGGCACAGACAGGTGCAGCAATGTGCTATGCAGAGCTCCCGCCTGTTCCCGCTCAATCCTCCATAGCACATCGGTGCAGGAGACCCTATACCATTGTGCTATGCAAGACTTAAGCAAAGTGGGGTGAGCACAGTCAGGAACTCTGCATAGGATGTCTCTGTTCTTTCCTGTCCCACTCCACACTGCCTGGCGTAACACATTGGTACAGGGTCTCCTGCACTGATGTGCTAGGTAGAGCTTTTAGAGGAGCAAGCGGACGCAGGCTCTTCATAACTTCTGCGGAACCACCGGCAGCTTACGGGTTTATTAAGACACTCCGGTCTTAATAAATGTGCCCTAGAGTATCTAGAATAGTTTTTAATAAACTTGTTCAGAATGTTAGGTACACTTTAAAATCATTTATTATGGTTTCCCAATTTGTCTGTGAAAAATGTTTTCAGTCTGTAACTTTTTGATAAGTTGTCCAGAAAAAAAAGAAACACTCTGTGTATCAATCCTGTTGTAATGAGTAAAAGTTTATTAACAGAGATATGCCATAAATGATTACAGTCTCTAGGAAGCTATGGAGTACAGCTCCTCCCCCGACACCAGGGGGCAGCAGGGTACATGAATGGAGAGCCATATCTGTGTACTTAGTATTACTATCCTGTCTAATCTAGGTCACCAGCACCAGCAATCGTTAGATCCCTTCCCACTGCTGACTCTGACCCAGTCTATACGGCAAAGCTGACAAGCGAGACTAAAAGTCCCAGCCTAATGTCTCGTCTCCATGTGCTATTATGAAAACTGAAATTTTGTGGATAGTCAAACAAGTAAAAAAAAACAAAAACTGAACATTCTGAAAAATAATATACTGTATTAAACAATTGTATGTGTTATTTCCTGATACATTCCCTTTTATTCGCCATTTGTGTTGTATTGTATAAACTGTAAAATTTGTATTGGAAAAGGTTAACAAAAAACCTGTGCAACCTAAATTTAAAGGGGTTTTCAAATTTTAACCTTTAATGGCTGAGATGGGAATAACACACAATAAGCCCCCTCCCGGGGTGCCCGAAGTGACCGGAAACGTTGAAGTGCTCCGCTGTTTTCATATCTCCCATGGCAGTGAATATGACCTATGCAAACAGCATAGCACAGCAAGCTACACTGTTTCCGTAACCCCTAGCTGATCTCGAAAGACTTGACAGGAAATGCCTCACTCAGCCAGTCACTTTCCAGAGCAGTGATCCGCCTCAGTCAGTGATTGGCTAAGACTGCATTTCTTGTCATTTCCTGTCTGTCGAGACAGGACCAGGAATCGGAGAGCACAGGGCACCCGGTAAGTGTGAGAACGGCAGGGGGGTCGGTGAGGAAATTATTCTATTATCTTTTAAAACCCATTCTGGACCACGTCCTATAAAATATTATCCCGTCAGTCAGACAACCCCTTTAAGGGCTACTTAAGAGATTAACTTTCGGGCATCTGTCCCGAAGACCACATGTTCCGTATGCCCATTGTTATTTTGTGTATTCTTATTATCCTCCCCAGTGGCACATTGCGGATGACAGCACTGGCGCAGAGAGCCCTAGATAGCAGGGGTTGTAATGGAGATCAAGGCATAGAACCTTCCAGGTGGTCCATGACATCGGCAGACAATAACTCAGGCGTACATTAATGCTGATTAGATATTGAATTACAATAGATCTAAGTATGTCCCAATGTTCAACCCAGTGTTTCTGTCAAGGTTAATTGTTCTTGGGAATGATAGTTTTATGCAGTTTGTAAAATCTTTAATGGTGAGTCCTAATGAGGACCAAACGACTTGAGAAGAAGTAGACATCTCATCTCAGAGAATGCCTATGTGTGGTTGTAATATGCTTGAAGGGTTTTTATTACTGTCTCTAGGATGTATCTAAAAGGATCTTTAAACTGTCAGTATGAATATTCAGATAAAATATGCACAGGATAGGGGATAGGCATCTGATCACTAGAGGTCCTACCAAAGGGTTCTCCACCTTTCCCAAAAATGGGAGTCTTGATTCCCTCGAATGAATGGAGAAACTGTCGACTGTTTCCAGCAGTTCCATGAGAATGAATAGATTGGTGGCATGAAGCTCCATTTATTCGGGGTAATCTGTGTCCCTCGTTCTTGGGATCAGTGGAGGTCCTAATGGTGAAGATTCGGCTCAGTTTGAGCTGCTGGTGTTCTACACATCCTCTGTGACCTGTACAGAGGTCACAGAGCATGTATAGGCGAGGAGGTGAGCTATTGTGAATGGTGTGATCCTGCATTATCTATATAGAAAGTTTATCCTCCATTGTAATCCTTCCTGTGATGATAATGACATGACTGCTGACAAATATGATCTCTACTTTTAGAGCACAGAGGACAGTGAGGTAACATTCTGTGCCATAATAGTAAGTCATTTCACTGGTGCTGGCTTAGGACTCGGGCCCACGCCAGTGCTTGCGGGTGTCAGCTGGTGTGGTAACCCACAGTGAATATCGCAGTTTGTTATATTTGATCATTGCCATGAAAATACATAATCTAGGGAGTCTAAAATCCTACCATGGGGATCCTGAATTAGGCTACTGCGTGAGTCCCCCTTAAATATCTTTCATTTGAATGAATCCAGACCTCATGTATCTACTCAATTTTCTACCAGTTGTTTCTGTTTAATTCTCTATAATGTGATTTTAATTATATTCTGATTATGATCAGCACAGCTATTAGTTCCATATGTGACAGTGGTCTATCTGTCCGCCTCACATGGCGCATACATACAGATTTGGGCCAATGTAACTTTCTGGGCAGTCATGAGCAGGAGGCGATCCCCAGGGACTGCTTGATCACTATCTGTTTTCGGCACCATCTTCCAGTAAGAAAGAGGAATGAGGGACAGACCTATTAAACGAGCAGATGTTATATGTTAGGAGCACGCGGCGGAGAGTCACCGTGTAATAATATGTACGCATTCCACACATGCAGCAATAAAACCTACATAACCGACGTAGTACGTGAAAGGTTAGGCCTGGTGTTTAGAAACATGGAACTTGTATCCAAGATACACCTACGAGCTGCAGATCATACACTGCAACTAATGGAATATATATATATATATATATATATACTGTATATTTATATTAGCATCAGTATTTAAGAGATATATATATATCATTTTTTTTTAAAGATCCTATGGCTTATTTAGCTTCCGATTCTTAGATAGTGGCACACTGCTGTATTAGGGCATATTATTATCATAGAGGAGGTGGTCCTCCACTAGGTATCCTCCGTATATGAGACAAGACAGAGAGTGGTCGTCATAATGTGCAGCCGCTGTAGGGGAAATGCCCAGTGGTGATTAGCTGATCATCAGTCCAGCATTCTTACAAAAGTGGGTTATTTCCTTGAAACAACCCTTTTAAAGGGGTTGTCCATGATTGACTAACTTTCTAAATACACCCCCACCCCGCTGGACCTGTGAAGGGAAGCTCAGTTCTGTCTCTGTAGCTCTCCGCATGTAAACTTCTGACATAGATGGGGTCACGGGCACCGCTGCAGCCAATCTCTGGTTTCAGCAGCGGTGGTCCCCAAGCACTACATGATCCAGCAGTGACCCTTGGAGACACCTCGTCGCAGACAATCAATCATTGCTTAAGTGGCACACGTGACCCAGCCGGTGTTGGAAGTTGACATGTGGGGACTAAAGTGCAATGAAGACAGATGGGGACCAACGGAGCCGTAACCTAGCGGTGCGGAACAGGTAAGCATTCTTCCCTTCATGGGTCTGGCAGGGTAGGGGTGTAATTTAAAAAGTAAATAAATCCTGGACAATCCCTTTATGGCTTCAGCTGTGGCCCAGTGTGGAGGCAGTGACCCATGCACTTGCCTTTTTCTTGCTGACACAGACATCTCTGCATCGTTTGCCTTGACCTGCCCACAATCCTGTACAGGAAAAGGACTGGTCTGAAAGATGGCTTTCCGAGGACTTCTGGCTATGTAGTGAACAATAAAGTGAAATTTTGGGCAAAATACGTATTTTCACTTAATCTTTTGTCCAGGGGGTAAATTTAAAGGGGCTTTCTGAGATTTTGATGTTGATATCTTCAGGACAGATCTTCAATATCAGATTGGAGGGGCTCTGACTCCCAGCACCCCCGCTGATCAGCTGTTTGAAGAGGTTGCGGCACTTCAGTGAGCACTGTGGCCTCCTGGCAGAAAACCAAGCACAGAGACGCCCATTAGATAGTGGCAGTGCTTGGTATTACAGCTGAGCCCTATTCACCTGAATAGGATTGAGCCGCACCTGGGCCACGTGACCAATGAACGTGACGTCACAGTGATTACGGAGAGCCGCAGCCTCTTTAAAAAAGCTGATCGGTGACTTGGACCCATGCCAATCTGAGGATAGGCCATCAATATCAAAATCCAGGAAAATGACATCACAATTACTTATACAGTTAGGTTCACATACGTGGCACGTTTTCCAAACAAAAAACAAAGTGCCACGTCTGACATATGGCAGACACTAATGGTGCCCATTGACTATAATGGTGTACAGTTGGTTTCTATATACTTCCAAACAGTGGTAGATTGGCAAACAGTGGTAGCGGGTCCCCAGAGGTGAACCTTACCTAACATACATAACTGCGTGGACATTGGCAGGACTAGTAAACGGTATATCTACATGGTGTATTGAGTTGTGATGTGGGATACGCCTGCTGCTCAGAATTCAAGCCTGTCTGGAATACAGTATCTGACATTGGTCCTTATTAGTCCCACCGATTTGCCTGTGGTACTTCTCCTCTCCTCTCTACACATGTAAAGTGTAATATCTTCTGTGAGAGGATTAGAACATCAGCGCTGCAAGCAGAACATCCATTGAGACATAATGAGTCATGAGATCCATACAGCAGCTCTTCTCTGGAAGGATCTTCTCAGTTCTCCGTCACAGAGCTCTGGGCCTTCTGCAGTACACCGGACACTAAACCAGCGTTGGCTGATACCCACCAGTGACATCACTGGAAAATTTGCTTAAGATATGATGATAATGAATAACTTCCCTTATTTGTTCTTGGGAAGCAGCTTCATCTTTCCATGAAGTTCTGTAGAACATGTGAGGTTTACATGAAGTTTGCATTCATAAACAAGTCACGGATGTCAACAGAAAGGACAGAGAGAAAAAAGGAAACCCCAGCGTTCGGGTGTGGACAGAACACACAGTCACATTGTCAATGCTTCCATCACTGGTTATTAGACACATACACTGATTTATGTTGTACATTGTGGTGTGTATTAGTTACTGTTGGCCAGTGTTACTATGTGTTGTGGGAGTGTAGCCCTAGGGATCCATCAGATTGCCTATGAACCCTTCATTCATGGTCCAATTTTGTGCTGCGCCTCCATCTTTTCTTTTTTTAATAATTGGTATACATCTCTATCCGTATGTTGGGTGCTGGTGATCAGTGACATTGCCGCTGCCTCTATTCACTACATACACTTCATTAAACACTACGTGGACTTCAAAAGAGGAGATGATTATAAACTATTTCAATTGTCTCCATTCCCAGATGGCAGGAGCAGGACCTTTTAAAGGGGTTTTCTCTGAAGGAACACTTTCTTCCTGATCTCAGGATAGGGATTATGTGTCTGATGATGTGACTGAAGGATCCACCACTGGAATACAGGGATCTAGATAAAGGGGTTTTCCCGGATACTTACATTGATGGTCTATACTCAAGATAGACCCTCAATATCTGATAATTGGGGATCTGATACCCTGCAGTCCTGTTCAACATCTATCTGAGACCATTGGCCGACATCATCAGGAGCCACAATCTTCAGTTTCATGTTTATGCGGATGATACACAACGGTACTTTAGGATTGCCAAAGGTACAGTTGATCAAGTCGATCTGGTCGGATGTCATATGGAGATCGATCACTGGATGAGTGCGAATTATCTAAAGCTTAATGACACCAAAACTGAATGTATTACATTCAGTGACCAGAAAGTTACACCCTCAGCACCCCAATGGCCATTGTCTTTTGAACCTATTCCTGAGACAGCCATCCAGGTCAGGGACTTGGGAGTGGTCTTGGACTCCAGAATAACCCTGTCTCCTCAGATAAATCAGGTGGTTAGTACCTGCTACTACCAGCTAAAACTTCTGAGGAGGATCTTAAAATACATCAAATCCCCTCTCAGGAAAGCCTTGATCGGAGCAGCGATCAGCAGTCGGTTGGACTATTGTAATGCCTTGTACATGGGACTCCCCAAGAAGAACTTGCATAGACTTCAACTTGTGCAGAATGCCGCAGCAAGGCTACTAACGGGTGTTGCCCGCCGAGAGCATATCACTCCCTCTCTTAACACCTTGCACTGGCTCCCCGTCCAACAACGGGTGATGTTCAAGATTGGATGCTTCATGCATAGGATATTCCATGGTGTGGGGTCCTTGTACCTGCGACGTAAATTCACCAGATACGCCCCGTTGAGGACATTGAGGTCTAGTAACTCTGCGAATTTTAACATCCCGCAAGCTAACAAGATCAGACAGTGGAGGTAGATCCTTTTCGTCTCAAGGGGCCAGATTTTGGAACCACCTACCTCTGGCCCTGGAAATGATTCCCAGTCTTCTGTCATTCAGACGTGCACTAAAAACCTTACTTTTCAAACAGGTGTTTGATCTTCCTATATAAGACGTATTTTTGGTTCATATAATTTTGGGGGTTTTCCTAAATCGTAGTCTATAAATTCACGGTTGGTAACGTCCCTTCTATTTAAAGATACCTTTTCTTCATGTTTATTAATTTTGTTCTCCTCACATTTTCTATATCCCTTCCGAACCTTTTGAACCTTTGAGATTCCCCTACCTTCTCTCCCTTTGATAAGTGCTAGGAAATTGGTCTCTGGAATAGGTGCCTTATCCTCTAGGCCTTTACGGCCCATGGTAAAGTGTCATGCCTTCTTCTTTTTCAGCCAGCTAAGCGCATCGAGGCCCTAAGGGTAAGACTGCGTGTATACAAGACTATACATCATCATCATCAGATCACCTGTTACTTTTAGCCACGGTGCCAGAACTATACAGTTCCATTCAGGGTCATAGCTACCATGGAAGCAGGGGAAGAGGCTGCTACGGGGCTCAAACTCAGGAAGGGGCCCAGGAGGAGGACAAATGAAGTTATCCTCAAGGTCTAGGAAGCGGTGAATATAGTGCTGGTATTACTCACCTCTCCCTGGTTTTCTTCTCTGGGTGGCTGTGCTGCACTAAGTCCTGGCAGCGCACAGCTTTAGGCAGGACGTAGTGTGCGCAGGAGCGCACTATGACCTGGCGCTGTGCATCGTCGGGTCACAGTGAAGTGAGTGCCTAGTGTTGCATGAAGAGCCGAGATGCTTGCAGGAGGAGAAGAGGTGAGTATTTTATTTTTTTGGTACGGTCTGCGGTCTGCATTAAGGGGACCAACGGGAGGGGGTGGTCCTGTTCAAAAATGTTATATTTCCTAACAACCTATATATGCATGCTTAGTATTCGAACCCAATTTAAAGGGATACTCCTGCTTTTAGATATTGATGACCTGTCCTCCGGAAGAGTCATGAATATAAGATCAGTGGGGTCTGACACAGGGTACCCCCCAGCGATTAGTTTTTTTTGGCAGCTTCTGTGCTGCAGGACGCTGGTATAACTGCAGCACCATGAATGGAGCCTTCTGCTTCTGGTTATAGAAAAGAGTTGTTCAGTGGGGGTGCAGGATTTTGGCGTCCCCCACTGATCTGATGTTAATGACCTATCCTGTCAATATATTAAAGCCGGAGTACCCCTTTTAATTAACTATTTTCTATTGATTATGTGATTAAATGGAGTGGAATATCCCAGTCCGAGCCCTGTCATGTGTGTGGTTATAACAGAATGTTTGGCTATAAAAGGCAGACAAGGCGATGAGAAGCGTGTGTAGGGAGTATTTACATAGCGAGGAGCGTGCGGATGGGGAAACCTGAACAGAACATATCTGGAGGAAGAGAAGGCATCTTCCTGTCATTCTTTCAGAAAGTACAGCACAGGAGATTAATTTTCCATTTTTTTTCTAGACACTGTATGACTTGCATTTTGGAGTGATCTGCATTGTTGGGTTTCCTCTGCTTTGACATATAAATTGGAAAACCAGGATGACCAAGATTTCTGAATATGATAAGTAATTGCAGAAAGCTCCTGTCTTAGTGACATTGGTCAAGATATAAAAAAAAAACACCTCCTGAATTCCCTGCTGTCCGGCTGGTATGCTGTGGGTCAGTTACCTTGCCGGAGGGGAACAATGCCAACCTATCTTTTGCTGTAGTTAAGAATAGTGCTTTTGTCTAACTTTATACCAGGCATTGGTTGGCTTAGTTTGTGGCCGAACTTTATATGTATTTATTTACTTTTTCTTGTGTTTATTTTGTATTTTTGTAATTTTGCTGCAAAACAGTACATCTCAAGCCATGCCACTTTCATGGTAAGCCACGGCCTTTCCTACTAAGGTCTCTTTGACATGTCAGTGATGTGTGCAGTCCATGGTCTCCATGGGTAGCACGCATACCCCTTGACTTCAATGCGTGTATTCACACATTGGTGGTTTTCCACAAACCATGGGTCTGTGGTGACACTACAGAAGCATGCTATATTTTTGCCATGATTACAAATCCCTCACACACATTATAGTCTATGAGTCCGTGAAAACCAGGGACACAGCACAGATGTCATCCGCATTTGGTCTGTGGTTTTTATGGATCGTTGCTAAGAGATGCTCTGGAAACCAATTATCAGCCTAGCATTGTCCGTACAGATGACACATGGAGGGCAACAATCACGCCCAAGAACTCAACAGGGAGAAGAATCATGGACATCTTTACAGATGAATCATTGACCGTCTTGACATGGATATCATCATGGACATGAACGTGTAAGAGTCCTGAGGAACAGCCCTCAGATGAGGTGCAGGGAACTATTCTTTTGGGCTTATGTGCATCATAATTATGTCTAAAATGAGATGCACCAATTTCGGCCCAAATTTGTCAGAATTTAGGCACAGCTACAATAGTAAATGTTGACCATTGTATGTGTAATTTTCATATTTTTTTTTGAATTTTTATTTAGAAAGCCAGTAAATTATAACAATACATAATTAAACAATGACATCCTCCATTGTCGTCTCTCTCTTTTTTTTTATTTTTTATATCCCTCCCCAACCCAAATTGTATGTGTAATTTAAAAGTTTCAAAAGAAGTATGTAAAAGGAGCGCGAGTTCCATAAAAATAAGTTCAAGTGTTTAGGAAGAAGTTCTCATGGACAAACCATCCAATGTTGGAGAGAAAAGCCACTCTTGTTGGTTTCACCACCAGTAGGGAAGGGGGCAGAGAGTTGGGGATCTCCTCCTCACAGGTGGCACAGCATCTGCAGCAGGTACCCCCATTAAGACAACCCCCTTTACAAGATGAATCTGATGCAGCAACCGTCTGATCACCTCAAACTCAGCTTTGGAAACCCTAAGTCGGGCATCGGCAACCTCTGGCACCCAAGCTGTTGTGACACTACAACTCCCCGAATGCTCAGAACAGCAGAGCAAGTGTGCATGCTGGGGGAAGTAGTTTCACAACAGCAGGAGTGCCGGAAGGTGCTGACCCTGCTCTAGGCAATAGGTTTATCACCAGGCGTAGCCAGCAAGACATTTGGAGTATTAGGCACTAGACATTTCAGTGACTGGATCCATCATATTTACTCTAGCAAGCGGAGGGGGTCCCGCGTGAGCCTGATGACACTGTCCCTTTAAGACCCGTACAAACTATGGGAATGAATTATTGTAAGTGTAGCACACTCTTCCTTGTATGATTACATGGTATGACGTTCCCTAAAGAAATATGGGCAGCAACATGGTAAATTACAATATACAATCTATACTGTAGCAGTTATTACTGTAGATCACTCTGTACACCATGCTGGGGATATAACGGAACTTACCTCATGCTAGACAAGGCCGCGATACCATGCTAGGTTCTAAAAGGTTCTGTCCCTGGATACATCTGGAAGAAAGATGTGAACACAACGTGCCGCCTGACAACTTATTCTACTCACAGTGGGAGATTTAATGCCGGGTGCAGAGTCAATTTAGAGTTGTAACTCGATGCCCACTATATCCTTGGAATATGACTGCCTGAAGTAGTTATATCCATTAGAGTAGTTATATACTGTGCATTGCACATGAAAAACGTGTAAACCGACCCTGCAAAGGCAATGTTTGGATCCCATGCAGTGGCCCTCTGTTGATAACTAGAAACATCCCGAGAAAAAGTAAAAAAAAATACTTTGCCGATTGCTATTTTTTTTATTATTATCGTAAAATTCTATCTAGGAAATGTTTACATAGTATAATCTGTATAAGGCTACTTTCACATGGATCAGCAAAAACGCTTCCGTCTTGATAATACAATCGTCTACATATGTCATGAACAGATCCGGGTGTATTACGTCTAAAATAGCCACGACGGATCCGTCTCTAAAACCATTGTAAGTCAATGGGGGACCGATCCGTTATCTATTGTGTCAGAGAAAACGGATCCGTCTCCATTGACTTAGGCCTCTTGCACACGGCTGCTGTGCTCCCGTGGCAGTATTGTGGGCCGCATACAGCTGTTCCGCAATACACGAGACACCAGTCTTGTGCATTCCGCATCACAGATGTGGACCCGTTCACTTGAATGCGGTGCGGAATGGAAGCACGAAGCACTACACTCCGTGGTGTTTCGATCCGTGCTTCCATTCCTCCAAAAAAATAGAACTTGTTCTATCTTTTTGCAGAACAGATGGATCACGGAACCATTCAAGTTGAATGGGTCTGGATCCGTCCTGACCGCGGCACGGACGTTGCCCGTTCATTGGGGACCGCACAATGCATGGAACGGAACCACAACGGCCGCGTGCAAGACGCCTTACATTGTGAGTCATGACGGATCCTTCTTGCTCGGCATCCCAGTACGTACTCAAAAACACTGCTTGCATGGGTTCATGGGAACACGGAATACATTCTGTTGCACTCTGTTCCGTTCAGTTCAGTTTTGTCCCCATTGACAATAAATGGGGATAAAACTGAAGCATTTTCCTCCGGTATTGACATCTTATGATGGATCTCAATAGCGGAAAGGGAAAGCGCAGATGTGAAAGTAGCCTAACCCATAGATGTATAGCTAATGCGTGTACTCCAAATGAACGAATAATTAGACTATGAGGCTATCTGTCTGTCTATCTATTTTCTTTTGTCAAGAAATATGCTGTGTTTTTCTATTTTTGCAATTGTGTGAAAAGAATATTTGATTCTGTACTATTCTGTAACATTGCAAAAAATATCTGCAATTTCATTGTGGAAAACAAAAAAAACAGATATTTGTAAAAAAAAAAAAATAGAAATATGCAGTGTCATAGTTTTTAGGGCTGTCAGACAATTTGATTTTGTTTTCCCTATATATGACCATACAATGTTCCAATATTGTGCATTGCACATAGAATGAACATATTTAAATTAATTAAATTTATATCACATCAGTAAAAGGTGTATTTTTCTTGGATGGGAGGATGTCTTTGTGGGATGCAAAATTAAGGGGCACATTTATTAAGACCGGCGTTTTAGATGCCAGTCTTAATAAGCCCCTAAAATGGCGGTGCCCCGCCATCTGCGCCTAAAATATAGGTGTATTTTATTACAATAAATGACCGGCTAAGTGCATACCGAAGACTTAGGCTAGGTCTACACAACGACATTTGTCGCGCGACAATAAGTCGAATGGATTTTCTGCGACTGTTGCGTCGCAGCATGTTGCAGTGCGACACCATAGACTGCCATTATAAAAATTGTTGCGCGACATTAGTGCAACAAAATGTCGCGCGACAAATGTCGTCGTGTAGACCTAGCCTAAATCTTATGGCATATTGCCAGGATAGTAGACAGCTGAGGGCCCCTGGCTAAAATCAGCCTGTGGGCCCCTTTCCTCCATCATGCCTGCAACTTGCAGTTTCTCGTAATCGTAAATTTCTCATACAATAATTGGTATTATCCCTGGAGGTCTAAGTAAGTGAAAGGATAATGGTAGCATTTCTGGTGATCTAGAACAGTGATGGGTTTTATTTTATTAAATACTTAGTGGTCTAGGGTAGTGAAGGGGAAAACGGTGACATTATTGATGGTCAAGGAGAGGAAAAGATTAATGGTACATCACTAGTGAGCTACAGGTTTGAATGCGGCCAATGATAGTATTACTAGGGTTAATGACAACATCCCTAGTGCTCAAGTGACCTAGCAAGGTTAATAATAGCATCCCTGGTCATCTTGGGCAGTGAAGGGGTTAACTCCCTATGCTGAAAACTACTGGACTTTGTAATTCTGGCCCCGTGTCTGTAGCCTTAAATGGCTGCGACAAGGCTTTGTGATCGGCTGACAGGCATGGTGCATTGTTTGTGTGATCTAGGAGAGACCCCTGGAGTGTAGAAGCAGGTTACTTGCTTTTAAACCCCCCTGTGACTAGACTGGGCCTCGCCCGCTTGCTGGGTTGCTGCGTAGCTGCACAGGCTTTATGTACACCCCTGGCCTTAAAATCTCAATCAGTAGATGTCTGATCTAGAGAACTGATCACGAGCACGTCTTCCTAAACACTAATTTGTATGGAACTCTCTCTCCTCTACGTACGTCTTTTGAAACTTTTAAATTACACATACAATGGCCAACATTCACTAAATTCTGACAAATTTGTGCCGAAATTGGTGCATCTCATTTTAGACATATTTGTGATGCACATAAGCCCAAAAGAATAGTTCACTGCACCTCATCCACTGGGGGACGTGTCTCAGGACTCTTACACGTCCATGATGATATCCATGTCAAGATGGCCAGTGATTCATCTGTAAAGATGTCCATGAAGAATCCCTGTTTGGTTCTTGGGCGTGTTTTTTGCCCTCTGTGTGTCATCTGTACGGACAATGCTAGGCTGAAAATTGGTTTCCAGAGAATCTCCTAGCAACGATCTATGAAAACCACAGACCAAACGAGGATGACATCTGTGTTGTGTCCATGGTTTTCACTGACTCATAGACTATAATGTGTGTGAGGTCCCTTCACATTTTTTTCTTGCACATCCGATGCTTTCAGGCAATCACAATGCAGGGCCCCACCGATCAGGACGTGATTGGATATTCTAGCAACATTCCATCACTTACCATGATGGGAAATTGTACAGAATGCCATATGCACCGCAAAGGCAGCCCATCCAGCTCCTATGAGGCCCTATCACCTCCTAAAGAGGACCTTTCACATCTCCTGAAATGTCAGTTTTACTAACTACTTGCATTCCCCATGTAATACCAATTCTGGAGCATCTATTATTATGACCCTATGTTGTGCAATTCCTTTATTATTCCTGGGTAAACGTTGTCTGAACTTACCAATTTTGGCATGACTGGCTGACCATCTAATGTGTACAGGGGCCCCCTGTCTTCTATGTACTACACTGATTGAAGACATTCCTTGAACTAAATGTATGAAAAATATTTGGATATTATTCTCCTTCTCATACCCTTTTTCTTTTCAGATTCTATAGGTGGGACATTTCCAGCCTCCTCTCACCGATGTCATCACAAGCAGAAGCACTGCATGCCCATGCCACAATGTGGGGGATTAGTAATCAGCCCCCTCCTTTTCCATCCCCATGCCAAGGGATCCCAAATCATGATGGATACCACCCAGAAAGCAGTAAAGAGGCAGGCTAGTTTCTGTAATGCCATCACCTTCAGCAACAGAGCAGTGGTCATACATGAACAAGTGCGGCTTAAGGTAGGTGGACAATACTTGGCCAGTGATCTGTGTAGTGCAAATGTCTGACTGGTGGCTATAGTACAGTGCACCTAGCCTCATCCCATTGTACCTGTTCTCCAGACTGGTATTAGATTTTCCTAAGCCAACGAGGTCATTTATCATGCAAAAATGTGCAGAATATGTAGTTTTGGAAACATCGAACTCCTATTATTTTAGAAGCCTAGTAAGAGACACATTAATCAAGCCTGAGCAGAAGGTTCACAATGTAAAAGTGCAGACTCTACAACCTGCTGTGGTGAGAAAGAGCATACGACTCTAATCAGAATGTCTGAAAATGAGGGAATCAAGTGGAATTCCTGCTGCTTGATTTATAATATGACATTTAGATAATATACGGGCACAGATTATCAAACTGAGATGTATGCACAGCATTTTCTTGTCCTGACTGAGACTCCCAATGAAGCATCGATGCTCAACTAGTGGCTTACGTGCCCCCACCCAACCACATTGAGGAGGACTCTGGAAGCAGCAGTGCGAATATGCGAGTGTCTCCAGCAATCCCATAAACGTTGAATAAAGTGAAGAGAGGAACCCCTGTTCTATTGATCGGTGAGGGTCCAGGCTATCAAACATGTATCACCTATTCTGTCGCTAGGTGACAAATATTGTTAGTGGGAAAACCTGTTAAAAAATGAGGAATCCCCTTTGTATATTGAAAAGTCATGTAACGTTCTAATGTGCCGTGTGTCTCCATCAATGGCAGGGGGCCCATGTGTAACTGTCTGTCTTTGTAATGTGTATGCATGTGTTCAATGTCAGACTGGCGTGCCTTAAATATCTGATCAGTGGAGGTCCAACTTCCCGCAGCCCACCAAGCATACCAAATACAGCGTTGTACATTGGTATTGCAGCTCGGGCCCATTCACTTGAATTGTGACTAATGAATATGATGTCAGTGGCCAAAGAAGAGGCCACTGTGCTCACCAGAACGCCGTGGGCTCTTCAAACAGCTGATTGGTGAGGGTCCCGGGAGTCAGACTCCCACTGATCAGATATTGATGACTTATGCTGAGTGCATAGATCGCCCATATTGAAAACCCCTTTAATATATTAAATAGGGAACTTTGAGTGTGATATCTGTGGTGTGCATGGTTGGACTGGGCCATCAGAACACCAGAGGATACTCCGGTGGGCCCAGGTTCTCATGGAATAGGGGCCCCAAAGGCCCAGGAGAAATAATCCCATTTGCCTCTAGAGTCTATTTCTTTGAATCAAAACCTATTAGACCTCTGGTGGACCCCAGGAACCCTAGTCCGACACTGGTGGTGTGGCTTTACATTGTTTTTAGTTACTTGTCGGCAAAGTATGAAGAAAACTTACCAAGAATAATTTCCCCCTTACATGCACCTTTCCACCTCATCTAGCAATGACATGGTGTCAAGCCATTACGCTGCCTCCAAGTCAATTACCATTTGCGGCAAAAATATTCTGGCAGCTTTCGCTTGTCAGTCGGGTTTGGGATATGTTAATTTTCCGTGCTAAATTGGCATGAGGAAAGAAAACATATCTGGCCTTTACTGGTTTTAAAACCTGCAAGTGAGGAGAAAACCAGTGTACACAATTTATTTTGTGAGAGGAACCGCACTCCTAGACTTCTCGCAGGTCTGAAACGTCACGCCTGGCTTCCTTCATTTAAATGGAAGGAAAGGATACGTATCGAACAAGCATATTTGGACCAGCCTTGATGACTGCGGCTATAGTCTGTCAAGTCCGATTACATGCAAGCTCTTTGTCTTGGCTGGCCATCCTAGAAAAATAAACTGGATCTCAAAAGTAGAGGATGTCTCTGTGTTGTTATACGTGACATCTTATGGCTTGTGACAATCCAAGCGTACAGTCAATTGACTTTATATGTATATTTGCCCTTTCTCTATAACATATAGAAGAACGTGTTGCAGGAGGACCGAACACAGGTGTAAAATATCTGGTAATATGAGCAAAAACCACAGGCGTGGACTGTTTTCACAGGAATCCATAGAGTATATGTGTGCCCTGTACGTGTCAAGGTTATTTCGCTCTCATATAACCGTCGTCTCTTGGAGAGAAATTATTATAAGACATTTCACTTTCATTTAAGGGATATTAGGGGAGAATTGTCAAAGCTAGTTGTAACAAAAGAAATGGCCTAGTTGCCCATAGCAACCAATCAGAATCCACCTTTTATTTTCCAGAGCTCATTTGGAAAATGAAAGGATCAATCTGATTGGTTGCAACTAAACAAGTTTCCCTTTGCACCAGTTTTGAAAAATCTCCCCCAATGGGGGTGATATATCAAAACTGGTGTAAAGGAAAACTGGCTTAGTTGCCCATGACAACCAATCAGATTCCACATTTCATTTTTCAGAGATCGTTTGGAAAATGAAACTAAGCCAGTTGCCCTTTTCACCAGTTCTGATAAATCCCCCCAATTGTCTTCTCATTCATTTATAACTGGGTTTGGTTACTTTCACATCAGCGTTTGTTTTGCTTTCCGGTGTACAGATCCGTCATAGGATCTCAATACCGGAGGAATCGCCTCAGTTCTGTCCCCATTCATTGTCAATGGGAACAAAACTGAAGGGAACGGAGTGCACAAGAATGTATTCCGTTCCGTTGCGTTCCCATGAGGTACACAAAATCTCTGCAAGCAGAGTTTCTGAGTGCATCATGGGATACGGAGCAAGACGGATCTGGCATGAAACACAATGTAAGTCAATGGTGCTGGATCCGTTTTCTCGGACCCAGGGCCGGTGCAAGGATTTTTGCAGACACACACACACAACTCGGTGGGGGTGATGTAAAAAGGAGGGGGTGATGTGACATGGAGTGGGAGAAATGTGACATTTTTCCCCCTCCATGTCACATTTCTCTCCCTCCATGTCACATCACCCCCTTTGTGTCACATTTCTTCCCTCCAAGTCACATTTCAACCCCCTCCATGTCACATTTCTCCCCTCCATGGCACATTTGTCCCCCCCATGTCACATCACCCCCCCCCCTCCATGGCACATTCCCCCCCCCTCTATTAATGTGTAAAATTAAACATTATGCTCCTCACCTGGGCCTGTTCCAGTCTGCAGCAGCTCCCCTTCTCTTCTGTGTGGTCCTGGTATCTTCTCTCTGTGCTCCTGACAAGATTTTGAGGACCTTTCCCACCCAGCCAATCAGTGGCTGCAGCTGTGTCCTGTGTCAGACCAGTGATTGACTCAGCGGGAAATCACTGCCCTCACACGTGACACAGCTGTGGGCACTGATTGGCAGAGTGGGACTCGGGAGCCCAGAGAGAAGATATGAGGACCACCACACAGAGGAGAACAGCCGCAGGAGGCTGGCGGCATGCAAGTGATTAATGAAAAAAAGTTTCATTTTTTCGCCCCCCCCCCCTTCTCAGAGTCCTAAGGCGGCCGCTTGGTCTGCCTTATTATAGCACCGGGCCTGCTCGGACCCAAAAGAAAACGAATTCAGCACCTATTGACTTACAGTGGTTTTAGAGTTGGATCCGTCATGGCTATTTTAGGGATAATACAACCAGATCCGTTCATAATGGAAGCAACTGGTTGTATTATCCTAATGGAAGCATTTCTGCTGATCCATGACGAATCCAGCAAAAACGCAGATGTGAAAGTAGCCTGACAGAACAGCTGAGCAGTCTTTGTTATTCTGGTTCCATAATTCCTATTTACTTCTATAGGAGTTACATAAACGATAGGTGATCAATATCAGATTGGTGAGGGCCAGATATCCGGCACCCCTGCCGATGTCCTCTTCAAGGGGTTCTCTGGGCTTTTAATAATGATGACCTATCCTCAGGATAATACAAGGGTGTGAAGTAAATGTGGTCCATCGTTTTTCAATACTTCTTGGCGCAAAGACACGACCTCAGGTAGATGTAGATGGTTTCTTTATTGTTTATATATAGAGGTGACAACGCATTTCGGAGTAGCGAACACTCCTTTTTCAAGTCTGAAGTTAAAAAAACAATGTCCTCTGTGCAGACAGCGCTTTTTCTAGGAGAAAAACGCTCTGTCTGCACAGAGGACTTTGTTTTTTTAACTTCAGACTTGAAAAAGTAGTGTTCGCTACTCCGAAACGCGTTGTCACCTCTATATATAAACAATAAAGGAACCATCTACAACTACCTTAGCTCATATCTTTGCGCCAAGAAATATTGAAAAACGGTGGACCACATTTACTCCACACCCTTGTATTGTCTTTTCATCGCTCCTCTGGAGGACTGGCAACCCTACATGCGAGAAGCTACTGATGCTGGCAGCACCGACCACTATCTAACCACACGCCTACACTAGTGTTGTGCCTATGCTTGCACAACACAAAAAGGTGAGCACAACTTATTTTTCTTGTCAACTATTTAACCCAAAATCTTTTACCCTATGAGCCCTTTTCTGCCACAATTGCTATCCTCAGGATAGGTCATCATTATCAGATCGGCGGGGTACGACACCCGGCACCCCCGCCGATCAGCAGTATGAAGGGAATGTGCATGTACCGTCTCCTGTCTCTCTTCCTGCTTCTATGTCTATGGTGAGCAGGAAGAGAAAAGGGAGACGGCGCATGTGCTCACTGCGCACGCCTTGCCTTTATACAGCTGATTGGTGGGGGGGCTCGGAGTCAGACTCCTGCCAATCTGATATTGATGACCTATCATGAGGATAGGTCATCAATATTAAAAGTCCGGAGAACCCCTTGAAGAGGACATCGGCGGGGGTGCCCGGACAACACCTTTCAATATTTACCTACATGCCGTCTAGATTGTAGCAGTGGTGTAGTGGGCACCCACCGACTCTATGGTATCTGTTATGCTTTTGATTTCATACTTTCTTTTTTCTGTTGGATTCCATGTGAATCTCAGAAATGTATTTCTTCCAGAGATCTAATATCTCCCCCCAGGGCCCTTCAAGAGTCCTAGTACTTGTTTCGTAATGCCAGTTGCAATCAAGCAGCAAGGGCACAGGGCCCCCTTTTAGTAATACTGTGGATGGTACCCAAGTGTAGGAATGCCAGAGTGGTGTAGGGTGGCCTAAATGTTCCTTAATGTTGATGCACGTGTCACGGTGCTCCTACCTGGATACGCTGGACCCCAGGCTTTGGCCCCGAAGCAATAAAAGGTGGGGGGGGGGGTGTTGATGAAGGGAATGATGAAATTAATTGAGTCCAGACCTTGTGATGAAGTTCAATAACAGCTTTACTTTGCATAAACATTTCTCCAACAGTTTCAGGCTTTGTCTTGGTTCCCAGCAGGCTTTAGCATTAACTTTGGCAGGTGAACAAACTCAACTCTGCTACATTTGGTGCTCTCTGGCTCTGCTGTGTTGACAGGCTAACTGAATAACTTTGCTTTAGCTGTCTGCTGCAACTTCTCTCTGTAATCTGACTCTAGAATTGTCCAGGGAAAACTCCTTCTGGCTTCAGAGGCTCCAAGCTGTGGCCTCCACATCCAGCAGAGCTAAAGGTGCTCTAGCTGGCTTGGGCAAGGCACGTCCAGCAGGGACGTGCACCTGCTGCACACCCTCCCTTGGCAGGGGGTAAACTAGAACTGACTCTAACTAGAACTCCACCCTCCCTGCAGCAAGTGGGACACGCCCACCACATCATAGAGGGGTTTGTTAGAATGGAAAGAAGGGTTCCAATCTCTATAAATGTAGATTGCTGATTGCTGCCACCTTCTAGTGAACCAGGTAAATTACATGAACAAGAACAGTTACCAACATTAGAAATGCACAGTGTTTGGACCTGAAATAAATGCATAAGATGACACTTTATTAGCCAGTAAAGACAGTAGCGGGGTGCAGAAGTGGTAATGGCCTCTGGGGCATAACACATCCATCTATATCTTACTAAGGATGCTCGTAGTTGGAAACTTCTACTATGCAGATGACTATATTCTTAAGAAACATCTACATAATGCAGGATTTTCATATATGCTCATTAGTGGTGTTATGTTTTTTGCAGATCACAAAGAAGCAATGTTGCTGGAGTGGAGCTCTCAGACTTGGATTTACATCCAAAGATCCTTCAAGGATTAACCCTGATACATTACCCAAATATGCTTGTCCCGACCTTGTGTCTCAGAGTGGGTTTTGGGCCAAGGCATTACCAGAAGAATTTGCAAATGAAGGAAACATCATAGCTTTCTGGGTGGATAAGAAGGGCCGAGTATTTTACAGGGTCAATGATTCTGGTGCAATGTTATTCTTCAGTGGAGTAAGGACCACAGAACCACTCTGGGCCTTGATCGATGTTTATGGGTTGACAAGAGGTGTAGAGTTACTAGGTAAGTACAGTTTATGGTGCTGTGGATGCTGCATTGTTTTGCTATGATCCTGAGATATAGAAGACTGTCCTGTATCATCATTTTGCATGTAGTAACTACATCCGCATCTCGTATCACACAGTTTTTTTCTTATATAATGTATGTAACCTTGGATGCACAATATGTGCCACAAGCCTGTAGGAATTGCCAAATGCTTTATATTTAGCAGGCACCAGATTTACAGTCCTTCATAGACCTGTGGACAGATACAAGTGCAGGAGGAAGGAAAACTCTTAATTCCGCTGCGTTATTCTTTCAGGAAAAGTCAGATATAATAACATCTGATGATAATGTCTGTAAAGCGCTGTGAATTATGTCAGTGCTATATACTCTATTTTTCGCTTTATAAGATGCACCTGATGATAAGACACACCTAGATTTAACAGGAGGAAAATAAGATTATTTTTTTACCGGATCTCAGAACAGACCCCCAATCTTCATTAGACCCCCAAATAAGACCCCCAATATTCATCAGACTTCAGATTAGACCCCCATATCAGACCTCAGATCAGACCCCTATATAAGACCTCAGATCAGATTCCCAGATCAGACCCCCCATTATCAGACTTCAGTTTAGATCTCCATACCAAACCTCAGATCCGACCCCCATGTCAGACCTCAGATCAGACCCCCATATAAGACCTCAGATCAGATTCCCAGATCAGACCTCAGATCAGACCCCCCATTATCAGACTTCAGTTTAGATCCCCATATCAGAACTAAGATCTGACCCCCATGTCAGACCTCAGATCAGACCCCCATATAAGACCTCAGATCCGATTCCCAGATCAGACCTCAGATCAGACCCCCCATTATCAGACTTCAGTTTAGATCTCCATACCAAACCTCAGATCAGACCCCCATGTCAGACCTTTAGATCAGACCCCCATATCTGATTATGCCCCCCTGAGTACAGCAAGCGCTAGCAGCGCCTCACTCACCACTCCCCACGACTCCTGCATACTAGTAAGCACTTCCATTAATAGACGCACTGCCATTTTTCCCCCATCTTTGGTGCAAAAATTGCATCTTATAGAGCGGAAAATACAGCAAGTGAGTAAATAAAAAAATAGCATTCAGAGGTATTGTTTATGGAGGACTTACTAGATCTCTAGCCACATTGTAATAATCTAAGGTCACTACCACTAGCTAAAAGGAAAGCTCCGATTCAGAAAACAAACCATGTATCCTGCTTATTTTGATTCTGGCATCTACAGATAATCTAAGTCAAATTGAAAAGTAAACTTACATCTTTTATTAAGAGGATTAAAATGTATTCACTGATAATAGACTCTATATTCAGGTGGATCTGGGGCAAATCCCTGTTTGTTTCAACAGTCGAGCTCAGTAATATAATTATAAAGGATTAGGATAGTAAATATGGACAGATGTTGCATAATGTACCCCAGCTTTACTGAAGTTAAAGGGGAAAGTTCCTCACCTCAATATAGTGCAAGTAGGAAGGAGTAGGGAGAGTGGAAGATGGAGGAGCACATGTCACTGTTGTGTCTTCCTCCTCTTCTGTCAAATAAGGCTCTGTTCATATCTGTATCCATCCATGACAGAAGCCATTAGGCTGTGCTGAGCCCATGGTTCAACTAAACCAGTGTTTCCCAACCAGTGTGCCTCCAGCTGTTGCAAAACTACAACTCCCAGCATGCCCGGACAGCATTTGGCTGTGTGGGCATGCTGGGAGTTGTAGTTTTGCAACAGCTGGAGGCACACTGGTTGGGAAACACTGAACTAAACAAAGGTAACCCAATGGACCCCCTTATCTTATAATGGTATCTGTTGGGACTATGTTGCAGATTCTATCATTTTGATGGCAAGAATAGTGCCGCATGCTGCATTCTTCTTGCTATGAAATGTGATGAAACTGCCGATGGAACCCCTGACGCAGATGTGAACGGGACCTAAGTTGTCTTCTCATTAGTATTACGTTTTTAAATCAAATTGTAGTCTAATTCGAGTCCAATAACTGCGTATTCCTACCAGACAGAAAATGTTTTTGCATCTTTTTTAAGGCATAACGTCAGGTTGTCATACAAGTCAAAGTACAGGCACTGATTCAGGACACGGAGATAATGGCTGAAGTCTAATGGTCTAGCATCACAAATGCTTATGCAAAACTGGTGCCCATAAGCATCAATGTAAAGAGAAGATTAGGACGATGGTGGAACCTGACACTAAGTATGGCAGATCTTCCATCAGGTCCATCTGCATCCTCCCTCTTTCCTGTAAATTATTTACAAAACACAACTTTTTTTATTATACTTTTCATTGTTGGCCTTGATTATACAATTATAACATGCCTTTATCAGGTATACAGCTAGAAGCCCCCTCCTCTAGATTTTTTCCTTGAAAACACTATTAAATGGGTTGTGCATGCGCTGGGAATAAGCATTAATAAAACAATCGGCACCAATGTCTGTCCATCAATGGCCTCCAGGGGACTTAGAGCATGTGCAGTCCCATCCGCAGTGTGAATGAAGGGAAGCCGCTGATGGATAGGATCCTCCGTCAGCAGCCATTTTAGGAGCGCAGCATCAGCAAGTCGATGAAGCGACCTGCATGTAAATGTGAATTATTCATATTAAATTATCGGACATCGGTGCTGATAGTTTACTAAGGCTACTTTCACATCTGCGTTTTTGCTGGAGCCGGCAGGGATCACCAAAAACGCTTCTGTTATGATAATGCAGCCGTCTGCATTGTGAACAGATCCGGTGGTATTATCTCTAAAATGACCAAGACGGATCCGGCACTAAATCCATTGTAAGTCAATGGGCGCCGGATCCGTTTGCTTTAGTGTTCGAGAAAACGGATCCAGCACCATTGACTTACATTGTGTTTCTTGCCAGATCCGTCTTGCTCCGCATCCCATGACGCACTCAAAAACGCTGCTTGCTGCGCTTTTGTGTCCAGCATGTGAACGCAATGAAACGGAATGGAATACATTTTGGAGCGCTCCGTTCCATTCAGTTCAGTTTTGTCCCCATTGACAACGAATGGGGATAAAACGGAAGCGTTTTCCTCTGGTTTTGAGATCCCATGACGGAATGGAAAACGCTGATGTGATGGTAGCCTAAAACTTCTGACTAGCTGCATGCGTGTGCTGTTCCCAGTACATGTGCAGCTGGTAATAGATACTGGCCAACCCATTTAACTCACTGGGAAAATGCAACCCAAAACTAGGAGAATTGAGCCAAACCAGTCATTAAGAGGTTAAAGTTACAAATCGTTTTAAGAAATGATTTTTATACCTCCCATCTCGCTCGTCTCTCAAATCTTGAATTAATGAGACTTTTTTGTCACTCGGACAGATAAGAGTTCTTTGTTGATCGTGTCTTGATGGGGAGAACACTATTCACGGAGAACACCTGCTATGGCCCCAGAGCAGCCGAGGGCACAGCCGCCAGCCCCTCACAGAAGCCAAGGCATTTGTGCCAAAATTACGTTATGGTGCTTGTGGCTGGCAAAAAAACAAACACAATGGGACCCTCTGCTGGATTAGGAAAACCTTAAATGGGCTATACAAAGTGTCTTCTGGCAGTAGAGGATATTAATATAGAAAAATCCTATATGTGACTTGTTGCATGTGAAATCTTTGCCTATACCATTTTAGAAATATACCTGTAATATCCATTTATTCGGGTGCGGATTTACTTCCTTGGCAACTTCTATGAGGTTAGCCATCAAGAGGGGCCCTAGTGGCCGTAAAACATTAATGCCACAAGCTGTGTGTACTTGTATATATTTACAGTACATATCTGTGTACTGCGTACGTATGTATGAATGTTTGCCTCTGTGAATGCCTATGTATTTTTCTATGTATATATATTATATTATATGGGGGGTTCAGCCCGCACAATGCAGGTGCACATTGCTATGGCGAAATACAGATACAAACGCAAAAACACAAATGCAATCGCACTCTGCAACCAGCACTGGCTCTGCCCTGCTTCTATGCTGGATGTTGAATAAGGCATTGGTGTACATTTTGGCCAAAGCGTAATAAGCCACTCACTACGTCAAGGTCGCCTTCATGAGTGGTCCCTAATACTAGTTCCTACCTTTTATGGGCCATGACAGCCACACAAAGTCCAGGGAGCGCAGGTACAGCATGCATGCCAGGCACACTCTGCTTTTAACCCCGTCCGGTGCCATTACAGCTTTCATCGGATCCAGGGATGCAAGTACCAACATGCATGCTGAGCCCACTATATACTTCTCCTGGAGCCAAATGGCCACTAGTAGGTGCTATATAAGCAGACTCAGTTTTATACTGACTTTAAAACCAGCCTCCAGGGCAGACTAACTGGTCAGGTGTGCATGACTGCTTGGAGATCGCCACGCCTCCAATATATACTACAAAGAAAAAAATGTGGGGGTTCAGCCAGCACAACCTTGTATGCAGGTGCAGATTGCTATGGCGAAATACAGATACAAACGCAAAAACACAAATGCAATCGCACTCTGCAACCAGCACTCTGCCCTGCCTCTATGCTGGATGTTGAATGACATATATTATATGTCTGTGTATATTAAGGGTATGTTCACACGTAGCAAATGCGAGGCAGATTTTCCCAACGAATTTGCAAGCAGAAAATCGGCAGTGTACAGGGTGGGCCATTTATATGGATACACCTTAATAAAATGGGAATGGTTGGTGATATTAACTTCCTGTTTGTGGCACATTAGTATATGTGAGGGGGGAAACTTTTCAAGATGGGTGGTGACCATGGCGGCCATTTTGAAGTCGGCCATTTTGAATCCAACTTTTGTCTTTTCAATAGGAAGAGGGTCATGTGACACATCAAACTTATTGGGAATTTAACAAGAAAAACAATGGTGTGCTTGGTTTTAACGTAACTTTATTCTTTTATAAGTTATTTACAAGTTTCTGACCACTTATAAAATGTGTTCAATGTGCTGCCCATTGTGTTGGATTGTCAATGCAACCCTCTTCTCCCACTCTTCCCACACTGATAGCAACACCGCAGGAGAAATGCTAGCACAGGCTTCCAGTATCCGTAGTTTCAGGTGCTGCACATCTCGTATCTTCACAGCATATGCATTGAGCTGTCAGCTTGATATAAATCTAGCAGAGCAATGACTGGGGAGATCTCTGGATCCATGTCAGGTACAGGGCTGGTTTTCAATTTTTACATTAGTCATGGGCTAACCCCTTTAAAGTGATCCTCCGGGCTCCCCTTTACTTAGTATTAACTACCTGATAATTATCATTTTCCCCCAGTGGTTTAGTAATTTGTACTTTATAATCATTCTGCTCTTTCTGTAATGGTAATCAGCTCTATAGACACTGATTTCCTGCTGAGCCTGTGATAGGCTGCAGCCTGAACCAATGATGAGACAGGGGGTGTGTCTCAGAATACCTTAAACTTCCTGTAGGCACTGTAGCTAATCTGTAGTCACCAATCACGGCACAGCCCTCATGGAAATGAGGTAAAGCGCAGCCAAGCTTAAATACCTGAGGAAAATACATAGCAGGCAATCATCCCCGGTAGGTACTGACTTACATAACATTTCTGAGCTCCTTCCTGGAGAGTCACTTTAAGGCCTCTTTCACACGGGCGTCCTGTTTTTGGCCCGCATAAGATGCGGGTGTGTCGCGGTAAAATGCAAGATTTTTCAGCGTGAGTGCAAAACATTTTAATGCGTTTTGCACGCACGTGAGAAAAATCGGCATGTTTGGTACCCAGACCCGAACTTCTTCACAGAAATTCGGGTTTGGGTTAGTTGTTGTGTAGATTGTATTATTTTCCCTTATAACATGGTTATAAGAGAAAATAATAGCATTCTTAATATAGAATGCAAAGTACAATAGGGCTGGAGGGGTTAAAAAAAATAAAAAAAAATTTTTAACTCACCTTTAGGCCCCATGCACACGGCCGTTGTTCACGGCCGTGTGCGGGCCGTGGAACCGCGGCCTGGATCCCTCCTGAGAGCAGGAGCGCACGGCGTCACTGGTTGCTATGACGCCGTGCGCTCCCTGCTGCCGGCACAGTACAGTAATACACTGGTATAGATCATACCAGTGTATTACTGTATTGCGGCGGCAGCAGGGAGCGCACGGCGTCATAGCAACCAGTGACGCCGTGCGCTCCTGCTCTCAGGAGGGATCCAGGCCGCGGTTCCACGGCCCGCACACGGCCGTGAACAACGGCCGTGTGCATGGGGCCTAATCCACTTGTTTGCGCAGCCCGGCTTCTCTTCTGTCTTCATCTTTGCTGTGCAGTAGGAATAGGACCTGTGATGACGTCACTGTGATCATCACATGGTCCATCACATGATCCATCACCATGGTGATGGATCATGTGATGAGCGCAGTGATGTCATCAAAGGTCCTTTACCCAGGTCCTGAAGAAAGAAGAAAGAAGAGATGCCGGGCTGCTGCGAACAAGTGGATTAAAGTAAGTTAAATTATCTTTCTTTTTTTTTTTAACCCCTCCATCCCTATTGTACTATTCTGTATAAAGAATGCTATTATTTTCCCTTATAACCATGTTATAAGGGAAAATAATAAAGATCGGGTCCCCATCCCGATCGTCACCTAGCAACCGTGCGTAAAAATGGCACCACATCCGCACTTGCTTGCGGATGCTTACATTTTTCACGCAGCCCTATTCACTTCTATTGGTCCTGCGTTGCGTGAAAAACGCACAATATAGAGCATGCTGCGATTTTCACGCAACGCACAAGTGATGCGTGAAAATCACCGCTCATGTGAACAGCCCCATAGAATTGAATGGGTCCGGATTTAGTGCGGGTGCAATGCGTTCACCTCACGCATTGCACCCGAGCGGAAATCCCGCCTGTGTGAAAGGGGCCTAAGTGTTTTTTTATTTTTTTTATTATAAATTTACCTTAAGGATTTGTTCTGAGGAATGAGACTGTTAACTAGATGAGAAAATCTGATTTTCTGGAAGCCAGATCTCCTATCCTTCGTGTCTGATGTACTTCAGCGACATGGTAACAGCGTCATACATATGTTGAGCGTTGATGTACACTACTGCGCTGAAGAATTGGTTACATTCCATAAATCATCCTCTCAGCAGCTCAATTGTCAGTAAAAATGACTATTTTTATTATTCCTCTGAAGCCTTGACTTCATCTTTGAGCAAACAGTGCATGAAAATACAGGCGTCTCTTTTTCATTGAACTGCTGTTTTACTGCCAAGTCAGACGTGAGCTGGCTTCTTAACCTTCTTGTTGTCAGGAGTGATGGCAGTGAGTCGCAAATTGGAGTCTTGCTGCCAAATTAGACATGAATTGGCTTTTACAGCTGGTAGTGAGGCTCTTGCCTGATAGGTCAGACTGCATACACTTTGTGCTGGAACAAGCTTTCCTTTTCAAAGGATGGACATTTTCAAGCCGTAATGTCAGAAGGAACGAATGTAGAAATGTACGTCATCCGGAAAGTCTCCAGAATAATGCGCCCAGGATATGACGTGAATTTCTGATAAATGGGGTCCTACTGTGACGCTCACCAATCGAGAGAATGGGAACGGTAAACCTTTAGGCTACTTTCACACTAGCGTTCGATCGGATCCGTTCTGAACGGATCCGATCATAATAATGCAGACGGAGGCTCCGTTCAGTACGGATCCGTCTGCATTATTTTAGCATATAACAGCTAAGTGTGAAAATAGCCTCGTACGGATCCGTCCAGACTTTCAATGTAAAGTCAATGGGGGACGGATCCGCCTGAAGATTGAGCCATATTGAGGCATCTTCAAACGGATCCGTCCCCATTGACTTACATTGTAAGTCTGGGCGGATCCGCACGGATCCGCACGCCTCCGCATGGCCAGGCGGACACCCGAACGCTGTAAGCAGCGTTCAGCTGTCCGCCTGTCCGTGCGGAGGCGAGCGGAGCGGAGGCTGAACGCCGCCAGACTGATGCAGTCTGAGCGGATCCGCTCCATTCAGACTGCATCAGGGCTGGACGGCTGCGTTCGGGTCCGCTCGTGAGCTCCTTCAAACGGAGCTCACGAGCGGACCGACGAACGCTAGTGTGAAAGTAGCCTTAGAGAATAGAAATCAAGGGAATAAGTAAAGTAGATGTAAAAGTGTGAGGGGGTTATTTATTAAGGCTGGCATTTTAGATGCCATTTTTGGCGCTGGCCTCGACATAACTTCGGCGGATCCACCACTGCTTCTAAATCTACGTCAGGCGTAGAAAATGATGAATGAGATGGGCCTACCGGCCCGTCCTCTTTCCCACCCTAGCCACGCCAACTTTTTTAGACCTGGCTTGAGCGGGAAAAATCGCAGATTGCAGCGCAAAGAACCTATGCACCACCATCTGCGCCAGAAATACGCCAATATAGAGGCATTTCTGTTAGTAAATAACCCATTGAGTGTTCACTGTTACTGCTAGAGAGTGAAGGGACCTGATCACTGACTGATTGCTATGGTGGCCATCCTCAGTATGCTATGTAGGACGGCCATACTAATTCAATAGCTGTTCGGCCAACAACTATCTCTTCTGACTCCCCCATACACATACGTTCAGCTCAGCCGAACTTGTATGTTTATTCAGTGGGTAGAGAAGACAAAGCCGCTGCCAGACACTTTTGGTGGAGGTTTATCTTCCAGGAGAACAAAAGGATCGGCCGGTGGGAAATATTCACTTTTCTCCATCCGGTCGAGGAAGAGTTTGAAGTTCTCCACACACATTAGACTGTCAATCAAACCCACCATTCTCAGCGGGTTTGGCCGACAAAACACTACTGTGTATGGGGGACTTAATGCAGGGCATGCATGTCACAGCCAATGAATTACATGGAGAATTCAAAGAAGTACCTTATTTTTTTACTAAAGGTCATGTACCCTAACCACCCAAATCAGTTGCCCCATATATACAGTAACGTAAACACGCATTTACCATTGAGCATATGAACAATAAGGAGGAGGGAACAAGAGCGTAGATCTGCTAACAGTCTGGCTGTCACCCTGGTGGACTGGGCCCATCCAGGTTTTTATATTTGACTATTTCTTTGAATGGGTGTTGATTATGCAACATCTCCACCTGCATGACCCAACCGTACCTTCCCTGGGCCTTGAATCTTGTTGTAAAATACGTGTCAAATTAGCAAAATGCAAATCTGACATGTGTGACCATACCCTAAGAGTGACTGTATGTACAGAATAATTTATTGTATAAAGATTAGCGTTTTCCAAAATGTAGCTGTTTACTTGCAAGATGTGTATGGTGTCTCTCATATATTGTTAGATCAGGCTTCATTTTTAGTCTTATCAGGGCCAGCTCCAGGTTCATGTGGGCCCTTGGGCGATAAAGTCTCAGTGGGCCCCCTTACACAGTGATAACTCTCTGAGTACAGATAATGTAGTAGATATCACCTGCAGTCCTATGTAACACCACAGATAACACAGTGATGGCTATCTGAGTACAGAAAATGTAGTAGTGTTACCTGCAGTCCTATATAAAACCACAGATAACACTAGTGCTAATAATGTGTTAGTTTTACCTGCAGTCCTATGTAAAACCACAGATAACACTAGTGCTAATAATGTGTTAGTTTTACCTGCAGTCCTATGTAAAACCACAGATAACACTTGTGCTAATATTGTGTTAGTGTTACCTGCAGCCCTATGTAAAACCACAGATAACACTTGTGCTAATATTATGTTAGTAGTACCTGCAGTCCTATGTAAAACCACAGATAACACTTGTGCTAATATTGTGTTAGTGTTACCTGCAGTCCTATGTAAAAAACACAGATAACACTAGTGCTGATAATGTGGTAGTGTTACCTGCAGTCCAGGGGCATAGCTAGAAATGACTGGGCCCCATAGCAACATTTTTTTATGGGCCCCTCCCTTACCGGAAATATAATGGTCCAGACCTCCAGGGTCCTGCTCCCCCTTCTTAAATATATTGGTCCAAACCTCCAAGGTCCTGCTCCCCCCTTCTCCTTAAATATAATGGTCCAGACCTCCAGGATCCTGCTCCCCCCTCCTCCCAGATATAATGATCCAGACCTCCAGAGTTCTGCTCCCCCCTAAATATAATGGTCCAGACCTCCAGGGTCTTGCTCCCCCTCCTCCCCAGATATAATGGTCCAGACCTCTGGGATCCCACTCCCCCCTCCTCCCCAGATATAATGGTCCAGACCACCAGTGTCCTGTCCCCCCCTATATATTGGTCCAGACCAGACCTCCAGGGTCCTGCTCCCCCCTTCTCCTTAAATGTACTGGTCCAGACCTCCAGGGTCCTGCTCCCCCCTCCTAAAAAAAACCTCAGCCGGCGGCCCGGGCCCCCAGTGGCGTAGGGCCCCATAGCCATTGCTATGGCTGCTTTGGCTATCCCTACGCCCATGCTACAGTCCTATGTAAAGTAAAAAACACAGATAACACTAGTGCTGATAATGTGGTAGTGGTACCTGCAGTCCTATGTAAAGCCACAGATACCACAAGTGTAGATCATGTGGTAGTGTTACCAAAGTCCTTAGTGTGTCTCCCTGTGTCTCTCCCGCCGACTCCATGCTGGCGGCACTGCCTCCTCTTTCTTCTTCTTCTTGCCCAGCAAAGAACGTCCTGATGCAGCTGCGTCAAGACATAGGAACACTGTGGGCATGGTGATAGTGACACACACACACACACACAGGGACAGACACACACAGGGACACACACACTAGGATGGTAAAATACACACAGGGACAGACACACACACAGGGACAGACAGACACACACTCACAGGGACATACACACACAGGGACGGTCAAATACACACATATGGACAGTCAAATACACACAGAGACAGATACACACACACACTCACAGGGACACACACACAGGGACCCATACACACAGGGACAGATACACACACAGAGACACACACAGGGACATACACACACACAGGGACAGACACACACCAAGTGACAGACACACACACAGGGACAGACACACACACAGGAACAGTCAAATACACACACAGGGACGGTCAAATACACACAGGGACAGATAAATGCACAAGTACACACATACACACATGGACAGATACACACACAGGGACACACACATGCAAGGACACACACACAGGGACAGATACACGCACAGGGACACACACAGGGACACACACGCACACAGGGAAACACACACGCAGAGACACACACAGGAACAGACAAATACATATGGACAGACACTTATGCGATGGTGAGATAATCAACCAACTGCTATCTAATGTGTATGGCCACCTTTAGGGGACGTTAAAAGGGAATTCCACCTTTAGGTATGCTCCAACCTTTTGTTACCTTCTAATATGACTACAACTGATTCCCAGTACTGAGGGGACATGGACTGGGGTTTAAAAAGGAATCATTAACATGTACCAGAAGGTGGTTTAAACTGTAACCCATTAGGCACTGGCTAGACTGTGGTATGGAGTCTAAGCAATGCCTTAGACACAGACACAGGGACAGACACACACACAGGGGCGCACACACACACACACACACACACACAGGGGCAGACACATACAGGGGCAGACACATACACAGGGGCACACACACACACACATCTAAGCCTTTACCACATTCCAGCCTGGCTCTTCTCCTTACATGAACACAGCTCTCTTGCTCCTCTGGCTCCTCCCCCACTGGTCACATGGGCAGATCACATCAGGAAGGTCCTTTATCCCGGTAGGAAACTCCATCTACCCTGTTCTGATCCTAGGGCCACCCACCCCAGCAGTGCACATGGCAAAAATTGTCTGCATTGCTGGGGTAAGAGCCATAGAATTCAGAACAGGCAGTTTAATGAAGACCAGGATAGACCTGTAGGAGTGAGCGGGCACAGTGGGCCCCCCCAGGCACATTAGTCCCCAGAACTTGCCCGGGTGTGCCGGGTGCTGACGCTGGCCCTGAGTCATTGAATGAATTTCTGATTATTTCTAATAGAATCTCTCAGCCATGTCATCTTCTGCCATCAGTCACTGGTTGTTAGAGAGAACCTGTCACCATGAATGGCAGTACAATCTGCAGGCAGCATGTTGTAGAGGAGGAGGAGGTGAGCAGATTGATGTTTATTTTTATGGAAAATACTCAACAAAACTTGTAATTTATACATTCTAATTCTCTGCTCTTTCTGAGCTTAGTTAACAGCGACTGACAGCCAGTGGAAGCAGGGGAGGCAGGTGCTACAGAGCCCAAACTCAGAAGGGGCCCATCTAGGAGGAGGACTAAAAGATTTTATTGTTAGGGCCCCTTTAATAGTATATACAGTGACATTATATACAATAACAGTATTATCAGTCATCGATAGGACGGATATTTGACTATTACAGTGATTGAGAGCATTCTATGTGTATACAGAGAGCTGTCAGTCACTGATGGCCCCATGTACAACTGAGCTCAGAAAGTGCAGATATATAAATGTATAAATTACAAGTTTTGTTGAATCTTTTCTCGTTAAACTATATATCTGTCTGCTGAGCTCCTCCTGCTCTATAACATGCTGCCGGCAGATTGCACTAGTTCTCTACTAGTGAACTCATAGCCCTTGTTGATACAGTGAATTAGACTATGGGTGTATGGAAACTTATAACAAGCAGGTCCTTCTGCCAAATACATTCTGCCCCTGCTTTATTCCTCACTAGCAGAAGGACCTGGCTTTGCACGGGTATATTTCATCTATTTCATTTAAAGTTTGTGTGTGTCATTAAAAGATATCGACAGTATCCACTATAACACTATAACTACAGTACCCCGCCCCTTTAACAGTGACCTCCAGAGCAGCCTGCCCCCTTAATAGTAACATCCACAGCGCCTTCCCCTTTAACAGTGACCTCCACAGCGGTCGCCCCTTTATTAGTGACCTCCAAAGTACCCTGTCTCGTTAACAGTGATTTCCACAATAACCCACCCCCTTAACTGTGACATCTACAGAGCTCTGTTCCCTTAAAATGTGACCTTCACAACACCCTGCCCCCTTAACAGTGATCTATACAGCACCCCGCCCTTTAACACTGACCTCTATAGTGGACCGTCCCCTAACTGTGTCCTCCACAGTTCACTGTCCCCTTAACAGAGACCTCCACAGCATCCCGCCCCCTCATCAGTGACCTCCACAGCATCCTGCCCCCTTAACAGTGACCTCCACAGCAGCCCATCCCTTTATTAGTGACCTCCACAGTACCCTATCTCCTTAACAGTGATTTCTTCAACACCCCGTCCTCTTAGCCTCTACAGCAATCTGCCCCTTAACACCGACCTCCATAGTGGACCGTCCCCTGGTGACCTCCACAGCAGCCTGCCCCTAAGGTGGTCAGAGGTCCAGTTTAAGGCTTGACAGTCTGGCTTTCAGACTCCCTGTCCTCCGTCCAGCGCAGGGCCTGGACGGACTCAGGGATGTTCTTTTGAACACCTCACGCTCACAGCAGCACTGTGCTGTCTGGGCGTGAGCTGCAGGGAGAAAGTCACCGCCCATCCCACCCCTGCAGCTAACAGAAGTTGATTATTACCTTAATTGTTTCAATCCCTGTAGAATGGGAGGGCGTGGCCTAAACCAATTTGGGCGTGTTTAGCAGGAGGGGGTGGGGTTTTTAAGTCCGTCATCCACAGCGCCCTTCCCCTTTAAAGCTGACCTACAGCAGTGAAGAAAAAAGGCTGGGTTGTTATAGAAACCTGGAGTAAAACTGTGTGTATGTGGAGACTAAGGACCTGCGAGCTTCTATTGGCTGATTAGGGACATGTTACCGTGTCTATGGCTGTTGGGATATGAGGAGAAAGACCTGCAGGCTTCTATTGGCTTATGTAAGTCATGTGATATGCCATATTAGCATTTTTTTGGGAATATCTCAGGAACGGTACGTGCTAGAGAGCTGAGACCCGGTCTAAAACCTTCCCAAACACCTGATGTACCTGTGTGCCAAATTTCATGATTGTAAATGCGACGGTGCGGATTCCTTTGGTGGACATACATACACAAACACATACACTCAGCTTTATATATTAGAAGATGTTTTCATTTAATATTTCACATGATGTTCTTAAACCCTTCTTTACTAAACATTCACATAAAATACTGTGCCCATTGCCCAAACCAGGGTGGGTCACGAGGCAGACAACCGAAACCCCATTAGTACTCTGAAATATATTCTGTGTTGACTAAACATGAGAAATTACTGCAGAGATTTGCATAATTTATCTCAAATCAAAATATTATCTGTAGTGCCAGATAGCGTGTTGTAATATATTATATTGTGACTACACGGCAGTGGCACGTGGCACAAGACACCTACATGCCACATGCTGCACATGTATTGTACCTACATTGGCCAATATGTAAGTAGCATACATTTGTGATGCTCTGTACCTCTCATGCTCCAACTTCAGGAACTGCCATGAGTTCCAGTCCACTTACTGTCATATTTTATACAGTATATTTCCTACTTTGGAAAAGCAGGCTTGAACACGTGGCCTCTATTATTTCCCAATACCGCCTACAGAATCAGAGCTACATAACCTGTTCTTGCAGTTCAGGTATTTTCAGGGAAAAATATTGCATAGATTTCGCACCGCTCCTCGGGATGACTTCCAGTAGGGTCTATCCACCAGCCTCTAGTGCTTGGCTTGAACACCTATGACTGGAAATTATACTGCATTAACAGTATTTTAGGACGCCTATGAGCATTTTAATTTGGTACTATATAGCTCAGTTATTTCGGCATTGTGGTCACATTTTGGGTGTATTTTATGGTACTGTAATGCATGCTGTTGTGATCACGCTACTGCATGCAGCTTAAAGAGCACCTATACAACTGCTTGTATTTCCAACGTAATAACAATTCTGGAGCATCTATTCTTATGACTCCATAATGTGTCACTCCTTTATTATTCCTATTAAGTTATGAATTAATTAATAACAGTTTGCAATGAAGGTCCAGATGGCTGTTACCAGTTGAGCGTGTGTCCCTGCACAGTCTGACACTAGCAGCACTGATTGCATAATGTCAGACTGTGCAAGGACAAGTACAAGGGGGATGCAAGATGTCAGGAGAGTTGGCCGCTCTTTAGTATATAGTTTGATATATTGTCATTTTCATCTTTCACTTGTAGCCTGGTTTTCCTTAGTCAGTCTTCCTTTCTAAAAGAGTGGTGGCACCACACAATATTTTGTCCACAATCCTTTTACACAGTGTGATCTGGCTCTGGGTATCTCTATGTCACGGAGAAGAAGACAAACCCATAAAATTAAGTGGTGCTACAGTGTTTTCACACCTTTGTCCTTACAAGGATCTAGGGTCTGAAGTCCTAGGGACTATTCTGGTCCGAGCCTCATAGAACAATGACATGGAGACCATTGGAGACAATTGTCTCTGACTGTAGTTAGGTCGATGTCCTCTCGTTCTGCAGGATAGTCCCTATCTCAGAGTTCCAGGGTGGGGTCCATGATAATAGCTGAGAACCAGTAATGTGCTTGTTCTAGAACAAACCCTTGTAATCACAGATATAATGAGAACACAATCCGATCTGGCAAATACACGGGATTGTGGCTTGTAAAAATGGCATAAAGTGCACAGCAGAACCATTTATAGGAAACCAGATCACGTTTACAATCTGTTTGATGTGAACATTATAATTCAGGTCTTTCCTTTCTGCAATTCATTTTATTAAATGTGACATTTTGTTCCATTTGCTTATGTAGATCACCGATAGTAGAAAGACTTCAAGCATCTCAGGGATCACATTTTCACTTCACGACAAGACATTTAGTTTGAAGTCAAAAGTGTTTTCTTGATGATCTTGATGATCAGTGGGAAGATTGAGAGTCCTGATAAGGCCTCATGCACACGGACGTTTTTTTTCACGGTCCGCAAAACGGGGTTCCGTTGGTCCGTGATCCGTGACCGTTTTTCCGTCCGTGGGTCTTCCTTGATTTTTGGAGGATCCACGGACATGAAAAAAAAGTCATTTTGGTGTCCGCCTGGCCGTGCGGAGCCAAACGGATCCGTCCTGAATTACAATGCAAGTCAATGGGGACGGATCCGTTTGATGTTGACACAATATGGTGCCATTTCAAACGGATCCGTCCCCATTGACTTTCAATGTAAAGTCTGGAGTTCTGTTATACCATCGGATTGGAGTTTTCTCCAATCCGATGGTATATTTTAACTTGTAGCGTCCCCATCACCATGGGAACGCCTCTATGTTAGAATATACTGTCGGATATGAGCTACATCGTGAAACTCATTTCCGACAGTATATTCTAACACAGAGGCGTTCCCATGGTGATGGAGACGCTTCAGGTTAGAATATACAAAAAAACTGTGTACATGACTGCCCCCTGCTGCCTGGCAGGTGCTGCCAGGCAGCAGGGGGCAGACCCCCCCCCCCTGTTTTTAACTCATTGGTGGCCAGTGGGCCCCCCCTCCCCTGTTGTTAACTGGTTGGTGGCCAGTGTGCGCACCCCCCTCCCTCCCTCTATTGTTTTAATACATTGGGGCCAGTGTGCGCGCGCCCCCCAACCCCCCCTCTATTATTTTAATACATTGGGGCCAGTGTGCGCGCGCCCCCCCAACCCCCCCCCCCTCCCTCCCTCTATTGTTTTAATACATTGGGGCCAGTGTGCGCGCGCCCCCCCAACCCCCCCCCCCCTCCCTCCCTCTATTGTTTTAATACATTGGGGCCAGTGTGCGCGCGCCCCCCCAACCCCCCCTCCCTCCCTCTCTCTATTGTTTTAATACATTGGGGCCAGTGTGCGCAACCCCCCAACCCCCCCCCCCCCTCCCTCCCTCTATTGTAATCATCATCGGTGGCAGCGGAGTAGAAGATTTTCATACTTACCTGCTTCTTGCTGCTGCGATGTCTGCGTCCGGCCGGGAGCTCCTCCTACTGGTAAGTGACAGCAATGCGCCGCACAGACCTGTCACTTACCAGTAGGAGGAGCTCCCGGCCGGACGCAGACATCGCAGCAGCAAGAAGCAGGTAAGTATGAAAATCTTCTACTCCGCTGCCACCGATGATGATTACAATAGAGGGAGGGAGGGGGGGGGGGTTGGGGGGGTGCGCACACTGGCCCCAATGTATTAAAACAATAGAGGGAGGGAGGGGGGGTTGGGGGGGCGCGCGCACACTGGCCCCAATGTATTAAAACAATAGAGGGAGGGAGGGGGGGTTGGGGGGGGGGCGCGCACACTGGCCCCAATGTATTAAAACAATAGAGGGAGGGAGGGAGGGGGGTGCGCACACTGGCCACCAACGAGTTAACAACAGGGGAGGGGGGGGGCCGCACAATGATATTCAAACTGGGGAGGGGGGGGGGGGTCTGCCCCCTGCTGCCTGGCAGCCCTGATCTCTTACAGGGGGATATGATGGGGTTAATTGTACTATCATATCCCCCTGTAAGAGATCGGGTGCTGCCAGGCAGCAGGGGGCAGTCTTGTACAAAGTTTGCAGTGTATTCTAACTAGAAGCGTCCCCATCACCATGGGAACGCTTCTGTGTTAGAATATACTGTCGGAAATGAGTTTTCACGAAGTGAAAACTTAGATCAGAAAAAGCTTTTATGCAGACGGATCTTCGGATCCGTCTGTATGAAACTAAAACCTACGGCCACGGATCACGGACACGGATGCCAATCTTGTGTG
This sequence comes from Bufo gargarizans, assembly GCF_014858855.1. Lineage (NCBI taxonomy): Eukaryota > Metazoa > Chordata > Amphibia > Anura > Bufonidae > Bufo > Bufo gargarizans. Next base: position 324,959,031 of record NC_058085.1, on the reverse strand, counting down.
CATCCGTGTTCTTTCACGGACCCATTGACTTGAATGGGCCCGTGAACCGTTGGCCGTGAAAAAAATAGGACAGGTCATATTTTTTTCACGGCCAGGAAACACGGCTCACGGATGCGGCTGCCAAACGGTGCATTTTCCGATTTTTCCACGGACCCATTGAAAGTCAATGGGTCCGTGAAAAAAAACGGAAAACGGCACAACGGCCACGGATGCACACAACGGTCGTGTGCATGAGGCCTAATTCTGTGGTTTATTGGGTACCAGGAACAGTACGATTTCGGGATAATTGACTTTGTTAACATTTTATTGCATGCTCAGCTGTAGCAAGTTTTTATCAATGAATTTATGGTCATTAATATATCAGGTTTATTAGGGACAGTACCCCGTTGGGCTAGCATCTAGATTCCGCTTGATTCTGACAAGTGATTTGTAAGTTTTTAATTATTGTTTATGATACAGTTGTAATGTTACAAGGAAAATGGGGGTCAGTTGTAATGAATGTTGTTTGGTATGAAGGAGTAGTCATATTTAAAGTGGTTCTCCGGGAATGATTTCAATTGGCTGCCAGCAACCTGTCCCAGAATATGAGCAGGACTGGCTGCCTAGAGGGGTGAGGGGACAAATCTGGGACAATAGATGGTGATGATGTGATCCTGCCTACAATATGCCATCATGGCTGAGCAGCCTGATAGGAAAATGTATCAATATGTAGTATATGTAAGTGCCACAGTGTGGTGTAGTGAGGCCCCCCACCTTCATCACTCCTAGGCAGCTCCATTTTTTTAAATTAATTAATGCCCTACAATTGGATTGGCATACAAGAACAATTCTATGTGTTGTGGTCCTTTAGAAGAGTCAAGGAGATGACACAGTGTGGTGGGTCCACCAACACTTTTGTTCTGTAGTAAAGTTTAAATGTCTTACGGATTAAAGTCCTAACATCGTTACAGTCTATATGATTGGAAATATATCATTTCCTCATCATCCAAGATGACAGTAATAATTCTGTTGGCTGGGATGTAAGGGCTTATCCAAGATCTATAATGCCCCCCATGTGCCCGGGCCCCTCACAGAGGTTGTAGTTACCTCTCTCCCTGGCACCCACGTCGCTTCTCAGATCGGCATCTCCCCGTCGCGCGGATGACAACATCTGGTATGGGGGGGGGGGGGGGTTGGCATCCAAAAGCACGCTGCTTACATGACACGATATATTGATTTCAACAAAGTATTTTCCAAGTCTGTGTTTATATACCAAGTCCATTAACTATTCAATGACTCTTTTGTACTCACGTTTTTCAGACTCATACTCAACAATTATGCTCTGCTGAAGTCTGCCCTGGAGCACAGCACAAAAGTCCAAATAAGTGTTCAATCAAATATGCTATCAGATAAAGTGTTCAAATTAAACATAATATGACAAAATTAATGACCGACTCCTTTTTAAGAGGAACCATCATTTCAGTTTTTTTTCCATTAATTAATAGTACACGTGTAGATAAGAAACTTGGAAACTTCTCTCTTGAGAGAGGAAAAAATTATACAGAGATCACATAGAAGTTTATGGAGGGAGGAGAAGGAGGAAGCAACTGCAGAGAGAGAGGCACACAGAAATACTGCTTCTGGTATGTGTGCATATCACTCTAGCACTGTAATTGTAATTACAGCTACACTACTCAGCACCATTAATAAATATTAAAAGTGATGATAAGAAACTTTAGAATATATCTTATTACAAAAATACCTCTTTCTGCCCATATTAGACTCCTCTTTTCCCTAGACTCCTGTGGTGAGCACTCACTCTCAGTTAACCCTGAGAGTGTTCAGCGCAACTACCGATGCCCCAATTGACCACATGGGGCATCGGTAGGAAGGGTTTTTGCTCATTTAGATGCTGTGATCTCACTTAGTCACGGCATCTAAAGCATTTAATTACCGCGATCGACATTATTGCCGGTGACAGTAATTAGCCGCAGGTCTCTGCTGTTTGAAACGCAGAGAATTGCCAAAAATGGCGCCCGCTGCATGTGCGAGCGGGTGCCATGTTCGCACAGGGGTTAAGTGGTAAAATTCCAACTGAGTCAGAGATAAGATGGATTTTCATCTTTACTGATAAATCAGGTTACAGCTTCTGCACTTAGTCTTAGTCTATGGCGATAGGAGGAGGAGAGAACGGGAAGGAGAGAGAGAGAGAGACAGAGAGAGAGAAAGGAGAGAGAGAGAAAAGAGGAGATAGAAAATAGATTAGAGAGAGAAACACAGAAAGAAAGAGAGGGGGATATGGATATATACATATATATATAGATATATATTTGACATCCCAGCAGCTAGTTTCCACCCACTACTTTAGGGAAAACTGACAATTAGACCTCATTCAGACAGCTGTAACATGGGTGCATTTTAGCATTCATATTATAACCACAATTGCTGACTCGACTGAGTTTCATAACTCGAACTTACATTAATGTAAGCATACATGATGCTGTAAGACTATATGGGGGAGATTTATAATTTTGCTTTTATATTGTGTTGCTCTATGAAGTACAGCGTTGTCTTTTTTGTCTCCTCTGAGATACACTGTTTCTGTCTGTGTCTGAGCTGCATACACTCAGACCCATGTTTCCTAGCCCATGCATTAGGTTAGTGATAAATAACTAGTCTTACAAAAATATCTCCTTTATTCCATATTATTTTTCCAATACTAACAATCCCTATAAGCGATAGGCGGCCGCCACTCAAAACTACCAATAAGGTTGATAAGCAATAAAATATAAAAAATCCTGCTACTGAATTATGTACCTAATTACGCAATTATATAAAATAGTTTATACAAAATAGAATTGTCCTTCCTTACCTTTTCTTTTGACTTAGCACAGGCATCCTCAAACTGCGACCCTCCAGCTGTTGTAAAACTACAATTCCCACAATGCCCTGCTGTAGGCCGATACCTGTAGGCTGTTCGGGCATGCTGGGAGTTGTAGTTTTGCAACAGCTGGAGGGACGCAGTTTGAGGATGCCTGACTTAGCAGATCCTGAGATGTGGGGTAGGCGATAACTAGAAAACAAAAACATGATTTAGCGATAGTGTGCCACCAGATGTCTATCCTATATGTGTCTGTGTCTGACCACCCAGTGGTTGTGTTGCGAGTTGCAGCCTGTCAAGGGTTTTGTTGCAGTGAATTTGTTTCATGGGAAATTTGAGTCTTTAAAGTGGTTTCCTTTTTTAAATGCTGCTAATGGGCTGATTTTGGGTGGAATACATTTTCTTTTAGTTATCTGCGTCACCTCATGCAATCCTGTCAATTCTGCATTTGCAATAGGAATATGAGTAGGTGGTGCATGGTGCAGCGCAGAACCACTCTCCCACAATTCCCCAGCCTCACATGAAAGAAAATTGACGAGATCCTCGCCCAACTTGCAGAATATTGTAGTTGTAAAAACATTTCCTGCTCCCTCTGGACTCATCCTTTGCTTTCTAGTTACAAAGCACAGGAGCTGTGAGTGCCGTCGGTAATCTCTGCAGACAGATCCTCCTGATGCAAGTAAAATCAGTATAGTAGGATGATTCTGGTGGGGGAGGGGAAGACGGATCGAGGAAACGTAGATTGTTAATATTTCTACTGCCCGCTCAGACAGCAGCAGAGTAGACGGTGTGGTAACGGTGCTTGTGCATGCGCAGCGGCATCAGTGGGGGTGACAGGTGTTCAACCTCCACCTATCCTGAGGAAAAGTCATCACTATCTGTAACCCAGGCAACCCCTTTAACGGGAAAACTCCTTTAACCAATTTTCAATTTAGGCAAGGGTGGACACATCTGTATGTCTGGCAACCTTGGCTGTACACGTGCACCACCCAGTCACTGGCCTCAATGGCAATGTCTGCATGTATGACACAAGACTGCTGATGGGTGCATGTCATCACTGCAGGGTCCCCTTAACAATTCTCAGTAATTAAGTTTTTCCCTTTCATCCTCCATTACGGCATACCATCAGAGATGACCCGCTTCCATCCAGGTAGGGACAGGAAGAATACATTTGCCCCTCCTCCGGCTCCTCCTCAGTGTCTTCCTGTCCCTTCCAGGTGGGAGACGAGTTATTCCTCATGGCAGTTGCTATTGGTCCGCGTCTGTGGAGGCAGACAGAGGCGGCAGTTTTTGTTGTTGTTGTTTTTTTACATTTTATGCCTTGGAAACATGAGGGAAGCGGCAACACCCATTCCCTAGTTGGGTTTCTGAGGTGTCGGGGGGTCCGCAAAGTACCGGGCATCTGCTCCTTACCTTTGGGCGTGGAGGTCCATGTGGTGATCGGACTACAGTGTGTTTCTCCGGTCTTGTGCGTGCTCCCTGCTGCAACCCGATACTTTCGGCTCTTGCAATGACCTCACAGGAAGTTGGGTGCATTCCACATGCATTCCGGTATGCGGGACACGCACAGAGAGGGTGGAGCTTAATTTGGCGCGAGGATTAAGGCGCTCTGATCTGAGGTCTGCGGGTAAGGGGTATTTAAAGGGGACTAAGGTATTACAGAGGCCTAGCAGTATGTCTGAACTGGGGACAAGCCAGATGGAGACCTCTCTGGGGCCTACTGTTGTAAGTTACTCTTACTTGGGGGGATGCTGTATAGTTTTACCTATGCTAACCCCCTTGTTACCCCTGTCCTCTTCTCTCCCTGTGTGTATGCAGAGCGATAAAGATAGCGCTCAGAGAGCTAAAGCAAATCCTAGAGTTAGGAAGTGTGTGATATGTTCGGTAAAATTGCCAGAGGCTTGTAATAAGAAGCTCTGCAAAAAATTTACTGCCAATATGGCAAAAGATTTGGTTCCCTCTATTAGGGAAGAGTTAAAGGATGTAATCAGAGAAGAAATGTGTTCTGCCCTATCTGAAAATCCCGTGGCCGTTCCTGGTCCCACTACATCCAAATGTAGAGACTGGAGATGGGCGAATTTCTCAAAAAATCGATTCGGTCAGTTCAAAAAATTTGGGAAAAAATTTGTTTCGATTCAAATTTATTTGTGTCGAATCGCATTAAAAAACAGCTATTTCCTGGCTGCAGAGAGCCTGTATAGTGGTGTAGAACACTGTACCTTGCAGTAACACGCATAGGGAGTCTGCTGTGGTAGTGAAACAATACTTTGAGTCAGTATGACATGCAGATGACAGGCGTCGCTGCACACTTCACTTATTTGGGCAGTTACAGGGCCAAAACTGACCAAATAACTCAAGTGTGAACTCAGGCTTACAGGTCAATGTTAGCGTCAAGAAGAAGCGCACTCCTACTTACACCGTCGTCAGCCGATTCCTCTACAGAACCCGTTCTATTAAACGCTTATACAATTAGAGCCCCCCCGACAGAGTGGAGAGGGTGTCAGCAGTAAGTTTCTGTTGACGTCACTGATTATTCTGCCCTTCGTGTCAGCATTTGGTCAGTAATCCATCAGTATTGCTAAAGCCAAAAAAAACACGAGTGGATCCAAAATAGAGATGACACGTGAATGGAATATTTGCATGTCTTCTGTGTTTTGTACCCACTCCTGCTTTTGGCTACCAAGTCAAAAGCCAATTCTGATGCACAATAGGGACCATGTCATACAGGCCTTACAGCTGTTACACAGACAGGATTCGTTGTGCGTCTCATTTATCCTTCCTTCTGACAGATCAGAAGAAGGGTCAAATAAATGATGATGTCATCCAGGCCGAAATGCAAAATAGTGGCCCAGTCATGAAGTGGGGAGGGTGGAGATGGCGGCAGGAGCATCATCAGGAGGAGGCCACAGGGTGGCACAGTGACAGAGTGTGGAGGTGGCAGTATCAGAAGGAGGTCACAGGGTGGCACAATGACAGTGTGGAGGTGTCATCAGCAGCATCAGGAGGAGGCCACAGAGTGTCACAATGACAGTGTGGAGGTGGCAGCAGCAGCATCAGGAGGAGACCACAGAGTGGCACAATGGCAGAGTGTGGAGGTGGCAGCAGCAGCATCAGGAGGAGGCCACAGGGTAGCACAATGACAGTGTGGAGGTGTCATCAGCAGCATCAGGAGGAGGCCACAGGGTGGCACAATGACAGTGTGGAGGTGTCATCAGCAGCATCAGGAGGAGGCCACAGGGTGGCACAATGACAGTGTGGAGGTGTCATCAGCAGCATCAGGAGGAGGCCACAGGGTGGCGCAATGACAGTGTGGAGGTGTCATCAGCAGCATCAGGAGGAGGCCACAGGGTGGCACAATGACAGTGTGGAGGTGGCAGCAGCATGAGAAGACCACAGAGAAAGGTGTCTGAACACCCCCCCCCCCCCCCCCTGTCTGCTACTGACCTATCCTAAGGATATTCTGATCAATATCTGTGGCCTGGAAAACTCCTTTGACTCTAGGTGACGCAATTGAATCTTTACTGGTCATATTGTCTATTACATGAACCAGTACCTAACATAGTGGCCACCAATTACTCATATGCTAACAAAATGTGAAAGGGTGCCAATTTTACATATGATTTACTTAATGCAATGGACATTAATGGGAACATGTCATCCAGTTGATGTTGTGCAGCATAAAGTAGTGACAGATATTCTAAATTCAGTGTTTTGCCACCAACCTCCTATTATAAAGTGGTTTCCCACAACTTACTGTATAATGTTGGCAACCCACTCTGGAGAATAGTCAAGCACTACCATGGAGGAGTCTGGCTTACTCATGAGCTCCCACCCACCTTCTGCAGTTTTCTAGTATGGAAAGTCTTCTTTGGGTGGGCAGACTCTTCTCTGGAATTTGGGCAGATTTAAATCCGTTTGCTATCCCTACTGTAAAAATTGATAGGTCTTCTGGGGGAAACCCAACCCCTTAAGACCCCTAGTTGGGAATAGCTCCTACAGGAGAGTGTTACCATCTGATGGTGATGTCATCCTTTGCCTCGCTGTGTCTGGTATGGCCACCTAATCTTTATTTGGTCCCCTAAATGCCATGGGTGTGTGCCATTGTGTGTTTTTATGTAAATCTAACTAAGTAAAATCGAGTTTGCACCTGCAAGCCCCTGACGGCAGATGCTGCAGGCGTGGATATTAAAGAGTCGTTTCATGCAGACCGAGAACATGGCACTGGAGAACGAGAGTGGAAAATTTAGAAGGCAAGATGGGAGGGATGAAAACCTCAATCTCATCGTGTACGTGCATAGCCATGGAAACAGCCGTCCAAGAGTGTGTGTCATAGTGACAAAGGTGGTGGGAGCCTGTCTCCTAGAAACCACAAAAATGCCAACAAAAGGTACACGTTTATCTCGCCGGCCCGACCCTCCGCTGCTGAGCCTTTGTCTTCTCCTTTAAAGCATTCTCTCTGTTTGTGTGGACACTGGCGAGGAGAACAGATGTTTCCAATGAACAGAAAATCATTTGTATTGCGGGGATTATCTGCAAAGAAACATTTTCTATTCTAATTGGTTTCTTCCTATAAGCAGGGGCATTTAATAATGACTGGACCAGTAACAGGAAAAATATATAAAAAGGGCTGAAAACATGAACGTGCATGGCTCCGACTGCTTATAACATACGATAGGCACTAAAAACAGGTCATACTGTACATTCATTTATATTCAATCCAAGGTGTGGGCAAAACCTAAAGCATATCCACAGGCTATATTACATAGACGTTTGGCAAACCTTTAGCATTGCATTACTACTAAATTTCTCTTCTTGTGATTGGAACCATTTCCTTGACGGGGCCCGAAATCTTAAGATACGTGAGGAAAAAAAAAGACTAAATAAAATTGGCCGCACTGTTTCTGTAATATTCAAAAAAAATCTTTACAGCAATCCTGCAGAGACCACAGCGGTTCGCTGTCTGCTGGCAAATGGCTGAGGCTTAACCAATTTTGGTGTTCTACTGAAAAGCGACCTGGGGGTAGAGGCTGTACAGTCCCTTCTGTGGGCGATCACATCAGGAAGCTGTTCTGCACAGGCAATGGGAGCACAATAGAGGGTGCCTGCGCGAGAGTTGTAGCATCCATGCGATGTCAGGGAGAAGAGAAGAAGCCTGGGGAGGAGCACTCAAAGTCTTCCCGGCTGGACACTTGGCAGCCATTTTCAATGAGAAGTTAAAGGGGTTGTCTCATGTCAGCAAATGGCATTCATCAGGTAGAGAAAGTTAATAAAAAGACATTTAATAATGTATTGTGATTGTCTATATTGCCTTCTTTGCTGGCTTGATTAATTTTTCTATCACATTATACACTGCTCGTATCCAGGGGTTACGACCACCTTGCATTCCAGCAGCAGTGGTCGTGCTTGCACACTATAGGAAAATGCGCCGGCTTCTCTGATTACCAGGACTTAGGGGGTATGCATAGGACAGCACTTGTTCCTATAGTGTGCAAGCACGACCACCGCTGCTGGATTGCAAGGTGGTCGTAACCCCTGGATACGAGCAGTGTATAATGTGATAGAAAAATGAATCAAGCCAGCAAAGAAGGCAATATAGACAATCATTATTAAATGTCTTTTTATTAACTTTCTCTACCTGATGAATGCCATTTGCTGACGTGAGACAACCCCTTTAAAATTAGTTTTTTGTACATTTATATATATATATATATATATATATATATATCACAAAAGACATACAGGTATGTTTAGAATGTTGTTGGCATTGTTGGGTATTGCTGGTACTTCAATTAATGGAAACATGCTGACACACTCCCTTTAAATCTTGACCAGATCCTGACTGAAACACAGTTTTGATGCCACAGGAATAGGGCTGAAACGATTACTCGATTGAATCGAGTAATTCGACACCAAAAATCCTCAATGCAAATTTTTTGCATCGAGGATTCACTTGTGTCATGTGACCACAGAGTAGGAGTGAAGCACTTGCTATTACTCACCGCTCCATGGTCACCCGCCGGCCCGCACCGCGCTGCACTTTCAGCCCTGACACATCGTCAGGACATAGTGCATGTATGCGTGCATTATGACCCAGCGCTGTGTGACGTCAGGGCGACAGTGCAGCGCGGGGAGAAGACGGAGGAGCTGTGGAGAGGCGCCCCTACAGGAAAGGTAAGTACTGGCACTTACAGGGGGCACTCAGGGGGGCAAGGTGATGGCACTCAGGGGGGCAAGCTGATGGACTCAGGGGTGCGAGCTGATGGATTCAGGGGTGCGAGCTGATGGATTCAGGGGTGCGAGCTGATGACACTCAGGGGAGCGAGCTGATGACACTCAGGGGAGCGAGCTGATGGCACTCAGGGGAGCGAGCTGATGGCACTCAGGGGTGCGAGCTGATGGCACTCAGGGGAGCAAGCTGAAGGCACTCAGGGGGGCAAGCTGAAGGCACTCAGGGGGAGAGCTGATGGCACTCAGGGGGCGAGCAGATGGCACTCAGGGGGGCGAGCTGATAGCACTGGGGTGGGGGCAAGCTGATAGCACTGGGGTGGGGGCAAGCTGATGGCACTAGGGTGGTGGCGAGCTGATGGCACTGGGATGGGGGAGAGCTGAAGGCACTGGGGTGGAGAAGAGCTGAAGGCACTAGGGGATAGTGGAGATGATGGCACAGGGGGGAGGAAGCTGATGGCACTGGGGGATAGTGGAGATGATGGCACTGGTGGGAACTGATACACTTGGGCTGATCGCACTGGGGGGAATGAAGGGTGTTCGGGACTGATAGCAGGGGGTATGATGAGTTCTTATAAAGGAAAACAGTCTATTAATTCATTTTTCCTTATTAGAGTACTCGATTAATCGTAAAAAATAATTGGTAGAATGCTTGATTTCTAAAATAATCGTTTACTGCAGCCCTACACAGGAGCTTACCTGGCTGAAATATCACAGCAGCTTACCTGAGAGCAGGCACTAACAGAGGACTCATGTTTATATGTAAACGCTCCTAGATAAGAATAGCCGTGGAGAGCCAGAAACCATGAGCTGCAAGACATTCTGCTATTCTTCTAAATGTATTTCTAGTAGTAGTGAGGCCATGTGCATGTGTATTTAGTAAATATGTATGTGCAGTATGTGCGTATATGTGCACATACAGTATTTGGCAATAAGGATGTTACTGTCAGTCCGAGCCTTAGCTTTATATTCCAAGCTGATATAAAAAGTGAGAAGACGGGTGTATGGTGGCGTAACCGCAGCTTTATTACAGCCATCTGAAACTGGGCTTTGGAGGATTAGGAGACCATGCCACCGCATGTTAAGAGTATATATAGTGATCTGATGGAAATCATTCAAGATTGTGACAGTTGTATTTATGGTTAGTGAAACAGAGGATGACAGCACACATCTTGAGGATTTTGACTAACTTTGGAACAATTTTAGTGAGAAATCCACTACAGTTTTGGTAAAAATATCTTTGTATGTAGTTGGTGTGAGATTAAAGGGGCTGTCTGAGATTTTGATATTAAAGGCCTATCCTCAAGACTCCTGCCGATCAGCTGTTTGAGGAGGTCATAGAACCCCAGTGAGCGCTGCAGCCTCCTCCTAGGCCAATGACGTCACATGGCCCAGTTGCAGCTCTATTTCCATTCAATTGAATGGGCAATACAAAGCGCAGCCACTCTACAATGTACGGCACTGGACGCTGCAGCAATGACTGGAGGGCGGTGGCTGCATCAAGTAGTGGTGGGTGTCCGAACCCCACCTATCCTGATGATAAACCATCAATATCAGAATGTTGGACTACTTCTTCAGACAAGAATGTTTTAGATTTAGATGACTAGCTTAACTGTGCAAAATCATGTTTTGTTATATTTGCTCACCTTATAGGGATGGTCTTGTTTATAATACCCATTTTAGTACCCTGGTATGGAATTCTCATTATTACTTGTTGATGACCCCATATATAAGCCGGAGCAGAGAGCAGCTACAAAGGAGGGAATCTATCCACCCCTGCACTCCAGAATTCCGGCTTCTAAAATTCTCAAACTTGTTGGGCTTAGGCCCCTTTCACAGGCCCCTAGCGTTGTTGGATTCCGGCAGGCAGTTCCGTTGCAAACGGATAGCAATTGTTTCCGGATCCGTATGCAGATCCGTGTGACAAATGCATTGCAATACCGGATCCGTCTCTCCGGTGTCATCTGGAAAAACGGATCTTGTATTAATCTTTTTCACAGATTTAAAGGTCTGCTCATGCGTAGACCGGGAGAACGGATCAGTTTTTCCGGAACACTTTGTACCGAATCCGGTATTAATATATTTCAATGGAAATTAATGCCAGACCCAGCAATCCAGCAAGTGTTCCGGAACTTTGGCCAGAGAAAATACTGCAGCATGCTGCAGTATTTTCTCTGGCCAAATACCGTAAAAGGGACTGAACTGAAGACATCTTGATGCATCCCAAATGGATTGCTTTCCATTCAGAATGCATTGGGACAAAACTGAAGCGTTATTTTCCGGTATTGAGCCCCCGGAAAACTTTAACGCTAGCGTGAAAGTACACTTAGGCTACTTTCACACCTGCGTTTGATCGGATCCGTTCTGAACGGATCCGCTCATATTAATGCAGACGGTGGCTCCGTTCAGAACGGATCCGTCTGCATTATAACTCAGAAAAATTTTCTAAGTGTGAAAGTAGCCTGAGCGGATCCGTTCAGACTTTACATTGAAAGTCAATGGGGGACGGATCCGCTTGAAGATTGAGCCATATGGTGTCATCTTCAAGCGGATCCGTCCCCATTGACTTACATTGTAAGTCGGAACGGATCCGCTCGCCTCCGCACGGACAGGCGGACACCCGAACGCTGCTTGCAGCGTTCAGGTGTCCGCTCACTGAGCGGAGCGGAGGCTGAGCGCTGGCAGGCGGATGCATTCTCAGTGGATCCGCCTCCACTGAGAATGCATCAGGGCTGGACGGCTGCGTTCAGGGCCGCTTGTGAGCCCCTTCAAACGGAGCTCACGAGCGGACACCTGAACGCAGGTGTGAAAGGAGCCTTACTTGGTCAAAAAATTTGCAACATTTTGCATGAGTTTTGAAATGTGGAAGGAGAAGTGGGTCTGGTTAGCTACAGTATGTTAAATAATTTCAATCCAGATTAGTCACTGAAGAGAAGGAGCAAACTCATTCTAGTGGGGGAGGTGGTGTTAAAAAAGTGGAGTAGCATTTCTAGAAAAGAGTGTTAGGTTTACAGATGCACCAAATTTAACAAACAATGCGCAACATTAGATAAGTTTGCCACAAAGTACATCAACATACAAGCAAGAAAATGTGAAATGTGGAAATTTTATTCTTATAATAAAATCTCCCCAAAGAGTAGCTATCACTCTGGAGGACTCAACTTGTCCATGCATTAGACGGACAGTCCAGTGATTTAATTGAGCAGGGTGCAATACTCCCTTTCCCCTGTGGTGTCGCTGCAAATAAATAGAACACTTGCTGCCGGCCTGTGCAGTAGATTACAGCTGATCACTGATCACCACTTGATTTTTATTGTGTGGGGAGGTAATCCTTAAAAAAAAAAAAAGAAAGGTTTGTGCAAAGTGGACAACCCCTTAAATCAGGAAAGCTGGGTGCCATGGTGAAGCAAATAATTCATTTCCTTAGTTCAAGCAGTTGTGTCACAAAACATATTCTACATTTTTCAAACCAGCACCTGGGTCTGTACAGTTATAATTGCGTACAATTAATAATTTTATAAGCCAGTGAACAATTCAATAAAATGTACCTGTATAGCGCTACCTGCTGTTTGTTATGTTCCTTATGTTTTTTTCCGTCTCACTGAGCTGGTCGCACATGCTCAGTTCAGCTGCCATCAGCCATACGTTCTGTTAGAAGCTGTGGCAGTTGCAGGGAGAAGGCTGTAGCAGAAAGGACACAACCCCTGAGCTGTAGCAGAAAGGACACACCCCTGAGCTGCCAGGCTCAAGATAATCTAGCAGAGCAATTGGAGCAATGAATGGGGAGATCTCTGGATCCATGTGAGGTACAGGGCTGGTTCTAGCTTTGTTAGAAAGAGATTGTCATGTACTATATGATGTCTGATTTTAATTTTTTACATCAGTCATGGGATAACCCCTTTAAATGTTCAAATTCTCATATAAGACAGATGTATAGACTGAGATCATTATTTTTGGCGTTAGCTTAGTGTCCGTGAATAATATATGAAGGCACCTCAGATCTGTTTGAAATGGCAGTCGGCGGTGTTGATGGATTGTCCACACGACCTTTGTCTCCTTGTCCAAGCAGTGAAGGACCTTCCTCCTAGAGAGAATAAAGGGTGAAATGCCGCACTCACTGTATTTCTGGGGCTGGTGACATTTCATGGGTAAGAATAGAAGCAGCTCTGAGTAATATAGCTCCATGGATCCGCTCCATGTAATAAATAGCCTCTTTATTCGTCTTTGAAGACACTACATGATTAAATGGAGTTAAATGGCCCTGACTGAGATCTTTTTATAGACCCTATGACTAGAGTTTGCATTCAGTCTAGTAAACAAATTAACAAGACACTTCAGTGCCATTTGGTGTCTGTTATACGGCTTGATCCTTCCAGCCTTTGGTAGAACAGATGTAGATCTCCGATAAATTATAGACTGGACTCTTAACATGTAGAATATGGTTACCTTTTAACACTTGCAATGCAGCGATTGCCCTCTTCATACATATTCTCTTAAAGGAGCTGTCCCACGAAAAAAATTCTAAAATCCAAATTTTTCAAATAGTGTCCAGCGAAGCTAGCTTTGGATGCGTCATCCGAAGTCGCTTTGTTCAAAAATACTGTACGTAGATTGGTCTCCGTACAGTATTAGAATGTATGCGCTGCGATGAGCCGAAGTCAGTTGTTCACAAAGTCGCGCGTGACTTTGTTGAATAACTTCGGTAATTGATTTTTAAAGTGGAAAACCACTTTAAAACTTGAAACCGAACTCGGCCGTGCTTTCATGCTGAAAAATAAAGCACCAGCCTATGTGAGCTCCCACGGTCCCGGCCACCAGAGAGGCAGACATATTTTCCTCTAGCGTGCAAGCACGACCACCACTGCTGGATTACAGGGTGGCCGTAACCATGCAAACGAGCAGTGTATAATTTGATGGAAAACTTAATCCAGCCAGCAAAAGGAAGCAATATGGATAATAACAATACATTAGTAAGTGCCTTGTATTAGCTTTCTCTACATGAAGTGACAAAAAAAACACCTTTAAGGAGTGGCTAAAGGTGATGATAGAGCTGTGAGACTAATTGTTCCACCAGAGCATGGTGAGAGTTGTCATTTCATGGCAGGAGGAAGGCCACAAACTGCCTATTTCCGTCTTAGACACAGATAACTCCTACGTTTCCCTCTTTAGGTGGACATACCTGCAAAGGACATTGACAATGGCTTGTCCAGAGGTTGACAACCCTTTTTCGGTCTATGCTGCAGGCTCCTGTAGATGATGGATGTTGTAGTTCAGCATCTGGACACTCTCCATTTCCCCATGTGTTTATGTTGCAGTCACTTTACTGCTTAGGGTGGGTTCACATCAGCGTTATGGATTCCGTTATGGCTTTCCGTTATAACATGATTATAACGGAAAATAACGGAATCCATAAGACGGAAGTCAAAACAGAAGCCTTTAAGAGGCATTCCGTTTTGAAGCTTCATAATACAAGTCTGTGGGCAGCATAACGGATCCATTATGCAGGAGTCCAGTCCTGCATAACGGAAACCAGGACGGATCCGTTATGCTGCCCATAGACTTGCATTATGACAGAATGCAAAACGGAAGCCTTTAAAAGGCATTCCGTTCTGCTTTCCGTCATAATAGAAGTCAATGGGAATCCTAACGGTTCCGTCTGGTTCCCGTTATGCAGAACGGACAAAAAAGTCCTGTCGACAGGACTTTGTTTTCCGTCTTGCATAATGGGAACCAGGTGGCCTCTTTCACATGGGTGTCATGTTTTTGGCTCGGATAAGATGCGGGTGCGTCGCTGGAAAATGCGCGATTTTTCCACGCGAGTGCAAAACACTGTAATGTGTTTTGCACGTGCGTGAGAAAAATCGGCATGTTTGGTACCCAAACCTATTATTCTCCCTTATAACATGGTTATAAGGGAAAATAATGGCATTCTTAATACAGAATGCTTAGTACAATAGGGCTGGAGGGGTTAAAAAGATAAAATAATTGTACTCACCTTAATCCACTTGTTCGTGCAGCCCGGCTTCTCTTCTGTCTTCTTCTTTGAGGAATAGGACCTTTGATGATGTCACTGCGCTCATCACATGATCTTTTTTTACCATGGTGACGGACCATGTGATGAGCGTAGTGACGTCACCACAGGTCATTTTCCTGTGCACAGCAAAGATGAAGACCGAAGAGAAGCCGGGCTGCGTGAACAAGTGGATTAAGGTTAAGTTTTAAGGTTAAAAGTTAAATTATTTTTTATTTTTTTTAACCCCTCCAGCCCTATTGTACTAAGCATTCTGTATTAAGAATGCTATTATTTTCCCTTATAACCATGTTATAAGGAAAAATAATAAAGATCGGGTCCCCATCCCGATCGTCTCCTAGCAACCATGCGTGAAAATCGCACCGCATCCGCACTTGCTTGCGATTTTCACGCAGCCCCATTCACTTCTATCGGGCCTGCGTTGCGTGGAAAATGCACAAAGAGGAGCATGCTGCAATTTTCACGCAACGCACAAGTGATGCGTGAAAATCACCGCACATCTGCACAGCCCCATAGAAATTAATGGGTCCGGATTCAGCGCGGATGCAATGCGTTCACCTCACGCATCGCACCCGCGCAGAAATCTCGCCCGTCTGAAAGGAGCCTTAGGCTGGGTTCACATGGGCGAGATTTCCGCGCGGGTGCAATGCGTGAGGTGAACGCAGGTGAGGTGAACGCATTGCACCCCCACTGAATCCGGACCCATTCACTTCTATGGGGCTGTGCACATGAGCGGTGATTTTCACGCATCACTTGTGCGTTGCGTGAAAATTGCAGCATGCTCTATATTGTGCGTTTATCACGCAACGCAGGCCCCATAGAAGTGAATGGGGCTGCGTGAAAATCGCAAGCATCCGCAAGCAAGTGCGGATGCGGTGCGATTTTCACACATGGTTGCTAAGATGACAGTCTATTCACTGTATTATCTTTCCTTATAACATGGTTATAAGGGAAAATAATAGCATTCTTTAATACAGAATGCTTAGTAGGTGGTCAATTGAGGGTTAAAAAATAAAAATAAATTAACTCACCTCCTCCTTTTGATCGCGTAGTTACCGATCTCTTCTTACTTCTTTAATCATGAGCTGCCATCATGTGATGAGCTCAGTGACATCACCACAGGTCCTTTGACAGGTCCTGAAGAAAGAACAGGAGACCGGCAGCTACGTGATCAATTGGAGGAGGCGAGTTAATTATTATAATTTTTTTTAACCCTCAATTGACCTTCTACACAACACCGAACCCAAACCTGAACTTCCGTGAAGAAGTTCGGGTCTGGGTACCACATTGAGTTTTTTATCACGCGCGTGCAAAACGCATTGCACCCGCGCGATAAAAACTGAACAACGGAACACAATCGCAGTCAAAACTGACTGCAATTGGGTACCTACTCGCGCGGGTTTGCCGCAATGCACCCGGGACGCATCCTGAGCCAAAACGTGACGCCCGTGTGAACCCAGCCTTATGATTCCCATAGACTTCTATTATGACGGATCAAAAGAGAATGCCTCTTAAAGGCTTCCATTTTGACTTCCGTCTTATGGATTCCGTTATTTTCCGTTATAACCATGTTATAACGGAAAGCCATAATGGAATACATAACGCTGATGTGAACCCGGCCTTAGTCATCAGAAAAAATGTGAGGTCTCAAGTTGAAAATTTAGCAATGAGGAGATCCCAGGGACAGAGCGAGGAGCCTGCCAGGCACTAATAAAACAGAACATTGTGAGATTTAAGATTACATTCTAGGAACATTCTTACATCCAAGCTGCGAGGCTCATGTTCAGTTCCACATTAAACAGACTTCATTTAATTGAGCGTGTAACATACCTGGCTCTTATCTGGATAGCGTCTCGTTATAAGAGACTAACTTCTAGTCTCCAATTTCAGTTGACTGATTTCTCATTTTTTTTCAAGGGTAATAATGTAACTTTGGATGAATTCAAGACCGATCAGCATTTTAGAAGAAGAAGCTCCTGAAAACAATGTGGGAGATTTATCAAACTGGTGTAAAATAGTAACCCATAGCCCATAGCAACCAATTAGATTCCACCTTTCATTTTCCAAAGGAGCTGTGAAAAATGAAACGTTGAATCTGATTGGTTGCTATGGGGTAACTAAGCCAGTTCTACTTTACACCAGTTTGATAAATCTCCCCCAATATATGTATGTGAATGTATAAAATGTCCTACAATTCAGTCATCAGCTCTCCTGAAAGGCAGTGTCAGACTGGGGTTCCTGGGGCCCACCAGAGGAAATTATTCTTGGAGCCCCATCCCTATATCATTAATAATGTTTATTAGATTTTTAATCAAAGAAACAGACCTTAGTGGCAAGGGTAACTGGCTCCAAAGGCAGCTCCACATGTTTTTTAATCTCCTGGACCATTGGGGCCCACTATGGGATCAGAGCCTGGGCCCACCGGTGGATCCTCTGATACTCTGGTGGGCCAGTCTAAGCCTGCTGACATATCAGTAATTACTTGTATTAATCATAAAATAAATATGGCACAACGTAATCTGTGCATAAAAATTATTGAATTTTTAGGCTTCTCGACACCAGAAAGTGGCAAAAGTTGTAGGGCCAGATTTATCATTACTCTGACAGCTCACTCCACTTTAACATATGGCTAAAGTCAGTTTTAGCCAAGTCAGATTTATGATCGACCCTTTAAGACTGTAATAAATGTGGTTTGACGGTAGCAGTTTATCCGTCAGTAAGCAGCTTTACAAAAGTCGCACATCTTTATGAAAAAATTGCCTGTTTTTATGAAAAAGCCGCATGTTCTATTAAAAAGTCTCATAAGATAAGCATGGTCCTCACTGGAGTGAAATTGCGACTTTTTTGCGACTTTTTAAATAGTCCCAATAGTAAATCTGTCTAGAGATTCATTTACATAAGAAAACACGCCCACTTTCAGAAAATTGGCGAGCATAGTGCAGAGCAGAAAAAAGTCGCAAATTTGTGCGCAGTTTTAGCGTTTGGGACTTTTTTGGGGACTTTTTCACTCCATTATTCTGACCTGAGCTAATGATAAATCTGGCCCGTAGACTTCAGTTTCTGGCATGTGGCAGGGCAGAGATGCGCCTAATTTATTAAGAGGCATTGACCATCGAAGTGGTTCCTTAGATGCTCAATTAGGTTCAAGTCTGGAGAATTAGGGGGCCAGGGTAGTACTTGGAAGTCTTGGTCATGCTCTTCTAACCAATGTCGGACATTTCTAGTTGTGTGAATTGTTGCATTGTCTTGCTGGAATATCCCGTCCATCCCAAGGAAGACAATCAGCATGTATGGGTGTGCATGATCTTCAAGGATGGATTTATATCCAATCGGTTGAGAGCTCCTTCCACATGGATGAGTGGGCCCAGAGAATGCAGTAAACATCCTTCTGCTTCTGGGCCCCATACGCAGTAGGGTTCACTGAACTGTTGTTTTAGACACATGTCTGATAGCCCCCTGGGTGATTTTGGAGGTGAGCTGCTCCACTGTAGTCCGTCGTTCTGCCCTAGCGCACATTCATAGCCGACGTTCACCTCTCACATAAATGGCACGTGGTGCTCCAAAGCTTTACATACGTTCTCTCTCTAGTACTTGTCTTTGAGTTTCTCTACAGATGTCTACAAATCCATAACTTTTACAATATGTGCATTTTTGGAAAACAAATTTGATCATTCCAAGTTTTGTTTTGTTTTGACAGACAGTGACATCATCCCACCTGACTGTGTCCGGCCAAGGTCTTTTACTGCCATCCCCCGCCCATCCCTACGAAGAGAAACAGAAGACAGTCGTCTGTCCATCAGCTTGTGTGACCTGAATTTGCAGGAAGAAAACTTTCAGTCCATGACAGCGATGTGCCCTATACCACAGAACTCTCTCAACTCACAGCATTCCCACTTACTTCCATCACAGCTGGAGAATGATCTCCGCTTTCATCCGCTCCGAGGGGCCCATATCAAGACTTTAGATGACCAGACCGTGGCCAGGCTGGAGCACGCCCGAGAGGAACGGACTTTAGTGTTCACCAATAGATCACTTAGAATAAAGGAAACCATCTTTGTCAAGATAAACAAATCAAATTCATCAAGGTCCGGTAATCTGTCTTATGGGGTGACGTCGTGTGATCCCAGCACATTGAGACCAAGTGACCTTCCCTATAATCCAGAGTCATTGGTCGACAGAAAGGAGTTCTGGGCCGTCTGTCGAGTGCTGGTTCCTCTTCAGAGCGGGGACATCTTGGGGTTTGTGATAAACACAGAAGGAGAATTACATTTGAGTCATAATGGTGTCAGTACTGGAATGCAGGTCTGTGTGGACTGCTCACAGCCTTTGTGGATGTTCTTTGGTCTACATGGAGCCATCATGCAGATACGCATACTGGGTAAGAGATTTATTTTGATCCCCTCTAATATCTATACAAGCCCTGCCCTAAGCCCCCTGCTTACAAGACCTGGTCTCTAGTTCAGAAAAACAAGGGGGAAGATTTATCAAAACTGGTGCAAAGGAAAACTGGTCCTTCGATCATTATCCAAATATTTATCATAGACCGGTACAGGCCTCATCATAAATTAGGCGCATCCTCTGGCAGTCCGTGCGCCTAGCCTGAAATCTACAGCACCTCCGAGCTGCCGTAGATTTCAGTTTTTCTTTTACGCCAGAAATTAAAAATAAATATGCCGAGCGTATCGGCACTGTCCCCACCCTTGCTATGGCACTTCTCGGAAACACAGGGTTTGCTAATTTATTTACACAAGAAAACGTACTTTTTTTCCATAGTCTGCAAAAGTATTTTATTGCAGTCTATGGTATAAGCACTTAAACAATTAAATGTTCAGGCTCCCTAGAAGGGGGGGCCAAAAAATAAAGTAAAAAAGCTACAGCATGCAGGTAAACTTGACAGGACTGCTAACCCTTCAAACAGCTGATCCCCACCAATCTAATATTGAGGATAGGTCATCAATATTACACCACTGCACAACCTCTTTACAGGGGTTGTCTCACCTCATATCGCTAGGAAGGAGGGCTCAAAGTGAAGGACTGCGCATTCCTTCCTAAAAGAGCGCCGAAAATAGCCGAGCTGACTTGGCTATTTCCGTCAGCCCCCTAGAAGTGAATGGTGCAATGGCCGCGCTTGCACAGTGTACTTCCTATTCATTTCAATGGCACGGCCAACAATAGGCGAGCACGTCGCTCAGCTATTTTCGGCGCTCCCATAGGAATTAATAGAGTGCGGCCGTGCACGCACAGGGCGCCCTTCTTCACTTTGCGGGCTCAGTTCAAAAAATAGGGGAGGATCCCAGAGGTGGGACCCACACCTATCGGACATATCCTAGCCATATGCCCCCAATGTCTGAGGTGAGACAACCCCTTTAAGACTAAATGTCAGTAAGTAAAGACAAAACCCTGCCACTTATCAGCAAGCAGCAGTGAGTAGTATGCGAGATCTCCGCAGCATCACTTTAATAATGCAGTCCCCTTCTTATATTATTTACAGGGTCTGTTACAGGAATTACTAGATGATAATTAAGGCTGCTAACACGGTGCTGGTCAAAAACTCGTAAAATAAGAGCTAGGGGGGGTAGAAATGTGAATAAGCATAATTTAGCGTGCAATATTGTGGAGGAGACATGCATGAGACAGGATGTGGCCAGGACCACAACAAAGATCCAGTATCTCACAGTTTTCACTGACATCTATATAACCTGGTGCAAACGTTACTGCAAGGACAAATTGATGCTGCCAAGAGCAACAAGAACGTAGCTTGGGCAATCTGAGTGGTACCTGTGGGCAACAGCAGCTGTCCCCACCTGTCCCCAATGTCAGAGACGTTATAAACTCTACTGGTTTCCTCTTATATATATGGAAACTATCACATTGGTTACAATGGAGGCACCAACCCTGTGTCGTGGCGTTTTTTTTTTATACGATTATTGTCACCAGCCTAACATACAACATATACAAGCATGAGATTGGTCTGAACATACGTATCATGGTCTGTCAGGATGCATGAGCTGTCATTTTCATGTGTTACCCACGTTAATGATTGATTACTGGGATATGGCAGACACGGTCTGTGTAGCCATGTCTAATATAATCCGCCTGTCCTGATTCCATTTTCATTGGACCAGTTGCCTCTTTGGATTACTCACAAAGACGCTTTTTTCACGTGAATTGTGATCAGTCAACTACTGGAAACACAACTGGAAGGATTTGCGGGCAACATGACAAATAAAATATTATATTAATTATATACGTAGGTGATGATGAGCCTGAGATACCGCGTAAAAGTACCTTATTTTATGGTGTTTATAGTGGATGTATGAAATCATATTAGCTGATAAATGCAGACAAATTTTTGACCTAACCCCTTCCCTCCAGCCAGAGGTGTAACTTGACCAGCATGCACTTTCTATGAAACTGGTGTCTTCTTATGCGCACAAGTGTCTTTGGGCCCCTCAGGCTCCTGGGCCCGGTAGCGCCTGCTACCACTGCACCCCCTATAGCTACGCTCCTGCTGTGTTTTACTCTACATTTCAGAGAAAACATAGTTTAAAAATGATACTGGAACATGAAAAAGAGTCATGGATACTGCCGTCTTCTCCTCACCTGGCTCAGTTTGATAGGTTTCTCCCTATAGACAAAGCTAGAAGCGAGCATTTCCCCATTCTCAGCTCATTTTTAAAATGTTTCCAATGAAGTGCTGCATCATAGCTGTTTGTAATGAGGGAGCCTGTTGGGTTTTCTCCTGACAGGATCCCTTGAAGATATTAGAATTTTTGACTTTCATGGGTATTCCCGTCAAAAATATAGCATATCCACAGGGTTTTTGCTGGAAAAGTATTTAAATAATAAATCTGCTGCTTTTCTTTTCAGGATCCACACTAGCAACTGATCTCAGAGAGCCATCAACTCCAAGCTCTCCAACATCAGTACCAAACAGCCCAACAGCCCTGTTCAGTGGCAGCTCCGATCTGGTGCTAAACACTAGTGGCCCGGGAGGCCTGTGTAACTCTATAAATGGTGAGTGCTGACTATAAACTAGAAATATTTTGCATCTTATTTGTTTAAATACCCTTTTGCTTGGAAACTAGCATTTGCTAAGCTGGCGCTATGACAGTTTGGTTTTGTGTATCTGGGTCTGCATAGTGTTGGGTTTTCTAATGAACCTACCAATCACGGGAGAAACGTGTTAGGACATTCTGCTGCTTGAACAATCCGTAACCTTTAATTATTTCACCCATTTGTATTTTCTTTACCCCATACATGTATCAGTATACTCCTCTCTCCCCATTGAGTACACATACTCAGGAGCGTAGCTATAGTGGAAGCAAGGGAAGCAGCCGCTTTGGGGCCCGAACTCAGAAGGGGTCCACCCATGAGGAAGACTAAAAGATTTTATTTTCAGGGCCCCCTCAATGCCATTATATACAATGACCGTATAGTGACATGACATATAGTACATATGTGTTGGAAACTGGTGGAGCTGCTCCCGGGCCTGGTCTGAGAGAGCGATCTTGACTAGCCACATGAGTAGGGGTTGCAAAGGGGAAGGGGGCCGCCCAGTCATTTGTAGTTATGCCACTGCACATACACGTTTGGAAAGTCAGGGTCTCACTCCCCTTTTCTAAAATTCACATGCCCACGAATCGCTTGGTTAAAGTTGATGGACTTATGTCCTTTTTCATCCGTATTAGGCTAGTTTCACACTAGCGGCAACAAACTCCGGCAGTCTGTATCGGCGGGTCAACAGCCTGTCGGATCCGCGCTGCCGCTAGTACAGGCGTACCCCTGGACTACCGCTCCGGCCCCATTGACTATAATAGGGGCGCGCGGGAGTTCCGGCGGCAGCACAGCAAACATGCCGAGAGCGGCCGGAATAAAACTATGACATGTAACTATAGACCATGTTTAGATCACCCCTGTAGGTCTGATAAGTGTGTGTGGTAAGGACAGAGGTTCGGGCGGCCCTTGTCAGGGCGGATGCCCTAACTAGGTAGGTTGCAGCTAGGGCATACTAGGGACAGCTCTCCTAATGAGCAAATTTAGTGTTTTTACAATTTTTTGGAAGCTAATATGTTTTTATTTGCCTTTGGTTATCTTTGATACTAAAGGTCCTTTTAGACGGGACAATTCTGCAGGTGATTGTCGGGAAGGAACCATTCCTTCCCAGCCAGCACCTGCTCGTCAGTGGAGGAGACCTCTGCATTTACATGCAGCGATATCCTCCACAGTATGGGGAGGAGCAATTGCTAATGCCACTGCTCTACCCCATACAGACTCATTGTTTGCCGGCAGCAGAGCGTTTTTAGACACCACAACAATTTAGGTGCCTACACCAACAATTCAATCACCTGATGAACTAGCGTTCCGCTCGTACATCGGGTAATTGGCGGCACCCTTACACTGCTAGATAATTCGCTAACCAGCATTCCTATGAATGCTTGTTAGCGATTATCTGGCAGATTCTTGGCCCGTGGAAAGGACCCTTAAGGCCCCCATACACATTAAAGTATTGGATGACAATCCAATGTGTATTGGAAGCTCTCGACTCTTCCCTGATAGATGATGGGAAGAGAATGAATATTGTTGCCCAATCCTTTTGTTCTCCCTGGAGATAAGCCACCACCAGAAGGGCCTGGCAGAGGCTTTCTCTTCTCTCTCCACTGAATTGAATTAAATGTAAATGAAAAAGTGGTTTCATTTACCTAGATTCAATACAATGCAGTATTCCCTCTTTTAGATAAAAATAATGTTTAAACCTTTTAAGTTAAGGCCTCTATGATATGATAGTTCACCATTGTACATGTTCATGTATTTCATAAGTCATAGTTTAAAGATAAGAAACTCTATAACTTTGAATTAAAGAATGTAATAGACTTGACTTCTAATGGCTTCTGAGAAATTGTGAATTATGGGTGTAGTTTAATATACCGTATTAATGCAGTACTAGAGAAATGTACTATTGACTGAAATAGTAACCTCTGTAATGTTTCTCTTCAAAATTCAAATACAGGAACAGCTCCAAACTCCCCAGTAAGCATGCCCGAGTCACCGATCTCACCATCTGTCTCAGGATCCTGGAGCGATGAGTGTACCATCTGCTATGAAAACCTGGTGGACACGGTCATCTACTCTTGTGGACATATGTGTTTGTGCTACACATGTGGCCTGAAACTTAAGAAGATGAACAATGCCTGTTGTCCTATCTGCAGACGTATCATCAAAGACATCATTAAGACATATCGCAGCAGTTAGGGCAATCAAGAAGCTGTTTTCATCTAAAGCAACCTTTTACAATTTTTTAAGATAATCTTGAAGAATTCAAATGGACTTAAATCTGACAGTGTCCATAATGTTTCAAACACTAAAGTCAGCGATTCTGGAAAACAAGATATCAGGGAAGCATAGTCTTGTGGTCATCCATCATTCTTTTGAATACTTTGTATGGAAGTTTGATACGGATCACTGGAGCTTTTGGATTTTTTCATAATCTGAATTTAGATCTGGCAATCATATTGAAAGAAGTTGGAGATCCAGTTGGAGGCCAATTATTATAACCAAGAATATTAAGCAATACCACCAGACGTTCTCAAAAGTTTGTCAGAAGAGACGATGATCTTTTCATGGTGTGTAGGTGTAGATAATGGAAACTTTTTGTGTTGAAAATTACCGCGTAGCGAGGTTTGAGCCATAGTGGGTATACCAATGTTTTTGATGTCAACAAAAATTAATAGTGGTACATATTTAGATTAAATATGTGATAGCTTTGGTCCATTACAAAGTGTATTGTGCTGCTCTTGTAACTTGTACAATCCATTTTCATAAACAGCAAAAGGTAGATGAACAATAGGGTAATTGTGACTAAACAAATGTTTGCTGCCCCACTTCACCAAGTTACTTATCATCCCTGAAGTGCTGATGTTTTTCCTAATCTAACCAAACAATTGGGGAACTCAAAGGGGTTTTCCAAGAGTTAAACATTAAAGACCTCTTCCCTGTGTAGGCCATCAACGTCCGATCGGTTCTGGCTCTGACTCCTTTTACCAGGGCCGATCCACTGTTTAAACAAACGAATGCACTCAGACAAGTTCTGTAAGCTGTTCATAGTATACCAAGAACAGCACCGTCCATTGTATAGTGGCAATGGTTGGTAATGTAGCTCAGTCTCATTCACTTGAATGGGACCGAGGTGCAGTAAGGTCATGTGACCAATGAATGTGACAATCAATGCCCCTGCCAACAGCAGATTGGGGATGGTGCCAGGAGTTGGAACCTCACCAATCTGATATTGATGACCTATCCTTAGGATACAGTAGCACATCGATATTTATTTCCCGGACAACCCCTTTAATACAAAATAGAAATCAGAAAAACAAGCTACTTTTCCCAAAAAATTACATTGACCAAATCATTTTAATTAGTAACTGTTTTAGTTGCTGTATGAGGATGGCGGATGGAGTCTTTTTTAAATTTTTTGTACTTTCTAGTTTTTTTGGGGGTTTTGTACTACAGAAGATGTGATTATGTGACAAAAACGTAGTCAGTAATTGATAGGCCAGATGTATGCTGATACAAAGATCTGCTCACCTGTGGATGTATAGTTTATAATATATTTTTTGAGTTGGCACTGTGTAGGAATTTATGAATTTATGTATGACTAAGTAACTCAGCCTGGAAGTTGGGCAGGTGTCAAGTACACATTTTCAAAAAGTTCCTCTTTATGTCACATATAAACTCACCTAAAGAATTATTAGGAACACCATACTAATACGGTGTTGGACCCCCTTTTGCCTTCAGAACTGCCTTAATTCTACGTGGCATTGATTCAACAAGGTGCTGATATCATTCTTTAGAAATGTTGGCCCATATTGATAGGATAGCATCTTGCAGTTGATGGAGATTTGAGGGATGCACATCCAGGGCACAAAGCTCCCGTTCCACCACATCCCAAAGATGCTCTATTGGGTTGAGATCTGGTGACTGTGGGGACCATTTTAGTACAGTGAACTCATTGTCATGTTCAAGAAACCAATTTGAAATGATTCAAGCTTTGTGACATGGTGAATTATCCTGCTGGAAGTAGCCATCAGAGGATGGGTACATGGTGGTCATGAAGGGATGGACATGGTCAGAAACAATGCTCAGGTAGCCCGTGGCATTTAAACGATGGCCAATTGGCACTAAGGGGCCTAAAGTGTGCCCAGAAAACACCCCCCACACCATTACACCACCAGCCTGCACAGTGGTAACAAGGCATGATGGATACATGTTCTCATTCTGTTTATTCCAAATTCGGACTCTACCATTTGAATGTCTCAACAGAAATCGAGACTCATCAGACCAGGCAACATTTTTCCAGTCTTCAACAGTCCAATTTTGGTGAGCTTGTGCAAATTGTAGCCTCTTTTTCCTATTTGTAGTGGAGATAAGTGGTACCCGGTGGGGTCTTCTGCTGTTGTAGCCCACCTTTCTTTCCCATTCTGACATTCAGTTTGGAGTTCAGGAGATTGTCTTGACCAGGACCACAACCCTACATGCATTGAAGCAACTGCCATGTGATTGGTTGACTAGATAATCACATTAATAATAAATAGAACAGGTATTCCTAATAATTCTTTAGGTGAGTGTATAAGTCCATCACAAAAAGAAGGTGAGCAGTGAGTACTAATTCCTAAAGTAAAATTGTGGTAATGTACATTTTAAGGGTATGGCCACACAAGACTGTACCCTTAAAAACCTGTAGCAAAATATGCATGTGTTGCATGCAAATTTGTTGCAGATTTTGCTGCAGGGTTGCCATAAATGTTATCCTTTTCAAATTTGCAGCTCGGCTATTTTCGGCGGCCCCATAGAAATGAATGGAGGGCGGCTGTGCACCCTCTGTTCATTTTGCCGCCCCGTTCTCATTGTAGTTGCGGGTCCCAGAGGTATATTCACCCATTGTCTGTGATGGGAATACCCCTTTAATTAGTGTAGGAGCATCAAGTACTTTACTTAAGCACTTGACCAACCGCTGTGGGTGCACTTCTGAATTCAACTGTACCGCCATCCTCAGGATAGTCATACAGTTAAGTACTGTGGCAAGGCCAACAGTATTTTGTGCTGCACTATGGCATTGCTGGCCCGCCTACTTCTGTTGTCTTTCCTTGCCTACTTATGCTGGCCCTATCTACTTGTGTTGGGCTGTTTTTTTTTTCCAGGGCCTCTTTAAGTTCCCAGTCCGTCCCTGCCCATTGGGGCATGTTTGCTAAGACTGGTGCTCTGTCCAAGTGGTGCACCACACTGTGAGAGTAATGTCTCGTGTTTCTTAACATGTCTTCATATGGTTTCACCTTTGACTAAATATTTCTAGTGAGGAAAGGGATGGAAAATACTAGTAAATTTGATGCACAGCATTTGACTATAAAGAAACTTTATGCCATAAAGCTGAGATTAAAGGGGTTTTCCTCAGGATAAGTCACCAATATCAGATCAGCGGGGGCCAACTCCCAACAGCTATTTGAACAGTGTCTGGTGAGTGCCGAAGCTTCTGCCTAGGTCGGTGACATCACATTCGCCGGTCACATGGCCAAGGCGCTGCTCAGTCTGTGCTGCAATATCAAGCATCCAACGTACGGAGCTGTGCTTGGTAAGCTGTGAGGATGCCGAGGCACTCACTGGAGCTCTGCGGCCTCCTCAAACCGATCTAAAGGATAGGTCACAAATATCTGAATTTTGGAAAGCCCCTTTTATGCATTGATAAAGCCCTCCCATTGTTACATTTCTGTAGTTCATGGCGTTCATGTGGTTACAGTCCTGTGCAAGGTTCAATGGTGTCTCCTGGTTTTCAAAATTGGTAAAAGGAAAGGAGCCATATCTAGACAAGTATAAAAAGGATTTTAAAAAATGTAGACACTTTCATTCAGACATCATTTTTTAGATTTTTTTTTTTTTATTAACTACGCTTCTGATAATTGTTAAACAAAAGGATATTACTGCAATAAGACATCAATGGTTATCCCAGACAGCCATGAGTCTGGAATGTGTAAAGGTTTTACTAGACCATTCAAGAGGCAGGTTATTTTTTTTTTAAAGTATTTTTTATTTAAATCTGTGGGTTTATTTGTTCTCTAAGGAGGACATTTTGCCAATAGCCTTGAGCAAAGTAGTTACTGTAATGCATTGTATGCCTGTTTTCATCCCAGATTGCTTTTCCGAAAAGGCTTTTTTTAACCCCCGACATCATTCACTATTATCTTCAGAAATTCATTCAGAGAAGCAAAATGTGAATGTGCCGTTTCATTCCGGTACACTTAGATCCAAATATTATGACCAAACACAAACAGAACTATCTACTCCTTGCCCTCAGATTCCCCTAAGGTTCCTTATGAAACTGTCTCAAAGTGATAACTTTCTGCCTGTAGACATGGGTTTCAACAGACAATCGCCTCCATTATTTTAATCTTTTCCATCTTTACTACTGAACATTCAAGAAGGCATCTAAAAAATGTAGCTGGTCTAGTTGAGATTTCAAAAGAATTGCCCAATTGATGCCCAGAATACATGAAAATAAGCCAGAACCCTACAATACCTCAGACTAGGACTTTATAGTAACTAGTGAAGATTTATGTGAGGCGATAACTCCTAAATAAGAAGGCTTTTTTCTTAGGATAGGGGTAAAATCAAAAATATTTTACATGGACAATTGTACTCAATGTCTAAAAATTATGTAGGTCACCAATGTTTTGGGGCAATTATTGTTTAAAATGACTAAGACTACTTTCACACAGTTCTCTAAATCTGGCACAGCTGGATAGTGCTGCATGCCCACTGGACCCATTGACAAAAATGGGATGCAGCGGGGATTTGGCCAGACAAAAATTGCTCCATGCAACATTTTTGGTCAGGCCGAATCGCGACATATATGCTGCGTAGCGGGCAGTTCTCTGCCACTTTCCATTATAGTTAATGTGGTCCGCCTGCCGGATTTCTTTGACGTATGTGAGAAACTAACCTAACAGTAATTTATTTATTTACTAAGGCTTGGATAATATCTGATTTGGAGGCTCCATCACAGATTCCATAAAAAAATCCAGACAAAGTAGTGCAGCATGCTGAGCAGTTTTTTTTCCTATAAAATGACAGCAACCCGACAGTCCCAATTGCACTTAAAGGGACCATTTGTGCCCATCATTTGACAGATCTGACAGTATCATTATTTTTGTTTATCTGTTCCTGGGATGGAACAGAAAAATAGAAATTCTAGCGGAGATGTAAACCTAACCCAAATTGTATGGCCAACAATCCAATCAAGTCTATTGCCTCGGCCCTCAAATTGGCTGGTTCCACTATGGGCAGGTCATGTTTATAATAATGTCTTCTACTGTCTATAGTAAAGCATGCTGGTCAGTTGACTTTTTGCGACAGCTGGGGAACTACAGTTTGGATAGTACCTGTAGGAAGGGTATAACATTATGGATTAAAGTGGATTATTTTGGGGTAAAACGCACCATCCCACCCACTTTATATAGACTTTATTGCAGTGGATATGATGGGTCTGACCTTCACACACTGATATTTGCTGAATAATATCAAACTGAAAGCTCTGCAGACCATAAAAGTAATTATCCGAATAGCAGAAAATCTTATATCCTAGGAGCAGAACATCCCTCTTTTCCATGTAGCATTTAAAGGTAGTTAGATATCATTGTCATTAGAAATGTGCTGAGCTAAGTAACTAGCAGCATAAGATAAGGTGGATTGCCTTACCTGGGCCTTACATAAATCTACAGTACAAAGAGACATTGGATACATGTTGCGGCCTCTGTATTACCTGACTGTTCCAGTAAAAGTTTGTAAGCCATTTTGAATTTTAGAAAAACCGAAAGGGGTTTGCAGTACAGTATGACTGTAATCTATTATTTGTAAGACTAGCTATGGTACACATGTAGCTTGTTTCAAAAAATCTCCTATGGTGTACTATACACCTGGAACTAGTGACATCATTGACACTGTGTCACATTGATGTCACCAGGTTCAAGTAGTATGACTGAGGCAAACTATAGTCAAATGACATAATTGGCTCATTCCAAGAAAATGATTAGTACCTAGTAGGTTGACATAGACAATGCTCTGCTAGCCCAAGAGAAGGGAATGGACTGGTTGGCCGGCGTGTGAACTACGTGGGGCATTCAGGGGGACTCTGGGACCCATCATTCTCATCACGTGCAGTCAGCTCCCCAGCTTTGGATGATTTTTGCAGGGTAATCCATATAAATGTGATGTCACTGGTGACATCACTGACGTGTCATCTCAATGATATCTAATGATCCACACAGGTGAATGTTGATCAGGTCACCCCAATAGTTGGTTGTATCTTTGTCCTGTTCCAAGGCTTGTTGAAACATGAAACATTGCCTCATATGGAGCCACATTGAATAAGTGGCACTAGTGAGACGGTCCTCTTTCTCTGGAAGATATCTCTTTACATAAGGTGAAGATAGATGGTAAACTTTGAGATGGACTACAAAACATAGTAAAAACAGCAGTTTAGGAGACAAAGATGCGGTTTACTTAGTGGTCAAATTCTGCTTTGGCTCATAGCCATTTCATAAAAACAGAATTGTGACCAATAGGTCCATCCAGTTACCCATTTTTGTATATTTGCTTTGAGGTTTTTTTTTTCTTTGTGTGTTATCCTTTGAGTCATGCTCTTTGTCCAACAATGAATTTGTAATTTCTTCCATTAGTTTTGGATTCATTTTATTGATTTCTATATTTTTGCTCTTTTCTTATTTGTATAGTACTCAAATATTTCATTATGATTCTTTTAGTCATTTTAACATGAATGAAGACTTTTTACTTTGTAAGACAGGCCCATAGTTGGCCAATACTTCCGACCAAAATAAGGTACTCCTAGTAATGAGGTTTTGCGAGTTTATATAAACTAAGACTAGAGGACATGAGGTAGACAGAGACCCGGCAGCAGCCATAGACACTTTATATGTCATTGTATGATGCTGGGGGAGACGTGCTCTGTAATATGTAGGATTCATATGGTGGTATAGTGCAGTCTTCTAGAACTAAATACAGTAGGTCCATACATTGTGCAAGTTGTGGGGACTCTTAATATGCTTGTGTGCATAAGGCCTTATTGATATTAACCCCAAGAGCATGTAGATCTACTTGTAAGGCCTAGTTCACATCTCTGTGAAGGAGATCCTGAACAAATGCCAGCTGTTGGCCCGACAAAAAAAAACACGTTGCATGCAACTGTTTTTGTCTGGCCAAAACCCACCATTTATGCCAGAAAGCACCCGGATCACTGCCAGACCTCATTGCAGTGAATAGGGATCCGGCAGTGAGGACTGCTCTGTGCCGACACAATCTGCCAGATCTCCTTGATGGAGGTGTGAATGAGGCCCAAGTACAGTATGTGTATGCAACAGATAGGAAACTTTATCACGGTACAAGTATTGTTTAGATATTGGTGTTCTGGTTTCATGACTTGATGAGCATATTTCACTTGATTTATTGAACTATCAATGGTGTTCTAATCTAATTCATCTCATTGTAAGTAGGCTAACACATGTGTGGATGCTACATAAATATTCATGAGGTTCTTCGAGCTAGTGATATCTCTAAGGCATGGGACACTTGTTTCATTGTCATGTTAAGAACCACATGGAAGGCCATGCAGAATACACCCGTAAGATATGTCCCTTCCTCAAATGTTGTTTAACTTCAATCTATTGGTTCTAGTTTTTGGTGCTGTAGAAAAAAAATTAAGACATAATTACATGAATGAATAGAAATGTAACTTAAGGAGTTACTGAGTTTTGAAAAGTAGAGGTCTGAGCGCCAAGACCCCCACAGATCACTAGAACGAGGAGAAAGAAGTGCTAAGGCTACTTTCACACTTGCGTTCGGGGTTCCGCTTGTGAGTTCCGTTTGAAGGCTCTCACAAGCGGCCCCGAACGGATCCGTACGGCCCCAATGCATTCTGAGTGGATGCGGATCCGCTCAGAATGCATCAGTTTGGCTCCGTTTCGCCAGACGGATCCGCACCTAACGCAAGTGTGAAAGTAGCCTTACATGTCGTGTTTTCTCTCCTCGCTGCAGGGGACAGAAGTTGGACAGGCATATGGACTTTCTATTGAGCCTGTCTTCCTGCAGCCAGGAAAGAGAGCGTGATATGCCTGCGCTTATCTCTTCTCATTCTATCGTTCAG
Organism: Bufo gargarizans; assembly: GCF_014858855.1. Classification (NCBI taxonomy): domain Eukaryota; kingdom Metazoa; phylum Chordata; class Amphibia; order Anura; family Bufonidae; genus Bufo; species Bufo gargarizans. The sequence continues at coordinate 324,926,709 of NC_058085.1, read as the reverse complement.
AGGAGGTCTCAGCCTCACTCAGCCACCCATCCAATCAAAACTTTTGATATGTCTCTATGACATATCAAAAGTTTTCTCAAAACTTAGTGACCCTTTAAAAGTCAAAGTGATAAGTGTTGATCTTGGAACAACCCCCTTAAACTTCTGTGCTCTATGGCTTAGCTAAACTGGTAGGTCTTCCTGCTCTCCTGCTTTTGACTGCTTGGTATCCCTATACAATGTTAGTTATCCTTGAATTAAAGTGAGCCCCCAATTCAAGAAAAGAAAATTCACTGATGAAGGAACATACTGTCGGACTGGGGTTCCTTGGGCCTACCAGAGGAAATTATTCTCAGGGACCAACCCCTACATCATAAATTAAGTCTAACAGGTTTTAATCAACAAAATAGATCCTAGTGGTAAGTGATTGGCTCCAAAGACGGCAAAATAGGTTATTTCTTCTGGACCTCTTGGGCCCACTATGGTATTAGAGCCTGGGCCACAGATGCCCACCTGAATTCAAGTCCTTATAACGGTGATACAGTTGAACACTGCAGCGGGGGCAGCAGTATTTTGTGCTGCTCTGTGGTGTTTGGTTCTGCTGGGGCGGTATTTTGTGCTGATAGTATTGCAGGCCCTACCTACTTCTGTTGTCCCTGCCTACTTGTATTGCCATACCTACTTTTAGTTTGGACCCACCTATAACATTGGGCTACTTTTAGATTTTTTTCAAGGGCCACTTCAAGTTCACAGTCCGCCCCTGATGCCAGCTCCACAAAAGTAACAGGGAAGGAAGTTTAGAAAGGTATATGGCAGATATACGAGTCACGACAGTATCAGTATTTGTATACAACAAAATGGAAAACATGCAGAACAACTGTAGATAAGAAATTTTAATTACTAGTACATAATAAGAAATTAAGAGTTCCTGCTGCTGCTTCTCAGTAACCCTATGTTGTCACCAATCACTTCCAGAGTTGACTCGGTTTAATTATCAGCCATACAGCATTCTCACATCTGGGTCCACTTGTACTGTAGAATTTCATTAATACAGATCTGAGTAATCACATACTGGAAAAAAAATGGAATAAAAAATGTGTTCAATGAAAACAAGGCTTTACGGCTCCTGCCGGAGGTTTATTTTCACAAGGTGATGTATTGCAGTGTACATTAAACCAACATGTGACTTTGTAATGGAACTTTATTATGGAAAGTCAACATTAATGAAATCCAGCATGTTTTGGTCAATGATCTAATCCCTGGAGTGTTCATTAATCTATAAGGGATGGTATAGGATAAATAAATGGGCAGTCATATAAGACGAATCAGCGGATGCTTTGATTTAAGGATAGCAAATCTGATCATTTCATGTAAATACGTTGCGATATCGTTTCTAGCCGTGGACCAATCTTTAGTGGATATCCAGTGTTCAGATCTCTTTTACTGTGTGGACTGGACATTCTTTAGTGTGATGTACTTAAAGCATACAGATTATAGCCATAATCCCAGATGTTCTCTCCCCCGACCCTTCTTTCTGTTCCTGTTGAATAAATGTATATGAATGTCTTTTTACATTGTTCCATCTATTTATTACTATTTTTGTGGTTTTTTTTTTGTTTAAGAATTATAACTCATTGTATGGTTTTAGATGAAAATGTGATTGTGAATAAAAATGATTTAAATAATCCAAGTTTCTGTATTTTAGATTTTCACAATGCTGCGGGGAAGTAGCTATTTTAGGGTGAATTTGTTCTCAAAATTGAGGCGTGACGTGTTCCCAGCAAGCTAAGTCTATTGTCGGGGAAACCTGGTATTTTAAGTGGGAAATGAGATACACAAGGGGGGAGGTCAATTGAACGGAGTTCAACTGACCAATGGAGATGGAGAAACGTGCGAAAGCGCCAAACCAAGCTGAGAGTGGGTGGAGAATGTAATGTCTTGGTGGTAGAGTAGTACACAATATATAGAAAATACAAGGTAGATTAAAACAGACAGACAAAGGTCACTTCCCGCAATGGTATCAGCAGGAGATTAAAAACAAGTGGTTAAAAACAAGAAATATGAGATAAAATGGATGGGAAACATCCAGTTAGGCACTTACTTCACTGGGGGTTGTCAGCAGGATAAGCACATGACACCTGTGATGGTTCCCCCCTGGCCAGGATCGTGTGTAGAATCTCAGTGAAGAATGGCAAGCGAGGCACAGCGCTTCTGATCAAATCACCTTTATTATTGTATAATATATGGCTCAACGCGTTTCGGTCCCTTTACACAAAACCAAGAATCCGCCAGATAATAACTATTATATTCATAGGAACGCTCGTTAGTGATTATCTGGCAGTGTAATAGTGCTACCAATTACCCGACGAACGAGTGAAACACTTGTTCTTCGGGTAATAGTCTTGTTTGTGCAGGCACCTAAATCATCGTTTGCCGGCGGCAGATTGTGCTGTCTAAACAGCCTCTGCTGCTGGCAAACGATGGTTCTGTAAGTGGAAGAGCGATTGCATGTAAATGCAGTTGTCGCATTCAATGCCGAGCAGGCTCTTACCGGGAAGGAACGGTTCCTTCCCAACAATCGCCTGCTAAATTGTGCAATGTAAAGGGACTTTAACCTCCTCCCGACCTCTGTACGCACCGATGTGTCCGGGAGGTGGTTGATTTATTCCTCCTGGACGCATCGGCGCGTCATCTCGCGAGACGCAAGATTTCGTCACAGCCGGCCCGCGCATGCGCATCGCGGGCCGGCATCTCGTCGAGAAGTATTTCGTCAGCAACCTGCCGGCCAATGATCGTGGCTGGCAGGTTGCTGATTTTTAAAAAATCCAATCAAAGGCCAGATAACAGATCATATTTGTAAATATGATCTGTTATATGGCTGCCTGCTCCTCTGCTGGTTCTTTTCGGCGGTTGGATCCAGCAGAGGAGCAGGCTACACAGTGAGTACACCAAACATCACATACTAGCCCCAGATCACCCCCCCTGAACCCCAATTAACCCTTTGATCCCCCCTTTGATCGCCCCTGTCAATCACTAGTGAAAGGAAAAAAGTGATCAGTGCAAACTGTCACTTTTTTTTTTCACTGGTATTGACCGTTAGGTTTCAGTATAGTTTAGGCCCCTTGGTTAGGTAGTTTAGGGATCGGTTAGCGCCCAGCCCACCGCACCGCAGCCCGTTATTTGCTGATTAGCGTATCGCTAATCAGCATTTGTACTTTTATAGTATCTGGAAGTGATCAAAACTGATCACGGTCAGATCTATAATTGTATTAGTGTCACTTTAGTTCGCCCTCCACCCAAAACGCAGTGTTTGCCCGATCAGGCCTGATCGCTCGCCCACACGTGCGTTCACCCACGCCCGCCCCACCGCAGTGACAAAAATTATTATTTTTTTTTAATAACTGCACATTCACTTTACACGCACTGCGGCGATAAAAAAAATCTGTTTTGATATTTTTTATCAACCGCAGCGGCCTCCGGTACTTCGCTAGCCTCCCCTTTGTAAGACAGGCTTGCTTTTTTTTTCTTGGGTAGTCTCAGGGAATACCCCTAAATTTAGTTGCCCACATGTCTAACAGGGGGTATTCCTCTGAAGAGGCCTACAGGCTTCTGACCCAGTCGGATGAGGAGTGGGAACCCTCATCTGACAAATCCAGCAGGTCAGAATACGAACCTGTAGAAAGCAGTGGCTCTCTGACCCAAAGTTCGGACGAGGAGGCTGAGGTCCCTGATACCACCAGGCGTACCCGGCCCCGTGTCGCTAGACCGCAGGTTGCGCAGGATCCGCTTTAAGAGCAGCAGAGTGGGGCTGGTGCTGTCGGATTACGTGGTGAGGCATACACCAGCAGCCCAGCCCTTCCTGGACCTAGTACCAGCACTGCCGTAGAACATGGTGAAGTAGCGAGCACCAGAAGGGCAGTTGAAGCTGGTACGGTGGCACGTGCAGTAGTGACCCCGTCGCAGCCACCGCAAAGACGTGCCCGTAGAGCCCCTAGAGTCCCTGAGGTGCTGGCAAACCCTGATTGGCAGTCCCCAACTTCAGCCGCACCTGTAGTTTTCCCTTTCACCGCCCAGTCTGGAGTTCGGGTTGAGACAGCTCAGATCGATTCGGCCCTGGGATTTTTTGAGCTGTTCTTGACTGCGGAGCTTTTAGACTTAGTTGTGGCAGAAACAAATCGGTATGCCACACAATTTATAACCGCTAACCCGGGAAGCTATTATGCCCAGCCTTTCCGGTGGAAACCAGTCCAAGTTTCCGAACTTAAAACTTTTCTGGGCCTCCTCCTCAACATGGGCCTGACAAAAAAGCATGAATTGCGGTCATATTGGTCCACGAACCCGATTCATCACATGCCCATGTTCTCTGCTGCTATGTCCAGGACACGATTTGAGACCATCCTGCGTTTCCTGCACTTTAGTGACAACACCGCCTCCCGTCCCAGAGGCCACCCTGCTTTTGACCGGCTCCACAAAATTCGGCCCCTCATAGACCATTTCAACCTGAAATTTGCAGATTTGTATACCCCAGAGCAAAACATCTGCGTAGACGAGTCCCTGATACATTTTACCGGGCGCCTTGGCTTCAAACAATACATCCCAAGCAAGCGCGCCCGGTATGGGGTCAAATTGTATAAGCTCTGTGAAAGGGCCACAGGCTATACCCACAAATTTCGGATCTATGAGGGAAAAGATCAGACCCTGGAGCCGGTCGGTTGCCCTGACTACCTGGGGAGCAGTGGGAAGACAGTTTGGGACTTGGTGTCACCCTTATTCGGCAAGGGGTACCATCTTTATGTGGACAATTTCTACACAAGTGTGGCCCTCTTTAGGCATTTGTTTCTAGAACGGATTGGCGCCTGTGGTACCGCGCGAACTAGTCGCGCGGGCTTCCCCCAACGGCTCGTTAGCACCCGTCTTGCAAGGGGGCAGAGGGCCGCACTGTGTAACGAAGAACTGCTCGCAGTGAAATGGAGAGACAAGCGTGACGTTTACATGCTCTCCTCCATTCACGCAGACACGACAATACAAATTGAGCGAGCAACCCGTGTCATTGAAAAGCCCCTCTCAGTCCACGACTATAACCTCCACATGGGAGGGGTCGACTTCAATGACCAGATGTTGTCTCCGTATTTAGTTTCCCGCAGAACCAGACGCTGGTATAAGAAGGTGTCTGTATATTTGATTCAATTGGCTCTGTATAATAGTTTTGTTCTCTACAGTAAGGCTGGGAGAACTGGATCCTTCCTCAAATTTCAGGAAGAGATCATCGCGAACCTCCTGTACCCAGGAGGTTCCGTGGCCCCATCCACCAGTGTAGTTAGCCGTCTACACGAGCGACATTTCCCCAGTGTCGTTGCTGGTACCTCAAACCGACCACCACCCCGAAAAAAATGTCGTGTCTGTAGCAGGAGTGGAATAAGGCGTGACACCCGCTATGACTGTCCTGACCACCCTGCCCTATGCTTAGGGGAGTGTTTCCGGAAGTACCACACACAGGTACACCTAGCATAGGGATCATCTCACCAGGACAGGCACACAGGGCTATTAGGGCCCATTCACTCACTGCTGCTGCAAACGTCTCCTTTCACCTGGGACAAAGTGCATAACGCACTTCGCCACATCTTTGGGCGATTTGCGCTTTGCACATTGACCCATGGGGAAGGAGAGGTTTGTTCTATAAAGGTAAAAAAAAAAAAAAAAAAAAAAACACCAGTAAGCAAAAAGGTTAATGTTTAGTTCAAAAAGTTAAAGTTTATATGTTCTGTTGCAAAGTTAATAAAATTATTGCGTTGCGGCCTGGTTTTTTCTTTTTTTCTTTTTTTACCTTCCAGGTGGACCAACCGATCGACTAGCTGCAGCACCGATGTGCATTCTGACAGAAGCATTGCGCTGCTGTCAGATTACACGCAAGTCGGTGTATGCGGCGCTGCAAGACGAGATTTCTACTCTGCAGTAACAGATACGTTTGCCGAAGCATACGAGCTGAGGAGGAGGCGGCGTTCCTATGCTTTGGCAAACACTTTGTATATATATAAAAAAAAATAAAAAATCCCGGCAATGATTTATTCATCCACATCGATTGATGTGAATGGAGAAATCTGGTTTGCCAGGGCATACGAGCTAAGTGGGTATGGATGTAGGGCGGAGCTCCTATGTCCTGGCAGACGCCTTTCCCCTCCATTTTTTTTTTTTGGCCAGAGATTTTTTCATCCACATTGATCGATGCGAATGAAGAAATCTGTGCCGTTCATTTTTTTCTTTCAGCCCAGAGGCTGAACGGAAAAAAAAATCTCATTACCTGTATGCTCAATATAAGGAGAATAGCAGAAACTCCTAATGCTGGCCATACATGTAATGACTGCGGAGACCCTCAAATGCCAGGGCAGTACAAACACCCCACAACTGACCCCATTTTGGAAAGAAGACACCCCAAGGTATTTGCTGAGGGGCATATTGAGTCCATGAAAGATTTAAATTTTTGTCCTAAGTTAGCGGAAAGTGAGACTTTGTGAGAAAAAATAAAAATCTATTTCCGCTAACTTATGCGAAAAAAAAAAAATTCGATGAACTTGCCAGGCCCCTCATTGGATACCTTGGGGTGTCTTCTTTCCAAAGTGGGGTCACATGTGGGGTATTTATACTGCCCTGGCTTTTTAGGGGCCCTAAAGCGTGAGAAGAAGTCTGGGATCCAAATGTCTAAAAATGCCCTCCTAAAAGGAATTTGGGCACCTTTGCGCATCTAGGCTGCAAAAAAGTGTCACACATCTGGTATCGCCGTACTCAGGAGAAGTTGGGGAATGTGTTTTGGGGTGTCATTTTACATATACCCATGCTGGGTGAAAAAAATATCTTGGTCAAATGCCAACTTTGTATAAAAAAAATGGGAAAAGTTGTCTTTTGCCAAGATATTTCTCTCACCCAGCATGGGTATATGTAAAATGACACCCCAAAACACATTCCCCAACTTCTCCTGAGTACGGCGATACCAGATGTGTGACACTTTTTTGCTGCCAAGGTGGGCAAAGGGGCACATATTCCAAAGTGCACCTTTCGGATTTCACCGGTCATTTTTTACAGATTTTGATTGCAAAGTACTTCTCACACATATGGGCCCCTAAATTGCCAGGGCAGTATAACTACGCCACAAGTGACCCCATTTTGGATAGAAGACACCCAAGGTATTCCGTGAGGGGCATGGCGAGTTCCTAGAATTTTTTATTTTTTTCGCAAGTTAGTGGAATATGAGACTTTGTAAGGAAAAAAGAGAAAAAATAAAATCATCATTTTCCGCTAACTTGTGACAAAAAAAAAAAAGAATTCTAGGAACTCGCAGTGCCCCTCACGGAATACCTTGGGGTGTCTTCTTTCCAAAATGGGGTCACTTGTGGCGTAGTTATACTGCCCTGGCAATTTAGGGGCCCAAATGTGTGAGAAGTACCTTGCAATCAAAATGTGTAAAAAATGGCCTGCAAAATCCGAAAGGTGCACTTTGGAATATGTGCCCCTTTGCCCACCTTGGCAGCAAAAAAGTGTCACACATCTGGTATCGCCGTACTCAGGAGAAGTTGGGGAATGTGTTTTGGGGTGACATTTTACATATACCCATGCTGGGTGAAAAAAATATCTTGGTCAAATGCCAACTTTGTATAAAAAAAATGGGAAAAGTTGTCTTTTGCCGAGATATTTCTCTCACCCAGTAAAATGACACCCCAAAACACATTCCCCAACTTCTCCTGAGTACAGCGATACCAGATGTGTGACACTTTTTTGCTGCCAAGGTGGGCAAAGGGGCACATATTCCAAAGTGCACCTTTCGGATTTCACCGGTCATTTTTTACACATTTTGATTGCAAAGTTCTTCTCACACATTTGGGCCCCTAAATTGCCAGGGCAGTATAACTACCCCACAAGTGACCCCATTTTGGAAAGAAGACACCCCAAGGTATTCTGTGAGGGGCATGGTGAGTTCCTAGAATTTTTTATTTTTTGTCGCAAGTTAGTGGAATATGAGACTTTGTAAGAAAAAAAATTAAAATAAAAATCATCATCATTTTCCGCTAACTTGTGACAAAAAATAAAAAGTTATATGAACTCACTATGCCCATCAGCGAATACCTTAGGGTGTCTACTTTCTGAAATGGGGTCATTTGTGGGGTTTTTCTACTGTTTGGGCATTGTAGAACCTCAGGAATCATGACAGGTGCTCAGAAAGTCAGAGCTGTTTCAAAAAGCGGAAATTCACATTTTTGTACCATAGTTTGTAAATGCTATAACTTTTACCCTAACCATTTTTTTTGCCCAAACATTTTTTTTTTATCAAAGACATGTAGAACAATAAATTTGGCGAAAAATTTATATATGGATGTCGTTTTTTTTTTGCAAAATTTTACAGCTGAAAGTGAAAAATGTCATTTTTTTGCAAAAAAATCTTTACATTTTGATTAATAACAAAAAAAGTAAAAATGTCAGCAGCAATAAAATACCACCAAATGAAAGCTCTATTAGTGAGAAGAAAAGGAGGTAAAATTCATTTGGGTGGTAAGTTGCATGACCGAGCGATAAACGGTGAAAGGAGTGCAGTGCCGAAGTGTAAAAAGTGCTCTGGTCATGAAGGGGGTTTCAGCTAGCGGGGCTGAAGTGGTTAAAGTGTAACTGCCATTTTTTTATTTATTTGTGTAATGTACAGGGTCAGTGATACTGACCATTTTTGGAATATACTTTAATTACTGAAATCATACATTTCTATTAGAAAAATAGCTCTAAAGTGGCCCATTTTGAGCATTAGCGACGCTCCTCTGTCTTCTGTTTACATAACACAGTCAGTCTCCACAGTTATGTAAACAGAAGACAGAGGAGCGTTGCTAAGGCTCAAAATGGCCCACTTTAGAGTTATTTTTCTAATAAAAAAGTATGATTTCAGTCGTTAAAGTATATTTCAAAAATGGTCAGTATCACTGCCTCTGTACATTACACAAATAAAAATAGAACGGCAATTACACTTTAAGGCTACAAATAGAAAACAATAGCCTCATATCACTGGAGGAGATGCAGCTAGTAGTGGCACAAACAATCATAAATATTCATTCAGTAAAGGTGGTAGTTTGTTTTGGAGGGATTTACTATAATACGCCTTTTATAGTGGTAAAGTGAATGTCTGATTTGGACAATCCCTACTTGTTAGTAAGGTTCATTTATCACAAAGTGCTTGGGGTCTCGAGCGATCAGCCATAATCTGTGGGGAAACCTGGCAGTAAGTGTTCAATTTCCCTACAGCGCCACCACAGGGGAAATTAAGCTTTACACAGTGGTTATTCAAATCAGTCGTTTTTTGTTTTTTTTTTGTCCAAAGCAAGACACAACAGGTTATTTCCATTGGAAAAGTAAAAATTCTAAACCTGCTCAAATTTTTGGGAGCATATTTTGTCGTAGTAAGTCGCAGACAGTAGTGAATATAATTTGTACTTTAAAGGGGATCTTTCATGTTTTTTTTTAATTCTAGATAAATACCTTTACATGCGGGGTACAACCCCGCTGATGCTGCCAGCCTGCCTGTTTTTTTAAAAATATCGCTCCTACGCCCCGCTGTGCCCCGTGTAGTTTTCCCGCTCAGTATGTTAATACTGAGCATTGGTACAGGGAGGAGGAGATGCCAGGGTTCCTCAATGAGCGTCTCCTTCTCCCTGGCTGTGCCACAATCCAATCACAGCGGAGAGCGTCACCACCAGGGGGAAGGTGAGTTTTTTTTCTCTCCCTGGCTGTGACGCTCTGCGCTGTGATTGGATCGCGGCACAGCCAGGGAGAAGGAAACGCCCACTGAGAAACCCTGGCGTCTCCTCCTCCCTGTACCAATGCTCAGTATTAACATACTGAGCGGGAAAACTGCAGGGGGCACAGAGGGGCGTAGGAGCGATATTAAAAAAAAAAAACAGGCAGGGTGGCAGCATCAGCGGTAAAGGTATTTATCTAGAATTAAAAAAAAAACATTAAAAGGTCCTCTTTAAGGTTTATTTACATAGAATGTGTAATGACCTACGTATGTAAGAGCTTTTCCCAGTATAAAGAGGTTAAAACAGAGTTGTATTTTTGTGCACAAATTCTTTCATATTTGCTGAGAAGTTTGCTTTGGTGCGGTAGATGGCCTCTCAACTATACTTGAGAGACACGATATGTTGACATTGATTTGTGAAGTCAATGAATGGGGCTGAGCTGCCCCTAGACCACATGACTGATGAAAGTGTCCTCACTGTATGAGGAGAAGGTGTGAGAAGACCACGGCACTCATAGGAGTGCTGTTGCCTTCTCCAACAGCTGATCATGGGGGTCACGGGTGTCGGACCCCCACTGATCAGATACTGATGACCTATCCTGAGAACCTACAATGTCTCACCAAATGTGTTCATCACCCTTTTGTATCTTTAGTCCCATAATACTTGAGGGACTTTTTCAGAACTATGATATTGACAACCTATTCTCAGGACCTCCATAGCAGACACACAGCACCTCCACTGATCATCTGCCTGCAGGAGCCACAGCCACCGGAAGTAATAGTGCACAGAGCTGGAAGCAGACAGCTCCATACACTGTGCATTTGCTTTGCTGGGTTTACTCCACCTCAGCTCCCATTCATTATAATGGGGGCTTATCAGCCGTAACGTGGAGGAGCTGCTACACAGAGTATGGAGCTGTCACCTTCTGGTGCTTTTCTTTCAGTTAGTTCTGCCGGCTGCGGCTCCTGCTAGAATCTGATCAGTGGGGATGCCAGATGTCGGATCCCCACAGATCTGATATTGATCATCACTATCGAAGTCTTGGAAAACCCCTTTAAGCAGTGAAAGACTAGAATTCACGTGAACAGTCAACTACGCCATTCCCTGCACATTGCAATCGAATACGTGACTGCCGTGACTCAGAAAACCAGACCGGAGACCTCCACAAAAGCGAAAGATGATCATTATCTATATGATTTCTCATTGTGTTGCTGCATTCATAAAATATATATGTTTAATTTTGTTGAGCGACTGTAAAGAGCAGGTGGGTGGAAGAGAAGCTTTCAGTCCTCTCCATCTACTCCCACACACACCAATTACAAGCTGCCAAGCTCAGCAATCAGCAGAAAAGCTAAAATGGGGATAAAGCATGCATTTTTAATGTAGGTTTCTTGAAAATTGTTATAACAGTCTATTTCCAAATCAATATTGCTTCGGTATAAGTTATGTAATAAAACTAATGGCTGAGAAATGATATGAAGAAAGTGTAAAGAAAGCATAAAATACACACAGCTGTAGCTCAGCTACATACATTGTGTAGTTTCTGGCACTGGCAAACCGCAGTTCGGCAGTTGAGCCGAATGACCACTACGCAGTGTATGGAGTTGTCTGCTTCCAGCTCCATACACCATCTAGCTTGCGGTGCTTCAGCTGATCGGGTGTCAAACACCCTCCAATATGATATTGATGACCATTTCTGAGAATAAGGGTCCATTCACACGTCCATAACGTGTTTTGAGGATCCGCAAAACACGGACACGGCAATGTGCGTTCCGTATTTTGCGGACCGCACATAGCCGGTACTAATAGAATATGCCTATTCTTGTCCACAATTGCGGACAAGAATATCCGGAGCCGTGCCGCACATCGTGCGGCCCCATAGAAATGAATGGGTCTGCAATTCTATTCTGCAAAATGCGGAACGAAATTGCGGACGTGTGAATGGGGCCTAAGTCATCAGTATCTGTAGCCTGGACAACCCCTATAAATACAAATGTGTAGGTTTCCCCATATGGTACCAAAACAGCTCCAACCCATCAATGCATGGACACCACAGAAGCTTTAAGGTGTCCTGTGGTGCCCGGCACCAAGCTGTTAGCAGTAGATCCTTGAATTTATGAGGTGGGATTTCCAAGGATTAGGCATGTTTTTCCAGCACAGGTTGAGATTTGGGATATTTGAAGACCAGTGCAACTCCATGAACTCTTTGTCATGTTCCTCTAACCATGTGGAAGGTCATTTTAGGCTACTTTCACACCTGCGTTCAGGTGTCCGCTCGTGAGCTCCGTTTGAAGGGGCTCACAAGCGGCCCTGAACGCAGCCGTCTGGCCCTAATGCATTCTCAGTGGAGGCGGATCCACTGAGAATGCATCCGTCTGCCAGCGCTCAGCCTCCGCTCCGCTCAGTGAGCGGACACCTGAACGCTGCAAGCAGCGTTCGGGTGTCCGCCTGGCCGTGCGGAGGTGAGCGGATCCGTTCCGACTTACAATGTAAGTCAATGGGGACGGATCCGCTTGAAGATGACACACTGTGGCTCAATCTTCAAGCGGATCCGTCCCCCATCTGAACGGATCCGCTCAGGCTACTTTCACACTTAGAAAATTTTTCTAAGTTATAATGCAGACGGATCCGTTCTGAACGGAGCCACCGTCTGCATTAATATGAGCGGATCCGTTCAGAACGGATCCGCTCGAACGCTAGTGTGAAAGTAGCGCCTGCTGAAAGAGGCCACTGCCATTAGGGAATACCATTGTCATGAAGGTGTCAATTGGTCTGCAGCAAGGTTTAGGAAGGTGGTATGTGTCAAAGTAACATCCATGTGAATGTCAGCACCCAAGATTTCCCAGCAGAACATTGCCTAGAATATTACACTGCATCCAGCGGTTTACGCTCTCCCTATAATGCATTCCAATGCCATGGCTTCTGCAGGTAAGATAGCACATGCTATGGCTTCTGCAGGTAAGATAGCCATCCAGATAATGGAAAGGAAAATGGGATTCATCAGACCAAACCACATTCTTCCATTGCTCCATGGTTCAGTTCAGGTGATCATGTATCACTGTAGACAGTGGCGGATTACAATAGGGACGTTCGGGTCGGCAGCCCCGGGCCCAGCACCGCTGGGGGGCCCAACGCCGACCCGAACGCCCACATACTGCGGCGGGGCACGGGAGCGCATAGCTCCCTGTCCCGTCGCCGATCACCGCCATAGGCTTCAGGCCGCACAAAGGCTTGAGGCCTATGCGGTAGTGAAATCCCGGCGCAGGCGTGCGTGATGACGTCATCGCGCGCCTGTGCCGGGACGCAGCACTGCCTCATCCCGCCTTTCTGTGCGAGCCTGGCCCTGGACATAGCCTAGGTGAGTATTTGGCTTTTCATTTTTTTTATTTTTATTTCATGTGCCTACTTTGGGGGACATGTGGGGGGTGGGGGACAAACAGTAGGACATATTAAGAGACATCGAGTACATGCGGAGGGGGAGAATGTGGGGGCTGTGGGGCCAAATCATTATGGGAGGGAATACTATGTGGGGACAAATTACTGTGTGGGGCCAAATTTTTATGGGAGGGACTATTATGTGGGGGCAAATTACTATATGGGGCAGTGTGGGGGAAACTATTGTGTGGGGACAGTGTGGGGTAATTGCTATGTGGGGATACTGTGGGGCAATTGCTATGTGGGGATACTGTGGGGTAATTGCTATGTGGGGATACTGTGGGGTAATTGCTATGTGGGGACAGTGTGGGGTAATTGCTATGTGGGGACAGTGTGGGGTAATTGCTATGTGGGGACAGTGTGGGGTAATTGCTATGTGGGGATACTGTGGGGTAATTGCTATGTGGGGATACTGTGGGGATACTGTGGGGTAATTGCTATGTGGGGATACTGTGGGGATACTGTGGGGTAATTGCTATGTGGGGACAGTGTGGGGTAATTGCTATGTAGGAACAGTGTAAGGGAAATTGCTATGTGAGGACAAATTACTATGTGGGGACAAATTACTATGTGGGGACAAATTACTATGTGGGGACAAATTAGTGTGTGGGGACAGTGTGGAGAAATTGCTATGTGGGGGAAAATTACTATGTGGGGGGAATTACTATGTGGGGGCAGTGTGGGGGGAATTACTATATGGGGCAAATTACTGTGTGGGGGCAGTGTGGTGGAAATTACTATGTGGGGGCAGTGTGGTGGAAATTACTATGTGGGGCCAGTGTGGTGGAAATTACTGTGTGGGGGCAGTGTGGTGGAAATTACTATGTGGTGGCAGTATGGTGGAAATTACTATGTGGTGGCAGTGTGGTGGAAATTACTATGTGGTGGCAGTGTGGTGGAAATTACTATGTGGGGGCAGTGTGGTGGAAATTACTATGTGGGGGCAGTGTGGTGGAAATTACTATGTGGGGGCAGTGTGGTGGAAATTACTATGTGGGGGCAGTGTGGTGGAAATTACTATGTGGGGGCAGTGTGGTGGAAATTACTATGTGGGGGCAGTGTGGTGGAAATTACTATGTGGGGGCAGTGTGGTGGAAATTACTATATGGGGGCAGTGTGGTGGAAATTACTATGTGGGGGCAGTGTGGTGGAAATTACTATGTAGGGGAAATTACTGTGTGGGGGCAAACTACTATATGGGGGCAGTTTGGGGGAAATTACTGTGTGGGGGGAAATTACTATGGTGGATTACTATATGGGGCAGTGTGGTGGAAATTACTATATGGGGGTGTTGCTATTGGGGAAGCACTGTAGGGGCAATTCTATTATTTTTGGGGACACTATACAGGGATTATTGCCTGGAGCACAATATAGGGTGTTATTATTATTACTGGGGGTTCTCTAGGGGACATTATAGCTGCTGAGGACACTATAGGAACATTTGGGGTAATTTATCAAACCTGGTGTAAAGTAGAACTGGCTTAGTTGCCCATAGCAGCCAATCAGATTCCACCTTTCATATTTGACGGCTCTTTTGGAAATCCAGTTCTACTTTACACCAGTTTGATAAATGACTCCAATTACGTCTATTAGGGTCACAATTTTTTCAGCAGTATAGTACCTGGGGCATTGGGGGGCACAACGGGCACAGGTATTGGGGGTGGCAGCAGGATGACACTGTGGGGACACCAGGATGAGGAGGTTGATGGAAAAATTGAAAAATCTAGCGTGTGTGTTACAAACTGTAGAGACGAGATGCGGCTGAAAGAATTTGCCATGGTGGTCTGGGTCAAATGGAGGAGAAGAGGAAAGAGAAGGTCTACATGACAGGAGATGTCACTGGATGTAAGAGGTATATGGTTCTGTATTCTCCTCAGTGTCTTTTTTATAATAATTATATGTATTTTAAATTTGGCGACCAAATTTTTCAGTTTAGGACCCAATTTGGGGTATTTTTTTTAGTCTGAAGATGTCATATGGCCTAGGAAGAGACTGTGGCGCTCATGAAGCACCGCAGCCTCTTCATACAAAAAAAAACTAAACCAAAATAGAGGGAGGGGCCCAAGTTGGGGAGACAGCCCCGGGCCTATCATGCACTTAATCCGCCCCTGACTGTAGACACTTATGGCAGTGGACAGGGGTCAGCAGGGGCTCTCTGACCGGTCTGCAGCAGTCCCATATACATCAAGCTGCAATGCACTGCTTCAAATCAAACACTAGGTTCAATGTGTTACCAAAAAGACTCTCTTAAACCATTACTAGAACAGCTTTAACAAAATCACCCAATACAGTCAAAACCTTTATAGCATATCTGCCTGGTGACACCAGGTCAAGCTATACAACATTTAAGTATAATAAAAATATAAACAACAATACATAAAAAAAAAAATTGTAACTCATATATGTTGGAAGGACACATGTATAATTTGCTCAACTAGTTTGACACTTCCACACCTTTGGTATAGCAGATACTGAGTAGGAGGTAGCACAGAGCACCTGTGCAGTGACCTGTTGGTTCACTGTTAAAGCTATTAAATGGTTAATGTATTTTGTGATGCTCTATGTAACCCCAAATGATTGTGTATAGGCAATAAGTAGTTAAACTGGCAGTTCTTGCTTTGTGGAAGACAGGCTGTCCCTTTCCCTCTGGCTTGTAGGGTAGAGAGGTCCTAGCAAGAAAATGTAGAGTAAAGACCTGTTTGGGTGTACTGCCGAAAAGTAGGCCAAAACAGAACCTTATCCAGAAAAACACCATTCCTGAAAGTGGAAAACTGCCAGAAAGCAACTTTGCTAGGGATTATTCCCTGAGGAAAGAAAGCTCTGAGTATTTATAGAAGGTTGAGGACCAATTTAAGGCTGTGCTGGGCTGAGGCAGTAAGGGAAACACACATTTATGGCAATATACTTTATTGCATGTGGAAAGTGTTGATTGCTTCAGGTGCCCGCCGTACTTTTGCGACCCTATGGTGAAATAATTTTCAATATTTTCTAGGGTACCATCATTTTTGTCCAGGCGAGTTTCATTAGTTTTTGTTATTATTATTATTATTCTATTGAACCTTAATTCAAAAGCAATGTCTGATTTTCATTAGCAGATTTTTAGTACATTTTTATTTATTATTTTTGTCAGTGACTATTGTGGGTTTTTCTTTCTTTAACGGAAGGTTACCAACAATTTTGTTCAGGTGTATATACATCATCAAGAGTTAGTGGTCAGCTTCTGGTATTAATTATAGTATTAAAATGTTGGGCTTCAGGAAGGCATCCACCCACTAAGCCTTGCACACTATTTAAAAAAGCGGTGAGAAGGCATAAAAATAATAACCTGCATTTGTGCAAAATGTTGCTTCTACAAAAAATGTGGTCCATGCCCACCAATATTTCACTGCTCCTCATGGGAACAGTCATGGGAAGACACTCTCCCATCCTGCTACTCCAGGTCTTCGCTGGTCCAGATCTGCTGGCATCCCTCCACTCCTGCACTCCCGGCTGCTGAAGTTAAGTAGTACTACTCTGTCCACTCCATGCCGGCTGTGACCCACTTCCTGCCTGCACCTCTCTTCTGTGCCTGTAGGCTGCCTATGCTCTTCTTCTGGTTCTTAAAGGGCCAGTGTGCACTCACCCTAATCTTTCCCAGTCTATGGCTATCTGTTCCAGACTATTTAGAGGCACTTTCCCCTGTGGAAAGGAGCCTGATCAATAGTTTTTCTAGCTTGAAAGTTCCCTGGAAAGGTGCACTATATACAGTCAGGTCCATAAATATTGGGACATCAACACAATTCTAACATTTTGGGCTTTATACACCACCACTATGGAATTGAAATGAAACAAACAAGATGTGCTTTAACTGCAGACTGTCAGCTTTAATTTGAGGGTATTTACATCTAAATCAGGTGAACGGTGTAGGAATTACAACAGTTTGCATATGTGCCTCCTACTTGTTAAGGGGCCAAAAGTAATGGGACAATTGGCTTCTCAGCTGTTCCATGGCCAGGTGTGTGTTATTCCCTCATTATCCCAATTACAATGAGCAGATAAAAGGTCCAGAGTTCATTTCAAGTGTGCTATTTGCATTTGGAATCTGTTGCTGTCAACTCTCAAGAGGAGATCCAGTGAATCAAGCCATCATTAGACTGAAAAAACAAAACAAACCCATCAGAGAGATAGCAAAAACATTAGGCGTGGCCAAAACAACTGTTTGGAACATTCTTAAAAAGAAGGAACGCACCGATAAGCTCAGCAACACCAAAAGACCTGGAGGACCACGGAAAACAACTGTGGTGGATGACCGAAAAATTATTTCCCTGGTGAAGAAAACACCCTTCACAAAAGTTGTCCAGATCAAGAACACTCTCCAGGAGGTAGGTGTATGTGTGTCAAAGTCAACAATCAAGAGAAGACTTCACCAGAGTGAATACAGAGGGTTCACCACAAGATGTAAACCATTAGTGAGCCTCAAAAACAGGAAGGCCAGATTAGAGTTTGCCAAACGACATCTAAAAAAACTTTCACAGTTCTGGAACAACATCCTATGGACAGATGAGACCAAGATCAACTTGTACCAGAGTGATGGGAAGAGAAGAGTATGGAGAAAGAAAGGAACTGCTCATGATCCTAAGCATACCACCTCATCAGTGAAGCATGGTGGTGGTAGTGTCATGGCGTGGGCATGTATGGCTGCCAATGGAACTGGTTCTCTTGTATTTATTGCTGATGTGACTGCTGACAAAAGCAGCAGGATGAATTCTGAAGTGTTTTGGGCAATATTATCTGCTCATATTCAGCCAGATGCTTCAGAACTCATTGGACGGCGCTTCACAGTGCAGATGGACAATGACCCAAAGCATACTGCAAAAGCAAACAAAGAGTTTTTAAGGGAAAGAAGTGGAATGTTATGCAATGGCCAAGTCAATCACCGGACCTGAATCCGATTAAGCATGTATTTCACTTGCTGAAGACAAAACTGAAGGGAAAATGCCCCAAGAACAAGCAGGAACTGAAGACAGTTGCAGTAGAGGCCTGGCAGAGCGTCACCAGGGATGAAACCCAGCGTCTGGTGATGTCTATGCGTTCCAGACTTCAGGCTGTAATTGACTGCAAAGGATTTGCAACCAAGTGTTAAAAAGTGGAAGTTTGAGTTATGATTATTATTATGTCCCATTACTTTCGGTCCCTTAACAAGTAATAGGCACATATACAAACTGTTGTAATTCCTACACCGTTCACCTGATTTGGATGTAAATACCCTCAAATTAAAGCTGACAGTCTGCAGTTAAAGCACATATTGTTTTTTTAATTTCAAATTCATTGTGGTGGTGTATAGAGCCAATTGTGACAATAGAATTGTGACAATGTCCCAATATTTATGGACCTGACTGTATGTTCTGATATCCTATGCCCAACCTCTGCTTGATTACCAGATATGACCCTTTGCTGCCTGACTCTTGTATTGTTCCAGTACTGCCTGTCTCAACCTGATTCTTCAATTGAACGTACTCTGCCTGCCTTGACCTTGACTTGTTTCTAACTACGGCTTTGCCTGATCCCCTGGTGCTCCGCACTGGTGTCAGCAGTCACTTAACAGAGACTACTCCAAGAGGTAGTAGCCTGGAAGTTTCTCCTGCAGCGGAATCCAGATGACTTGTAAGTGTTAAAGAGTAAAGACCAGGAGGCACTTAGATAACACCCCAAGCCAGATCTATTTAAGTGACAAATCTGATCTACATGCACTTCCATAACACTTAATTTCAGCTCTAATTTAGCTTCAGTCAATGCACCACAGTTTTTGATGTCAAGTCACAGGGGAAGTGATGTTACAAGTGTCAGTTTGAGGGCAAATGGCAATGTTAGTTCTCCCAGGTAAAAATTCAACATAATGTAACTTTGCAACATGAAACTAAAAGCAGTGGCGTGCAAAGGTGGGGGCGGGTGGGGGTGCGCCCCAGGTGCCCGCTCTTAGGGGGATGCCAGAAGCTGCGGTCTTGTCACTCACTCACTACTCAGCTCCCCACACTCCTTCTCTTCTTCAGGCCGGAGCACAGAATGATGAAGCAGGGAGCCATCTGCTCCCCCATTCAGCCTGCAGACACAGATCGTGCTACTGGCTTGTGTGGGAGGAGCCTGCAAGCCGGGAATCTGCCTGTGCTCCTCCCACACAGTGCTGCAAAGTGATCTGTGTCTGCAGGGGTGAACTGTGAGCATCAGGAACGCGACAAGGTGAGGAGTTACTGTTTTTGTGTTTTACTAACACAGAGGGGTCACAGAAGGCCTTTCTTCTATGAAGGGGGCACAATAGGCATTACTACTATGAAAGGGGCATAATGGCCATTATTACTATGAATGGGGTACAGAGGGCATTACTTCTTTGAAGGGGCATAACTGTTATGGTGCACAGAGAGGGCATTACTACTTTTTAGGGGGCACAGTGGGAATTACTACTGTGATGGGGCACATATCTCCCCCTCTCCCCCTCAGTGGGTGGATGGGGTATAGAGGTTCCACCCCTCCTGGAGGCACACCCTTAAACACCTTCACCTGTCATAGAAAAGTAAGAAAGTTTGAACACATAAAAACAGACACATATGGCTTGTGAGTGAGGTTGGCTTTTATGTGTTTAAACTTTCTTACTTTTCTATGACAGGTGAAGGTGTTTAAGGGTGTGCCTCCAGGAGGGGTGGAACCTCTATACCCCATCCACCCAATGAGGGGGAGGGGGGAGATATATACTCCTGTGGACACTCACTCTGAACAGGTTATGATTAAGGACCATGTGAGGTCCGAAACATGTTAACCGTCCACGGTGTAGATACATGCTGTACGTGATTTTATTTTGAAGACCAATAAAGATGAACAACCGTGTGGATTTACCTGTGTGCTGGAACGTTTCCTTTTCACTGCATCTATCAAGACTGGTCCTGTCGAGTTCCGTGCACCTTAGCTGGTGTGGTGAGCTGGAAAAGCAATTTCTCAACATTTAAGCTGTTATAGGACATTCCGTGTTTCTCACCACAACTTGAAATGTATAGCCCGGTTGCATATTGAAGGTCTCACATGATATAAGTTACTACACCCACCCCGTTACCACCTACAATGGCCTTTGTACCGCTATCCGACCGCCGCCAGAAAGCTGATCGTGTATTTTCAACACATGACCAATCCACACAGGAGCATCTACAAATGCAAATTAAAATGCAACAATTGGACAAGAAATGACAATATGGTGGGATCATACCAATTTGATTAAATATGTGGAGAGGTCTATGATACCAAGAGGACTTCATATAAAAATGATCCCGACCACAGTGTTCTCAGAGGTATTTGTTTCTCAATGGAACAGTATTTTGTCTGAATGTTCCCAAAAGTTGGTGGCTCTTATAATAGACCGAGAGTGAAAAACTTGCTTCAATTCAGAAGGAAATAGAGGCATGCCGTATTTCTTTAAAAAATATATGAAAATTCAGAACATTTCCAGGTTTTGGAGGGAAAAAAACAACTGATTTATAAAAAAAATATAGAAGACGGCTTAATGGTGGTGAAACAAAACAAATTCCAACGCGACCTCTTTGATTATGACAATTAATAAATATCTGAGTGGGGGAGACGGCAGAATCACCCACGTACCCCGAAATCTATACTCAAAACTAAAGGTAAAAGATACCAAAAATCAAGGGCCACCCGGAAAGTAAGTTTTAATTCATCCGAACCAGAAGGTTCAGAATTCACAAGTGATTTACATGATTCCATGGAGGATTCGGATAAGGAGCCAGAAGAACAGTCTCTGCCGCATAATAAACTCTCTTACTACAAGAAGTCTAAGAACAAAGAATATGGGGGTCCACCTCCAAAAAACGAGCAAGAAGGGCAGGGAGAAAACATACAAAGAAAACCGCATGCAATGTCAACCAGACACCGCAAGGTGTAGGGGAGTGTTCAGATGGGCCTGTCTCACACAATGTTATTGTATCACAAGCGGAATTAACAAAAGAGCAATATGAGGTATTGTCCCTCGGCTTGAGCTTTGTGCCTGCAACTGACTTTGACGTTTTTACCGCAATCCTGGACATTAATAAATTTGTCCATGACCTGATGCTAAGATGGCACTTTGCTGACAAACAGGGTGGTGATACAACGGGATCCTTCAAGAGTGTTTGTAATGAGTTCATTATGTTGCGATATAATTGATTCCCAACAATATGACAGTCTGCAAATGGGTCCGCAGCCGTTCCGCAATATTGGGAAGGGGTGCGGACCCATTCATTCTCAATAGGTCAGGAATGGATGCGGAGAGCACACTATGTGCTCTCCGCATCCGCATTTCCGGAGCGAGGCCCCGAACTTCCGGGCCACAGCTCTGCAAAAAAATAGGACATGTCTTATTCATGTCCTCAATTGCAGACAAGAATAGGAAGTTCTATGGGGTGTGCCGGCCGGGTGTATTGCGATCCGCAATACATTACGGACGTGTGAATGCACCCTCAAGGCTCTGTGTGACTGGAAACAAGCTGTGCACATTTTATGCCTCATGTAGTGCTGCCACTTGTATGCAGCTAGACTCTTACCTGATGGCTGCCTGGAAAAGAGCTCATCTGTACATTTTTGCATTGCCAGAGTTGCCGCTTGTTTTCAGTTAAAGGGGTTATTCCACATTTATTATATTTGTTAGTTACATCATGCACAAAATAGTGCTTTTACTGGAATCATCTTAAAAAATGACTCGTGTTGAGATATTGCTGTTACATACTTGTTATGGCGTCCCTGGATTTTGTTCTGATCCATTCTCAAAACCGTCACCTTATGTATTTAAAGAGGACCTGTCATCGTTCCAGATAGGTCTGTTTCAGTAACTAGGTGCATTCCCCATGTAATAACTATTCTGCAGCATCTATTCTTATGACTCTGTGTTGTGCCAATCCTCTAGTATTCCTGCTAAAAGTTTACAAATAAATTGGCAGCAGTAAAAGTACTGCTGGGTGTTACCAGTAGTGGGTGTGTCTGACTGTGCAGGGACACACCCACAACTGGTAACTCCCATCTGTACCTTCACTGCAAACTGCTGGCGATTTGTAAACTTCTAGTAGGACTAATACAGGAATGGCACAAGATAGAGCCATAAGAATAGATGCTCCAGAACTGTTATTACTTGGGGAATGCAAGTAGTTACTAAAACTGACATGTCAGGAGAAGGGACAGGTCTTCTCTGTATTGTAATTTTTCCATCATCTAATACAATAATATAAATGCAACAAGTAAGGTTCTGGAAATTAAAACACGGCATAGTAAATTTGAATACATGCAGTTGAATATGGACCACTTTACAGTAGTTCTGGAGGTAGTGCTGTGTGGCCCCAGGTACAGTGTGAACATGTCCTCATGGATGTAAGTGGAGGGAGGCAGCTGTTTAGATAAAGGAGCTTTCCTTCATTCCTTCCTTCCTTTGCATTTTCCTTCACGTTACAGCTCGGAATATAACTTTAAGGTGTACATAGCCGCAATAAGGTGCCCATGGACTTTTATGGAGTCCTTCTGTACCTACATACGTATGCCTCTGATTTTATAAGAATACATAGAGGGTTAGTGCCACCTTCTCCGCTTCTGCCAAAAAACTAAAATAAACACTCATCTCCTCCATTTACTCACATTGCGGTGAAAGCTCACTGCTGACTGGAAGCTCAGGACAGAACCTGTGCTCCAGCGTGATGACGTCTCGCAGGTCCGGTCCTCCAGTCAGCAGCGGGTGTTCCCCACAGCGCAAGCAAATAGATGAGGTGAGTGGTTTTTTTTTTTGGTTTTTTTGTGTGTGGGGAGGTAAAGGAAGCTCCGCAATGGAAGCTCTCATTAGTAACAGGCCTTGTAGAGAAATTGCCGGCAGTTAAATAGGTTCTCCAGGAATTGAAATTTTTTTAATAATTAAATATTATTTTATAATAAATATATTCACAAATGCCTTTCATTAGTTATAATGGTTCGTTTTCTCTGGGGAGCAATCATCAGGGAAACAAAATGGCCGCCATCCTATCAGTACACACAAAACCTGTCCTATATAATAGCTACAGTGCTGCCTCATCCTCCTCTCCGCTCTGCTTGTCAGGAATCATGATCCTGAATACAGGGGAATCTCTGTGGGAATGGAGATGATGAGGAGACATGAGAGGAGGTGACAACTTGTTTACAGTTTCCATTA
Source organism: Bufo gargarizans (assembly GCF_014858855.1). Classification (NCBI taxonomy): domain Eukaryota; kingdom Metazoa; phylum Chordata; class Amphibia; order Anura; family Bufonidae; genus Bufo; species Bufo gargarizans. Next base: position 324,903,348 of record NC_058085.1, on the reverse strand, counting down.
CCACAGCAACACATTACCACAGGCTGTCCTGTCCATCCTGCTAAGCCCGCCCCTTACCTGTCCTCCCTTCACTGTGATTGACATCCTGCTGTGAGGCTGGGATCGTGCAAGTCTTGCGCATGCGCGGTGCGCTCCTTGTCACTGTGCGATCCCGTCTCTGGCTCCCGCACTCAGCCGGCTGCTTTCCTCTCTCTTCGCATGTGCCGGACTTTTCCGTCATGCACGTGCGCCCGGCGCATGCGCAGAGAGGGGAGAGCGGCCGGCTGAGTGCAGGAGCCAGAGACGGGATCGCGCAGGTGTGCAGCCGGAGACGGCTACTGTAAAGTAATGATGTCTGTTTAAAAAGTGTTTTGGAGGTGACAGGTTCCCTTTAACGTTTATAAAAAAATAAATAAAATAAAAAGGAGGTAGACTGATGCAGGCACACATATTTTAAATACGATCAGACTGTAATAGGTTAATATAAAACAGTTACATAATTATATAAAAATTATCAATTTCTCTCCCTTGTGTAAGAATTATATTGTTTCTAATGAAACTCTGACCTCTGCTGGTTGAATGATGCAATGACAGGGGCAATGATGTATAGTTATACGTTTGTATTGATGGACAAAGCTCTTAATGTTATGTAATGACTACATTAAAAAGACAAAGTAAAAGAATATAAGCAGGGTACTTAATCTTGTAAGTCTGGTTTGGGGCAGGCACATTGGGGCAGATTTACTAAGCCTGTAGAAGGCGTAAATTTAGGCTGTCTATACCTGCACCAGATTTATCCTAGGGCTGTCGAATATAATCGATGCAGCGATGCATCGCGATTCGACCCCCGGCGATTCTGCATCGATGCGGTTGCTTTAAATAATCGATGCATGTTGATGACGTCAGCGTCGCGTCCGCTGTGCAGAGCCGAGTCGGAAAAAAAAGTTTTTGGGCGCCTTCTTTCCCGCCTCCCGCTGACGTGACGACAGTGACACCCCCCTCCCCCTGTGTCGCACACTCCGAGTCCCTTCATCCATCACAGGCAGCAGGAGAGGAGACCCGCAGGTGCCACGTGCCAGCCAGACTCTGCCACCTTGTTGTGACAGGTAGGTGACCATCACACAGATACACCACTCACAGAGACTGCAGCTGGTCACTGCCTGTTATTACCATACCTAAAAAAATAATTTGTGTCACCTCACCTGTCCGTTTTTCCTCACTCCTCAGGCTCAGTCCAGTCCACCACAGGCAGGAGGAGAATCGCTCCACCACCAGCAGCCAGCAGTGTTACTTTTTCTGTTGATCTCGTGGCAGGCTTTAGGCTTAGTCACTCAAATTTTATTTTTATTTTTTTTCAAACTGACAGAGTTTGACAACATCATCGTCACGTCAAGACTTGTGTCATCCCTACTCACAAATTCACATAGATGCCTGGCATGCATTGCATTTGCTAGTAAATAAAAATGGCAGAAGTAGAACAAAAGGAACGAGAGATAAAAAATGCACCTAGCTTTTTGAAAGCAAACATCTGGGAACATTTTGGCTTTTATGAAAAAAGTAGGAAGCACGAATTGGACAAGTCATACGCTGTGTGTAAAATCTGTCACATAAAAATTAAATATCTAGGGAATACTACTAATCTGAGAAACCACATCAGCCGTTTTCACCCAGAAATGCTAAAACCTACCACCACCACCACCACCAAGGAAATGAACCCAGATCAGCCAAGAATTGATGCAATGTTACAGTCAACTTTGCCGCCCAACTCTGAAAAGGTAAAGAGAATAACAAAAGCTGTGGCAGCTTTCATAGCGAAGGACCTGCGCCCTTACTCTGTTGTGGAAAACAGTGGGTTTCGCTACCTTTTGAAGACGATAGAGCCGCGTTACAAGATCCCGTCACGAAGTCACTTTACAGAAAACGTCATACCTGCACTCTACCACGAAACCAAAGCTAAGATAATTGCATCAATGAGCCAAGCAAGTCGAGTCGCAATAACGTGTGATTCCTGGACTTCAGTCACGACAGAGTCTTATGTTACAATAACAGCACATTACGTTAGTAAGGACTGGCAGATTTTGTCGCATGTACTGCAAACGAGAGCCATTTATGAGTCTCACACGGGTGCTCATCTGGCAGAGCTACTTTCTCATGTTGTGGAAGAATGGCAGCTGTCCGATAAATCTGTAGTGCTTGTGACCGACAACGCGTCAAACATGATAGTTGCAGCTCAAGTTGGAAAATTCCCCCATGTGAAATGCTTCGCCCATACACTGAATCTTGCATCCCAGCGAGCGTTGAAACAAGTGGCCACTCTCTCTAGGCTTCTTGGCAGAGTACGTCGGATATCCACATTCTTTCACCGCAGCACTAGAGCAAGCCACTGTCTAAAAGAGAAACAGAAATGTCTTGGCCTGAAGAATCATAAGCTGATAACTGATGTGGCAACAAGATGGAACAGTGCATACGACATGGTCGAGAGGTTCTTGGAACAACAACCTGCAGTCTGTGCCACCTTGCTGTCTCCAGAAGTCAGAAGAGGAGAGTCCGATCTCTGCACTCTAAACGAAACAGATGTGTCAAATGCAGAGGACGCCGTGAGTGCATTAAAGCCAATGAAGGATGCAACCATGCTGATGTCAGAAGAGCGCAATCCAACAGTTTCTCTCATTGCCCCTATAAATGCACAACTTCTCCAGAGCATGACAGACACGATGGGAGACACACCCATGATCCATGATATCAAGAATTCTATTAGAACAGATCTCCAGAAGAGGTACAGCAGTGAGGCCGAGAAGAAGATCCTTCATACAGCCTCTGCACTGGATCCTCGCTTTAAGGGACTGCCTTTCATCCTCACAGATGAAGAAAGATTGGAGATATTTAAAGGAGTCACTGAGGAAGCTGCATCCTTGGAGGTAATTAAATTAATTTGAAGAATTCCATCATGTTTCTTCTTGAAACGACAGTAGCACTACCACGCTTC